>NC_135004.1:15840728-16147272 GCF_051020985.1 Nomia melanderi | reverse complement strand
GTCAGCTTGGTTTTTTAATCAGAGCGGCCATCAAGCGGTCGGACATCCCGTCCTCAACATCCTCCGATCGAAGATATTCAATTTTAAAAAACATCCATCCACTCTCGAAAGTAACCTTTTCAACCTTCTACTTCTCTAACTATCTAATATTCTAAAAACGTTAAAATCCGACGATCGCATTTCGATTCTCCAATTACAATAACAGTTATAATAAATTCTCTTAAATACCATTTAGCAACCACTCTGAGGTTATTATTCACAGGCGAATGATTCAAGTTTCGAACAAAGAAAAAAATCGAAGGCCGGGAGGATAAAGTTGAATCCAAATAACGGCTGAACTCGTCGCGAAAAAACAACTAGTCTCCGTGGAGATTAGTATTCCAGGGTTAATAAGCTTCCGTCGCGCGAGGCGTTAATATCCTCCGTAAATTACTCGAATAGCGAAATTTCAGCGTTTCGACGAGCGCGAGGGGAGCCCAGCGGAGCCAGTCGGTTGGCTCGGTTTCGTTCGCGGTGAAAGTTTGAGTGTCGAGGTGCATGGCCTCGTTCCCCGGTCTGTTATCGACGTCGATGTGAACGCCCCCTAATACCGAGGCGACGGTAGCATTGCGCCTCTCTCGGCCGCGAGCGGAGAGCAGCGTTGCTCCGCGTCCGCTGGGAGGAGGTCGCCGCGTAGCAGGAGGAAAGCGAGTACGAGGAGTAGGAGGTGGCAGTGCCGGCGAAGAAGCGAGCGCCGCTGGGAGGGGACTCGGACCAGCCTTGTCTCTCGATAAAGTCACCCTTCTACCACGCGCAACCTTCCTGGATCCTCCTTTTAGCGTGTCATTCCGCTCCTGATAGTTTCTTTTCTAGTCGAACGCTGGAACTACCGGACGGGTCAAGTTGACTCGCTTCAGAATGCTCATTTTGTGTCTATTTGAATCACTATGTTAGCGAAAGTGAAAGATTGTTTTTTGGAAATTATTTATATAGATGTTTTTATTGGAAATAAGGCTCTAAGTGTAGGCTTAGTGTTAGTAGAAATCATTTTGACGGTTTGAAGTTTAGATTACAATGTTAGGATGTAAAATTTCAGGTGAAATGTTTTGGACACTTTGGAATCTATGATGAGATTTTTTAGATCTCGTAATCTAATTAAATTCTAAATTATTGTGTTAGATATTTCAAAATCTAGATTAAAAAATTGAGATACTTTACAATCCGAATAAAAAGTATGTTGAATCTGTTAGACATTCCCAAAGTCCAAGTTGAAATGTTACCTTAACTCCGAATTATAGTACTCTATATATTTCAAAATCTAGATTAGAAGTTTGCAATAGATTACAATCCGAATAGAAATGTTTTGGATCGACGTTCCAATTGCTTTCAGATTTTCCTTTCGAAAGTGACGTTTAGTGAAGGGTCCCGGACGTTGGTTTCCAGTGAGGGGCAGGTATCAGGGAAAGATGAGAGCGAGAGACGACACATCGGGCGTCGAGGGTCGCGCAAGCCAGAAGAGAGAAAGTCGATGCTTCCACTTAGCATTCCCTTTCGCGCGACGCGAGACGAAGTCACGGCAGTCCAATAAATTCTTCAGGAAAGTTTGAAAAATAGACGACGCTCGCTGAATGGACTGTCGGCGAGAGGCTAGTTATTCAGCCGTTCGGCCTGAGAGAGAAGCCTTTCCTCCCTTTCCCTCCCTCTCTCTACTTCTCTCTCTCTCTCCCTCTTTCTCCGTTCGCCGGCGTTAGGCTTGTTCTCATCAGTCTGTTTCTGCCGCGGCCGTGAGAAAATCTTCGCCTCGAGTCTATCCCCCCATGCTATTCTCCTTCGTCCTCTTCCTTTTTTTCGCCGCTCGAGAGTTGTGGAAATACCAGCGATCGTCCTGCGAGATTGATCCACCTACGCCGCGTTATCCTGAAAAAAACTCGTCTGAAAAGGTTACTCTCTGTCGGCTGCGAGCCGGCTACGTTCCTGTTAACCTGTTAACCGGCTGATTTCTTGTCCGTGGATAAATACACATACGGGCGCGAGTAAAAGGGAACGTCGGATATCTGAACGATTTGTCGTATAATTAATCCTGTCGTGGCTCTCGGTTTATCTGTACGCTTGAAATGTTATTCAAAATGCGGGAACACGTGCACCGGGGATACCCGATTCTCATTAGTTTCGTGAAATTTAAGAGTCCTTAAAAGACCGAGAGATCGTTATACAAATATACAGATATCTTATCGACTGGCTCTGTGCAGATAATGAATTAAGGAGGAGTAGTTAACGTTATATCGTCGAATAAACGCGAAATACAATCTTGCCGACATCCTTGTATCCTCTTAATTATCCTTCAAACCCTGGAAGGCTGATAGAATTTCAATTTCGATTCCTTAATTGGTAACTCTCATTTCAATGGATTAATAAGATGTTTAACGAAATACTCTTATATGAGTCGCTCAGAAGCCAATGCAGAGAAAATCAATGTTCTAGCTTCTGAAATGATTATACACATTCAGAAGCTATAAAAGGAAGCATTTTTTGACTTACAAACGAAAAACCGAGTAAATCCTTCAATAACTGAAAAGAATATTATTTACTCCATTCAAGTTTACAAAAATCAACGATCAAAATATACGAGCGACTCGTATACTTCATATCTTAACCTTTATACCACCGAATGACGATATATTATTGTTGGCAGCACTTCTGAAGATTGTCTTTAACCCCTTGACCTAGAATATCGTGTCAAACTCGTGACGAAAATTTTCAATCGAATTTGATTATCAATTATTAATCTCTGGAGTAAACGTGGATATAGAGTAAGCATTAAAATTTGTGTTCTTAGTAAATATCTTAAGACAGAGTTCAAAGGGTTACCAAACATAGATACTTCCAAGTTCTCGTGAATTCAAATTAAACATTATTCTGTCATTATCGATTACAATACTTTATACGAAACATTAGCACAGAATAATCTAGATTTCCTTTATTTCCAATGAATCATTAATAACGAAGCAGTTGCATCGATCGTATTGCATCACTGCAGATCGCGAATAGGATCCTCTCCATCGAATCACTTTCGGTCCTCGTTCCAGGCGTTAACGACCGAGTCGGAGACGTTATTACGAGGCAAGGGGTTAAACTAAGTGTTGCCAGTCCTGCGGTATAAGGGTTAACGCTGTTTGCGATACCGATGGATCGAGAGCGGCCGTTTTTAGAGGAATTCCAGCCGGCGCGAGGGGAACGGGCACGCGCTGCCTACGGGCAATTTTTAGAACTCCTCTGCAGGAGTGCGTCCGCTCTTCCTGTCCTCCTTCCCTCTTCCTCCCCGCCTCGCTCCCCTCTAACCCCCGGGATGCTCTTCGGGTGCCCGTTGTCGGGGCGTGCACCGTTTCTTTCCCTTCGCAACTTCCGCAGACCCATCCCCCGGCCAGCGTTCGTCGCCGGGGCGAGCCATCTGCCCCTATCCGCCGCGACTCTCTCGAATCGATGCCCGATTGTCGTCGACGGCTGCGTTCCCAACGATCCCCGAACGATTTCCGTGGTTAGCCGGTTTTATTAGCCCTCCGAAACCCCACCGGCGGACGAAAATCCCGCGGAAATCTAATTTCTGCCGACCGGCGCTGGGTTTAGACGCGGCACGACGCACACTGCGGCCACTTGTGGACAAATCCTCGAGATTCGACTGTTCGCATAACGGAACTGGATCGTTACCAATGTGTTGCTAAGCAGTTTCCGCTGTGCAACAGGATTTTTATGTTTAAAATAGAAGTTTTGAGGTACATTATGTTTCTAACACGTTGGGATCGCAGCGCTAAGTGTCCATTGTCGTTGAAGAAACTTCGTAATATCCACGTGATGTACAAAAAAATGTAATCACCATGTATTTAACTCTATACCCTACAATTTTTGTTTGGAGAGTTTGTTTGTGTTACTCGTAATTTTTAAGTTATTGAGTTTTGTTCAGAAAACGGCCGTTCGGCCGCAGCGTGGGGAAAGCTTCTTCGGGAACCATATTCCAGGCGGATTCATGTGGTTTCTTTTTTGTATGGGGTGCGGAGAGAATGGAGGAGATACGAGGGGAGATACTCGAGTGAAGTTTGATGTGGTTGTTCGGTAATTTACGTTTTTGCGGGATTGATTGGAGATATTTGGAATTGGGAGTTTTATTTTGTCGGCGGTTGGTTTTTATGAAGTGGAGAGAGGATGATTAAGTTTATTGTCAGCCGGGGGAATGGGTAATTAGATTTTTATTATCGTTTTTGGCTTTTGGAATTCGGAGAGTTCCTGTCGCGCAGCGGTCGTAGGAACTGCGCGTCGTTAACGCGACGATTATGTTGCTTTCTATGGTTTCCACTCGAATGTTAATCATCGGGAACAGTGTGTAATCTGATTACATTTTACTTGAGTCCGCGATAAGAGTGACGCCGTGATTTGTGGCGGAAACAGATGTCGCAGAAAGCTGCACGCCAGGCGATAAGGAAAGTTGTTCGGCCGGGAACGGAGCAAAAACTTGTTCACTTTCGGACGAAAATTTTTATCCTGTTTCCCTTATCCTCCTTTCAAAGGATCTTCCACGCGTTCGCCAGCGAAATAAATAAATCTGGAACACGAAGCCCATTAAAGACTCGCACTGCAGTGCGTCCAAAAAAGAACGAAACCCGCTAAACCGACGACGGTGAACTGAAAACAGGGTTTTTAACTCACGTGGCGTGAAACGTGTTAAGTCTGACGTAATCCTCGGTTCATCCTCACGTTTAAAACGTCGTTGGAAAACCGGGAACACTGGAAACAATTCTCATATTTTCTCAGACCCAGAGGTCTCTTTAAAAAAAACAGAGAAATTCAGGGAACTACATTTGAACTCTTGAAATTTGATTTATCTGTATTTCCTTTGGTAAACGACGTACAAAGTGAAACTTGTGAAATTATGGATAGTTTATGCTTCAACGTTGATTTCTACTTTGCCAGCGGAATGAAACTCCAACCGTGGCACTTCAAGGTTAACTCTGGTTTCGTTTTTTCGAGAGTCGACGTTGTGTAAAATTGATATAGGTGAAGTATGGGTAATCGATTAAAATTCTTCGCGTAATTCAGTTTGAGAACTAGATGAAAATAGAATCTAATAGAAATAACTGCATTGTTCAATGAAATAATCTCAGTGGTTAACCGTTTGCGGAATGTCGACATTTCGGCGAGATCGAATTTCCATATTTGGAGAAGTAAGTCGCGAACGAATGATTCAATTACTCAATTACTCAAACAGTAAGGGATCAGTGTATAATTTCCTTTCTATTATTTAAGCGATCGATGTATAATTTAACTTCATCTGCCGGAGAATCACTTGATTTCACAGTCACTTGATTTGACACAGTAAAACTATAGAATGTGATATTTAACGTTAAACTTTGTATAACGCCTCGATACGTGAAAAATTGGAATAAAACAGCTTTGTTCCTCAATACTGGTGATTTCTCTTCGAACTAGTCCCAAAGAACATCTTCGCCTCGTAAAGAAATGTCGAATATTTCTAGTAAGAAACATCCGAGTGCAAAGGGTTAAGACAAACGGAATGACGCCGCAGAACTTAGCAGGTTTAAACGATTTCCAACGGGACAGCGCGCGAATCGGATCGCCGATAAACGGTCCCGGCAACAAGTGAAAATGCCAATTATCTCCGCGCGCGGCAGCGCGACTTCTCGCGCGCTTTTCGAAGCTCGGCCGCGATCGGCTTGGTTGATCTCATCGGAAATCGAGCGAGGGAAACGCGAGCGGAGTACCGTCGCGAGTCGGCGCGTACCGTTGATCCCACGGAAACCGTAAAAAATCGGATTCAAGGTCTTTCGAGGGGAACGGAAGACCCGTTATTGTCTTACGTTTTACGTCCGTCCGCTTCCTGATATCGATCGCTCGAAATTACGACGCCACCGAATTTCACGTTCCGCGTCCCACGGTTTTACGACGATCGAACGCGATTTTCTCGCTCGCGACTCGTGAGCATTCCCCAGCCGAAGTCCCATTTAACGGTTCAGAAGTGTAACCTTCTTTTTTTTTTACTACCAGATTTCCGTGATACTTAACCCGTCGGCTTTCGACGTGGGATCGTTTCCGAACGTTTCGAATCGAATTCAATTAATACGAAGATTCGTGCTTTGAAATCGGTATCTTGCTTTTCAGCTTTACTTCTGATGATGAATGGTAACTAATTTGTAAAGCAGCTATTATCTGCAGCTTTTGATAGACAATTTGGGAATCTTTGGAATTCTTAATTAAAAATCTTGGAAGTTTTCTAGCACAGTTGCTTAGTTTAGTAATGTATCTTGTTTTTCAGCTTTACTTCTGATGATGAATGGTAACTAATTTGTAAAGCAGCTATTACCTGTAGCTTTTGATAGACAATTTTGGAATCTTTGAAATTCTTAATTAAAAATCTTGGAAGTCTTCTAACACAATTATTTAGTTTAGTAACGACTCGTTTGTCGAGAATTGAAATTTGAAAGTTGGAAGCTGAAGTTTGAAATGAGAAATTTGTAAAGATCGTAAACACGATTACTCGGTTCGGTAATGGATTGTCGTGTAACAGTGGCTCCAAAGCTAGGTATTCTAGAGCTGAAAAGGTTATTACGGTCGTAAGGCTCGTTGTCGCAGGGATCAGCCCAAGTCTCTAGAACCGGACGATTCCCACAAGAGCTCGGCGCCAGGAGAGATCTAACGGAACTCCTCTAGTCTGTCTTGACGTCACCGAATCCGCGCACCGGCCTAGCCGGATATCGTTTTTACCTTGCCGCGGGAACGGCATTCCGCCGAATATCCCGGCTCCGTTTTCGTTTCAAGAAAACTTACTCTGAATTCTTGATACGTTCATTTCCTCCATACGTCCAAGAAACGTGTGCGTTGCTGAGCTTGCCATTCACACGGGGACTGCTAACCTTTTCTTGGTAAACGAACCTTTCCGGGTTGGCCGACGAGTCTTGCAGCTCTTAAGGAAGCTGAAATTCAAGTTCCACGCGGCTGATTAATTTTGATACGTCACTCTCGGGTAAGGAACGACGTTACGTCTTCACTTATCTAATATAAATGTTTGCTGTGACCATAATGGTAACTGTTGACCGGAAGTATTTCAAGCTGACTTAATGCTAAAATATACCGTAACATAGGTAACAAGCGGAAACAAATTCTAGTGACCTAGCAGAATGCTTAACGTGTTCAATGCCAATATTACGATAGTAACAGTGATGAAAATAAAATTTTTTCCATGTATTGGATCCAGCATTGGTTTCAGTAAGTAAAGTACCATGTTGATTTGTTAATGGTCTTGATTTGATTTGCAAAATTATAAAATCTTATATATAATATTAAGCTTTGTATGATGCACTAATACATGGAATATTGAAATGAAATAACTTTCCTTCTTTATATATGTTTCCTCATTAGTTTCAAAGGATATCGTCCATATCTCATCGGAGAATACCGAATATTTCTAGTGAAAAACTTGTGCAAAGGGTTAATATTTAATATAGAATATATCAGTCAAAAATAATGGTAACTTCATCTTCCAACTGCCTCACTTTCAGCCATTCGAAACCACAGTTTCATTAGCCCTAATGAATCTGGTCTCCATTTTTTACCGTTACAACACTATCTGTGGGCCCAATTGCTTGGGACACCCTATAAATCTCCTAAGTTTCGGATCCTATGATCAGAGGAGCTGCTACGATCCAAACGGAAGCCACTGTTCCCCATAATTCCACGGTTGCGTCAGAGAGACGACGAATTGCCGATTGCTAACGGGAGTCCCCCAGCGCAGAAATCCAAACCGCGACGTAACCCGGCCCTCTTCTTCCTCGTTCTAGCTCCGCGCGGTCGTTCATCGGTGAATCGTGAAATTGCGCGCCGGATTTCATGCGGCCTGGCCGGAGGATTGCGCTTACGGAGTTTCGGCGGCCGCTAATTGCACGGTGAAAAAGGCGGTCGCGGCGATTACGATGGCGCAATCGCGAACGGCCGTTGGGCAAGAAACTATGGTGCCGTCTGCGCGGTAGCATCGCTGGCTAATAAAACCGGGTGGGACAATAATATTCGAAGACGGAATATCGGTTGCCTCGATAACCACTTGAGTATACTTCACGTGACAACAATCGTGTAATTAATTTGATTCTGAAATTCTTACGTATTCGGTATTTTGTTCTCTGTTCAATTATCTCACTGTTCACCGAGTATCAGTGCTGTAGCTATTCCTGAATCCCTTATCTCGCAATATCATATCAATGATAACGATTTTGAGAAGTTGAATATAATGATATTTTTACTTGCTAGTTATAATTATTCCTTTCGGAAGCTTTTCACTAGAAATATTCGACACTTTCATATGAGACGTAGATGAGATTATTTGAAACGAACTAATGAGAAAATATAGGTAAATTAAGGAACAAAGCTATTTTATAGGAATATTTCGCATGTTGATGCATTATACGAAACTTAATATGATATATAACACTTTGTAATTTTATTGTATTGAATCAAGTGACTGAGAGTCACCTCTCGAGTGCAAAGGTTAACACTAAAACTACCAGAGGGGTCAAATGACTCTGATGTCTTCTTTTTGCAATTGTTAGAAAGGTAACAAATGTTTCTCTGAGAAATTGTTAAAGAAATCCATTTAGCACTACGCAAATTGAATTGTAAATCAAAGTCTGAACAGATGCACTCTTGAGTTTCTATAGCGAAATTTTCAAAAGTCAATTGAAGTGCTTGGTAGTTTTAGTGTTAAGCATTATTTCCTTTTCATCAGTTGTTAGTCTTTATATCACATTATTCATTATATTAATTATACTGAAGCTTTGCTACATAACGAATGTTTGATGATCCTAGCAAATGCAGTTGTAGAATCATAGGACAAATACACTTCTATTTGTGGAAGACACGAAGATAGCTGAATCTTATGCTAAGCTGTTAAATAGACGGTAGTTCCGAATGTATCGATGCTAGTGCTGATAGTCTGATAAACGTGCATCGTGCTGTTACAAGAGCGACTTCAAACGATCAACCGAGCGATGATCATTCTCTCTCATTGCCGTCAGAATTATCGTTAATGCCCGGTTCCGTCCGCTCGGAATCGTGACCGCCGATCCGATCCATCGATCTTCCTCGGCTGGACGATGCAACGACGCTTTGTTGAGGCGGCTCCCGCGTGAACTCCTTGATCGAGCCGCGACACGCGAGAAACCGAGGCGCGTGGTGTTGCGATATTAAAGAACTCCCCGGGAATCTGATCTTCGCCCGCTAATTTGACGATCGAAATCTCGGATGGCTTCCGCGAATTACGTGCCCCCTTCGCGACTCGATAATTTCGCTTCGGATTCCCCCTTGCCCTCTGCTGCGTTCCATAGAGACCCGTGATTACCAAGCTGTGGCTGTTAATTCGAAATAGCAAGACTCCATTTATGGGACTAGAAATTCGATCGAAATTGTTTAAATTGTAATTGTTGCTTTGTTTGTATACAAGATGCTCTCGCGGTGCAAGAGTGGATCTAGTCGAGTAGAATTTCAGCTTGATCGTTCGGTTAACGAGACGAGCAAGTGAAAATGAAAGACGAAGTTGCGAAGTGAAATGAACTACAGAAATTCGTTTTCAGTTCGATCGAGTTACCGAACGAAGTAAGCAGACGGTGCAAATATATACCGATTAAGTAAATAATATTACAAGAGCGCTTCGATCGTGTACAGACGGCGCCGCAGACGAGAATTCTTCTAAAGCTAATTGGCCGCACGGTAATTGCATGAATCTCGATAGCCGATAAGACGAAAAACGACGAAACGATCGGGCATTATTAAAGGCAGCACGCGAGGAAACAATGATCTTGCAACCATAGGCGCGTGGAGTGCTTCTTATCGTCGACAGTTAAACATAGTTAAGTCCGGAGCAGTGACTGAGTCAGCGCACTAATGGCTAATAAATAAATCAGGCTGGAGAGTACGATGTCCAGACGATCCCGGAGCGGCATGGAAAGCTTCTCAATAATAGAAATGTTTATTCGAGCAAGGCAATCGTTTTTTGTAATCGAGGACGTACACCATTGTCCAAAACGGAGAGCCATCGTTGAAGAAGCTATGAGATCTCATTTTTATATACGCGTTACAGCATGCATGGGGTTTCATTTGAAAA
The DNA here is from genome assembly GCF_051020985.1 of Nomia melanderi. NCBI lineage: Eukaryota > Metazoa > Arthropoda > Insecta > Hymenoptera > Halictidae > Nomia > Nomia melanderi. The sequence continues at coordinate 16,137,137 of NC_135004.1, read as the reverse complement.
CAGTTTCTTGTATCTGGTCCTCGGTGTAATAAGTTCTCAGTTAATATTTATTTAGTTCCGTTTTTCCAATGCCTCGCACCTAATTGCGGACGTCGATGCGCGTCACCGAGTCGCGTTCGTTCACTCTTTTTTCCTTTTTATTGCATCTGGTGTACGGTCGTGTCTATACGCGGGTTCGCGGAGTCGTAAAGCACAGGACGGCGCAAAGGGTCAGCGAAGTTTACCATAAAAAGGAGCCAAGGATCCAAGATGCTACGCGAATGATCGACTTTCAAATCTACTTTTATCGCGTTTCCCCGAATGCCATTTCGCCTCGACCGTCCGGCCGCGCGACGGCATAGAGGCATTATCGAATAATTCTGCCTAATGTGCAATAGAATATTCAATTGGCCATGAATACGTTTGATAACTCGTCTGCCTTCTGTTGTTTGCTGCCAGTACCCGTCCTACGGTCGCACAGTTTGCGCTGGTCGTAGCCGGAGTGTGATTAACGACGCCGTTCTTCAAAAACTGACCGCACTTTTTCATGGTCCGTTATGCAAATTAGCCTCTGACGCACTTTGCTCGCGATAATTGTGCAAACTGCGTGTATACAGCTGTTAGTGGCTCTTATGAATTTTATGAGAGGTATTAGATATAAGGAAGATAGAGCGATCGTTATAATGGATCGTGACGTTTTACTTCCTGCTTCGTGGAGAACATTGTTTCGACTGTACGAATCGGGTTGTTTACTAGACTGCCGCATCAACGGAAAATCTAGAATAAATAAATAAATACTTCCCATGAGGATTTATTCTGCAATCGTATGAATTTCTATCGTGCAAGATGTTCATGGTTTTTAGAACGTTTTGTTACACGATTAATTTAGTAGACGCTTAGACATGGAACTTTAACCCTTTGCACTCGAGAGGTTTTCACTAAAAATATTTGAACACTTTCTGATGAGATAAAGACAATATTTTGTGAAACTAACTCGAAGAGAAATTAAACGTATACCAAGGAACAAAGCTATTTTATTTCAATATTTCTCAAATTCATGATTTATATGAGGTATAATATTAACCCTTTGCACTCGAAAAATTTGTCACTAGAAATATTCAATTTATTTTGATGAGATATAGATTTTTTAAAATTAACTTAACGAAGAATCTAGTCACAAAATAAGGGGAACAATGGTATTCTATTTCCACATTTCACGTATCGACAGATTACTCAAGACTTAATATTAAATTCGAAATTTTACAATTTTGATGCACCAATCGAGTGACTGAGCACCTTTAGAGTGCAAAAGGTTAAATATCAAATTTTATAGTACTGTATGAAATCAGTGAGTGAAAGTCGCCACTGGAGTGCAAAGGGTAAAACCCCGAAACCTCTATTTTGAAAGTTGCCATTACTCAATCTATTACCATTACAAAGAAACAATTCTCTAAGAATCATCAATCAGCAAATCGATTCCCTTTTCTCTCACAGGAAACCGAGTCGAAAAAGCCCTGTTCTTGGTACAGCGGGCCGCGTCCTTGTACTCGTGGTCAAAGATCCAGGTCAAGTACGGGAAAACGCGCGAGTTACGTAGCTCCTATCGATACGTTTCGCGCGTTCGGTTGCGTAACGCTCGGCTCGGCTTGTCCGAACGTCGTCGTTCGAAATGAATTACCCTGGTGGTGTCCGTTTTGTTCGTTCGTTCGTTCGTTCGTTCGTTTGCCCGGTGAGGGCAACCGCGCGTCGCAGATAGCGGCCGACAACAACGTTTTCGTTTATCCGAGCTTTATCAGCGGCCGCGGAGCGGCCGGACAAGTTCCTTATCGGCGGCTGTCTATTTCCATAGACAAGGAACGGCGCGGTGCGCTTCTGATCGGTCTATCCCCTAACTCGGGACCGGTCCCCACCGCTCGCGGCGCGATAATGAGGCGATACGGAGCGTGCGGCGTATCGCGGTCCGCTCTCCGGGATATTTTCGTCACGTAACGCGGACGCGAGAGAAATTGTAGATCGCGCGACCGTTTCGGGGATAATTCGCCTTCCAGCCGCAGGTGTTGCATCACGTGGTGATCCTCTAGCCAGCCCACCATCGCCGACGCCTTGGACACGCGCGTCTTCTCCGCTCGTTCCGCTCTTCCCCACTGCTTGCCTCATCGTTGTCCGCCATTGCTACCGTTCCTTGACCGACTGTATACTTACTGTTAGATCAATTGATGGCTGGGATAAGGAGTGCGGATGATTAATCAGTTTTCTTCTCCTGCCTAATCTTCTGGTGGTTTCGGTTACTAATTGCTAATATTTTGATCGTTAACCCTTTGTACTCGGAAGTTTCTCACTAGAAATATTTAACACTTTTTGACGAGACAACTATGATATTCTTTGAAGCTAACTCGAAGGGAAATTAGTATATTGAGGGACAAAGATATTCCAATATTTCACGTATCGAGGCGTTATAGAAAGATCAACATTAAGTATCAGATTTTATGGTTTTACTGCGTCAAATCAAGTGGTGACTGAGTCACCCCCTGAGGGCAAAGAGTTAATTTGGTGTTCGTCGATAGGCTTGCATGTTGACAATCGAGACTATAAAACTGTGAAGTAGAAAGACACCATTCGGATATGACATCAAGTTATCTTCCAACTTCTTTTCAAGTCTTAACACTTATCCAATCGAATGAGGTCTACCACTTTTTCCTTAACATTGCCTTTTATTTCGTTCATTTTGTTTTGTTATTTAGTAAGTCTTGAATTCGAGTTATTTGCAGTTTGTCAGATATCTTTCTTGCTTTTAAAACAAAGTTGATATAATCAGTTAAATAAGTTCAGTTGAAGATAATGAGAAAGGCTGATCATAGTCCTTAGGCGGTTGTCTGTTAAGTTTCAAGACAATTGAATTAATTCATAATTCTTCTATAATTTTAATTCTATAATTCATAATTCTTCTATAATAATTAATTCTATAATTAATAATTCTTCTTGCTTACAATGACTCTATCTGCGTCCATCGACAACAGAAGACAAGCAAAGAGTTTCCAGCAGACCGATAATGTGTATCTATATATATCGCGCTTCTGGCTGTAGACTGGTGCCAGGGGGTGGATACGTTGCAGGATACTAGAGGGAATCAATTTCATTTGGGCTAATGCGGGGGTGTCTTGTAACTGGGGGCGTGTAAGCAAACGGTGTGATAACGCGGTTGCGGTAATCTCGTTTCGGGTTTCATTCACGGGGAGCTTTGAGTAGTCTCTGTTGCCGGCTGCCTATTGTGCCTGCGGAGAGGCGATGATGAAATTGGATCTGGCGAATGACTGAGAGTTGCATATCCCTTTGTTCTTACGGCGGATTTGTTGTTGCGGGGTATTAATGCTTGTGATTGGGATAAGCGGGTCAACACGATGTTCGCGCATTTGGTTGGGTCTCGGAAGATGGAAAGGTAAGCTTTTGATAGGGGACTGTCTGTTATGACTCATCTCGGGCGTTCCAAAGGAACGTTAGAAGACCATTGTCCATAGAATATTTCAAATTTCCCGTATCAGTCAAAAATATCGTCTCTTATATTGATGCACGTGCGAATTGGAATTTCTAGTTCTCTAGAGTCTGACCCGACATAGGACTGCTAAGGGTTAACCTTTTGCACTCGACAGTATTTTTCATTGCAAATATTCATTTCTTCCTGACTAAATATTAACATTTTTCGCAACTAACTCGATTGCTTATCTTACATAAATTAAGGGACAGAACTGAATGACGCTCTATTTATTTATTCAAGAATATTTGGGAGTCATTGAAATGTTACCTTTAAATACAATTGTGATACTACAAATAAACATAGAAAGAATTATTAAAACAAGTAGAGCAATAAAATAGAATGTCGACTCTGACTCGACACAGGACTCTAAGGGTCTGCGACGACGCTGAACACGAATCCTCGCTCGTCCCATCAGACCTCTCCATTGTCCCGATCAGAAGACAAGAATCAATTCGAGAACTCGACGCCACGCGATCACTCGGCCCGACCAATGAATATTTGCTCCATTCATCGAAGCTTTTAATCCGGCCCTAAATATGCATGTACCGGCATCGGGTGGACGAGAGAGCTGCTCGAGAATGCCCCGCGCGAGGGGGTGTGGGGAAAAGTAGTGGAGGCAGGCGGCGGTGGCGGCGACGAAACAATTGGTAAAAGAGGAGGACGGGATAGCGGAGGGCGCGGGGGAGACAGAAGGCGAAGGACGTGATTTGATAACACAGCATCGATCCAGGTTCTCAGGATGCTTCCACCCTGCTCCGTCTCTGTCGCTCCTCGGTTCTCTTTTCATTTCGCCCCCTAGGCTTCGTCGCGTCTTCCCTGTTTCCCGCCCCTTGGTATCCCACCCGGTTTCTACGATTCCCGTGCCACCAGTAGAACTGTAAATATCCTTGACGTTCTGTGCTTGGTACCCTCGCGTTCCCTTCTATCTATCTGTTTCTCTATTTGGCTGTCTATTTGTCTCTCTATTTGTCTGTCTGTTTTTCTATCTGTCTGCTTGGCTGTCTATCTTTGTATTTGTCTATCTATCTATCTATCTATCTATCTATCTATTTTTCTATCTATTTTTCTATCTATTTTTCTATCTATTTTTCTATCTTCCTATCTCTCTATCTATCCATCTTTCTATCTATCTATTTCTCTATCTCTCAATCTCTCTATCTATCCATCTTTTTATCTATCTATTTCTCTATCTTTCTATCTCTCTATCTACCTCTCTATTTCTCTATTCATCAGTACACCAACCTATCAATGAGTCCATCTACCTATCAGTCTATCTCTCTTCCTACCACTCCCACTCTTCTTTTCTCACCCTCTTCTCTCTTTCTCTTCCCTGTCTATCCGATCAACCCAGTCGTCCAGTCGATATTTCCGGCCGTTGCGAAAATAAATTCCTGCTCGTTGGGGGTTGAAGCACGCTTCTCTCGGTCTTTCCAAAAATACCCGAAGCCAGTGAGACAAGGGTTACGTGGGCTGTTTAACGTCCGTTACCACCCCCGACCTCTTATTCTTTCCTCCCTCGACACGGCTTCCAACGTGTCGAGAGGTTCTTCACTGCGGAACAACGGAAGATTGCGCTAATATTATAGGAGCGGGGAATTATTCTAGAACGAAAGCGACTACTATATTTCTGCCATGAATGGTGTGTATCCTATTTTGGGGATCCCTTGAACATTCATCGCTTATCGTAATAAGCAGATAATATCATTGCCAGTAGAACGTGTCCTCTTAACCACTTAACCAGTATACACGTCATCGTAAAGATAGTAAAGCTTGACACGATACTAATTCCTTCAGCGATGAATTCTTCATTTTTTCAGATAAACATGTAATTATTCTTTGTTTCGCTTTGATCTTTCATTAAAATATACTCTACGTGCATTCGTCCGGCGTTGGACGAGTATACGCTCCATTTTCCGACTTTATTGCGCGCAGAACGAGAAGCTTTTCCAACTAAGTTCCATAGTTAACTTGGTTAAAGGACGAATCACACGATCCTTGCATTGCATCTTGTATTTTGAATTCTTCCTACTCGTACACCCGATACATCAAGAACATTCTAGAGTACCTTCAGCTCCAGTGGTCCCAAAAGTTCCAAATATCTCTTGAATACACCGAAACTTCTGAAAATATTCTATGCTAAACAAAAACAAAGTCAAAGCTACACGAGGCGCAAAATATCGTCAGGTTGGCGAAGTCGATATCCAATTATTCTGTTCCCCGGTATAGCGTTTCCCACTTCGTTACGCTAATCCCTGGCCCCTGCAACGATATCCGCCGTTGAACAATCCGCGGAGTATCAAGCGTTTGCTTAAATAATCGTATCCTATTTACCGAAGGAGTTACACTGGGACCGCGCGCGCGCAAAAGCCGTCGTGTGCACAGGTTGGTGCGCTTTGTTTACGCCGGTTAGGCGAGTGAAAGTTCCCGTCGAGCCGCGAGCGAAGCGATTTCGCGCGAGCAATTGCACGTGCTCGAGCACCCGCGAGCACACGCTAACAAAAACGTGTTTGAAAGTTTCCAGCAAGGTGCTGGCTCATTTGTGTGCGCCAACGGCGGAAAGTACCGCCCCCGTTGCCCGGAAGTGTAGCTGGCTGATAGAAGCGGGGCGACCTTGAAGTAACTTCAACCCTTCGCGCGGAGGAAAAGCTCCGGAGACTGAAGAATGAAATTTCTTCGTCCGACTCGACTTCGGACGAGGAATTTAGAGCCATTAATGAGAGCCTAAGAGGGGCTAATTGACTACTTTCTATTTGGAGAAAAACTTTCTTTTATCTACTGGTTTTGAGGCGTTAAAGGCTAAGGTTGTCGATGGTTATAATGTTTCTTTTATTCTCTTTATTGAAATATGGAATTTTCAAGGCTTTGCAATCGACAGTTTTTCAATGGAAATATCAGACATTAACAGCTTGACAGAGAAATCACGCATAAATCAGAGGATATAGATATTTTATTTGAATATTTCATATATCGACGCATTATACAGAGTTCGATATGAAATATAAAACTTCGTAGCTTTGCTCTATTAACCCTTTGTTCTACGACAACGAGTGAGACTCGTGGTGAAGATTTTCATGATTCAACAAATATATATATTAGTTCATTCGAATTCAAAGTAAATATTCCTCTGTAATCGACTATACTTAAAAGGAAATATAGGCATAACATATGCTTAGGATTTTTCTCTTTTTCCAATAAATTATTAATGAGTAGCTGTATCGATCAGAGTTAAAAAAGAAGTCGTAGGCCAAGGGGTTAACCCTTTGCGGACGGTTCTTTGAAATAAACAAAACCAGCAGCGAACGAAGCTAAATTATACATTGATTGCTTAAATAATAAACAAAGATGAACTACGTACTGATCTCTTGTTATTCGAGTAATTAAATCATTCGTTTGCGAATTAGTAGATATGAAAATTCCACCTCGAAACGTCGACATTCGTCCACAAAGGGTTAAACCGAGTGACCCTTATTGACTGCAGAGGGTCTATCTACAAATGAGTATGGGAAATAAATGAACAAGTAGGGAAAAACGATCGCATCACAAACGAAAAACGAGCAGATTCCAATTACAGATGCGCTCAGTGAAAAAATGTTCGCGCGAAGAGAAGGCGGCGTATATTTAGACCGATTGGTACCCTCGCGCGGCTTTAATTGTAAACATAAATCTCGTTAAGTCACCCCTGACAATTTTGAAATATCCCTGGGGGCTGCGGAATTTATTTTCGTCTCGACCCGTTGTTCCGGATCAATTTGTTTTTCGCCGTTAAATTTAGAGTACCCGGAAACAGACGTTCCCACGCGTAAACGAATCGCGCTCCTCAATAATATTTTTTACCCTTGCCATCAGCTGATTTCGGGCACGCGCCGTGCACTCGGCTTTCGTTGCTCGAAAGTCACGGCCGGGCTGCTACTTATGCAAACGAAAATGTTCATGCTAACGCGTGGGAAAGTGTACCGAACAAACGTGCGTCCTGTTTAACCCTTTGCGGTCCGAAGTGCTCTTGGCTTCTCAGTTTGAGGTTCACGTCAGTTCATTCAGTTACAGCTTAATATGACGCTGTATTTATTTATTCAATATTTGGGAGTCATTGAAACGTTACCTTTAAATGGTACAATTGTGCTACAAAGAAATATAGAAAGAATTGTTAAAAGAAGTAGAGGTTGCAATAAAATGGAACGTCGAGTCTGACTCGGCCTAGGACTGCTAAGGGTTAACCCATAGCACTCGAGAGTGAAACTATAAAATTTGATATTTAACCCTTTGCACTTCGAAACTCGATTGGTGCATCAGAATTGTAAAATTTGGTATTTAACATTAAGTCTTGAGTAATCTGTCGATACGTGAAATATGGAAATAGAATACCATTGTTCCCCTTATTTTCTGACTAGATTCTTCGTTAAGTTAGTTTTAAAAAATGTCATCTATATCTCCTCAGAATAAATTGAATATTTCTAGTGACAAATTTTTCGAGTGCAAAGGGTTAAAGTGGTATCTTTTCTATTGGACGTTGTATTGTCTTTTGAAGGATATATCTGATGAATTATTAGAGCTTCAAGAGTTAACAGAGAGATTCCTTTCAAGGGAGAACGGAATAAACTCGAAGTCGAAGCGGAGCCTTGAGTGTATTATCAGCGGAACAGCCTCGTAACTTCAACTTCGACCGGCTCGGCCTCAAAGAATATGAAAATAACAATTGGTCAATAATAGGGATCAGGGTTGCGCGCTCTCGTCCTTTTCGTACCGCTGGATTCAACCCTTAGGGCGCGCGTGCCGAGCGACTGCACGAGATCTCGTATCGGTACTATGAGAACGCACAATAAAACCGTAATCACATCGCGTAACGTTGACTTCGTACAAAATGGCCGATGCCACGGGATAACGGTAAACATAAAGAAAAAACATGGACGAGAGGAAAAAAAACATTCGCACCGGTTTACTTTCCACGTCACGAAAGAAATTTCCCAGTCGTAAATTTCATTCTTATCGCGATAAATTTCTTCGTCGAGCCTCCACCGCCCCTCCTCCCCCTCCCACCGCGCATTTCCATAGATATTGGAGCACGCAAATTCACCGGACGCGTTTAAACGACCAATCGCGTTTCTCTAATCCCCGTGCGGCCGGCCGCGCGCGGCGAGGACGAGTTAACTCGTCGTACGCGTTTGACTCGCCTTTCACTGATTTCTCGATTTCTTCTTTAAGCCCCGACGCTTCCACTCGAAATAACTGTATCAGTTTCATCCGCGCGATATTGTGTTTATGCTTATGGGGATTAAATCTGGGTCCCGTCGATTCCATTTCGTTTTAATTTATCCGGGAGTAACGGTACGCCTCGCCGACGAACACATTTGATTTTTACACAGTGTTGCGGCGAGCGTCGAGCTTTTATATTGAAACCTGTTGATTACGTGCTTCGGTATTTCTCTTTAACGTGTCCGTAATGAATTTATTATTGCGCTCTATAATGACTCGACCTTGAATACGCGAATTGCGGCGTTTACGTTTCTCCGGGTTCTTGTGCTGTATTCAGTGCATTACGGTAATCTTGATTTTTGAAGTAATTTTTCGATGACTGTTGCATCGAACTTCTGGAACTGAATGTTTAAATAACTATGCTAAGAAAATATTCCAAATTTGATCGATTACGATCATAATTATTGATACGGAAGTAGATAAAATGAAGGAAAGATTACGGTACGACTGTTCGTTATTTAACACTAAAACTACCGAGCAATTAAATTGACTTTAAAATTCCTCGATAGAAACTTCGTGCGTCTAGTTTCGTTAATAATTCATAAAAATACCTTTTTAATAATTGCGTAAAGAAGGAATCAGGAATGAGTCATTTGGACTCTTCTGGTTTTCTTGTTAAATAACGAAATCATTCCCCAACAACTTCCGGTACTGTGGTTTTTCTATAAAAATATCAATTGTACTAAAAAGGAAGGAAAGACTATGACGTGACTGTTCGTTATTTAACACTAAAACTACCGAGCAAATAAATTAACTTTAAAATTCCTCGATAGAAACTTCAAGCGTTTCGTTAATAATTGTTAAAAAAGTATGTATCTTTTTAATAATTGCGAAAAGAAGGAGTCAGGAACGAGTCATTTGGACCCTTCTGGTTTTCTTGTTAAATAATGAAATCATTCCCCAGCAACTTCCGGTACTCGACACAAAAGCCCGGCGTCCTCGAAGTCCTCGAAGGGTTAATTCAACAGGAACGATCGGAACCGCCAGAACGAGCGTTCCAGCGCAGGCGTAATTTGTTTTCGAAGTAACTCCGGCCTTCGGCTGTTTATAAATCCGCCATAAACCTTCACCCTACCCGGCTACTCGCGTTTCGCGTCTTCCAGCCGCTTCTTTCTCGCGATCTGCTTACAGCGGGGCGCGTGCTCGCCGCCGATTCCTCCAACAGCCGCAAAACAATTCGCGGTACGAGAGCCTCTTGCTTTTCATTCATTCTTTTCATACATTAAACTTTCGAATAACATCAATAATTCTCCAAAGACGACGGTACAACTTCTCAACAGCCGAATTTTCAGTTTTATATCAAAACATAACCAACTGAAAGGAAAAATCTCTTATTTTTCACTTAGCAACGCATTGCCTTTTGTTTTCTTCATCTTTTCTTTTGTCGTTTAGCAAGTCCTGAACTGGATTTATTTACAATTCCTCAAATATGGTTCTTGTTTTTGTAAAACAATGCTTTCAATTAAATCAGTTGAATGAATTCAATTGAAGATAATGAAAGAGGTTGTAGTTATAGTTCTTTTTCGGCGATTGCGTTAATACTATAACTACAAAACCCGTTAAGTCTAGTTCCACTTTCATTTCGCAATCACTGATATCTCAAAAGCGTGGAACATCCAAAATGGTTTCAAAACTATAGTTCTAGAACACTATACTAAGTATATAAGGACACCAGAGAAAGTCTACCGTTAAAATTTGTATGAGAATCACGTATTAACCCTTTGCACTCGAGAGGTGACTCTCCACCACTTGATTCGATACAACAAAACTATAAAGTTGCATATTTAATATTTCAAATGAAACTTCGCATTATTACGTGGAATATTGAAATAAAACACGTTGCTTAATTTATCTATGAATTATCGTTAAATTAGTTTGAAACAATATCACCTACATCTCGTCAGAAAGTGTCGAATATTTCCATTGAAAAACTTTCGAGTGCAAAGGGTTAACCTTTTAACCCTTATAAAATTTGAAATTCAATATTAAAGCATGTGTAACGTATTAACGCATAAAACATCGAAATAAAATAGTCCCTTAATTAATATAAGGTAAGCAATCGCGTTAGTTACTCAAAATATCGTTAATATTTAGTCAGAAAGTAATGAATATTAGAAACGAAAAATATTGTCGAGTGCAAAGGGTTAATCGTATTTCGATTGTCAACAGTTTTCCAAGTTGTAATACATATTTAAAAAATTGTACCATTCCCGTCGACCACCGGTTGTCGGGATAATGAAATAATTTGTATGCAACAGCCGCGCGCAGATATGGAATTTCCGTGTCGCCGAAACGACGACATCCGCCCTGAAAGGGTTGATAATCTGGCTGTCGCAATTCTTCAGCGCGTTATTCGGCGCCTCGAGTGCCGCGTTACTCGAGGGTCGGCCGTATTTCATCGACTCGCATCTCCGTTCTTCGCGACACACTCTCGAGGCGCCGCGCGATTTGAATAAATCGATAAAACATACGATTTCGATGGGCCCCGCTCGCCCCCGCCTCGCGGGCAGATCGCGAATGCATCTCGTAAGTTCCTGCCGCGGCCGTGACGCGCTTACGCGAGGTCAGTTACCAGCTGTCGGTAAACACTTTGTAAACAAACGCGAGGAGACCGTCGAACGCTAAAGACGCCGGCGAGTTTTCGTTTGCCGTCCAGTCGGTCTGCTCCGCTTCGGAGACTTTTCAGCCTCGGTTTCGTCGGATCGGAGCTGACTGGAGAGCATTTCCGATCGCCATTGTTACTATTGCATTATACCATCGCCATTGTTATTATCGCATTATTTATATCGCGACAGCGTATCACATTTCGTCAGAAAGTGTCGAATATTTCCATTGAAAAACTTTCGAGTTCAAAGAGAGGCGATTTCAGTCGCCACATGATTTGACGCAGTGAAATTATAAACTTCTGCGTTCACCATTAAACTTCGTATACTCCATCAAATCGTGAAATATTGGAAGAAAACAGCTTTCCCTAATTTATGTGTGATTTCTTGATTAATTTTAACACTAGGTTTACGGAGTAGAACTATAAAATTTGATACTTAACCCTCTGTGGGCCGAATTTTGTTTCGTGATTATAAAATTTACGCAGTATGACATTAATAAATATTATAGGTGTTCCGATGAGTGTTTATTTGGCAGTGAACGTGTTAAGCAGGATCTGCCTTAAGCTTCGTATATTTCAAACAATCTTCGCAAAGATTAAAAAAATCGATCTTCATCGACGAAGTATTCAATTAACGCGTTGCTTTTCATCGGCAGTTTACATTGTTCGGGCAGCGGGGACACTGATTCCCAATCAGTTCCTATGCAAATGCCCGAAGAACGTTCTTTCTAAGCAGGTGTCAGGCTTTAATCTCTCTCTCCTCCAGTTCGCCGGCCACGACCTTCTCGTTCTATTTCACTCTCCTCGTTCTCGTTTTTCCTCCATTAACTTCCCAATCAACGTTGACGCCGCGTGCGGCTCGTAATCCCACGAAAGAAGCATCTCCCCCGAAGGGCGGGATAGGTGGAACGGAAAGGAGAGGGGGAGGAGGAGAAAGAGAGGCGAGCGAGGGAATGTCCGGATCGTTATTAAGTCCGCGGCGTAACGTTCTTATTATTAAACTTCCATAACTGCGACCGGACAACCGGGTCTATTCGAACGGTTTAAAGACCGATCGAGCGGATCGTCGGCTGCTCAGGCTTTCGGGTGTTAACCTGTTAACCGCGCCGGGCCGACTCGTCATTCGTACTCCTTGATATCCTTAAATTACGCCGAGTTTTTGCTCCGTTCGCCGGTGAATTTTGTTGGACTTTAATTTAAATCTCGACCGCGAGGTAGATGGCTCGCAGATGATTTCCATTATCGTCGACGAAAAGCCGCTCGACTAACGGGTTGAGGCGAGCGCGCTTGTCAAATGAACGGTTGAATAATTACAATGTTGGGCGGCGGAATTGAAGCGCGTTGCAGTTGCAAGAAAACGTGCGGCAGCGGTTCGCAACTTGCCTTTCGTCGATGTGGTTTTAGGATTCTGCGATAGGAGTTATTCGAATGTAATGGAGTTAGTGGAATGGAGTTCTAGTAATTGTTCAGTTTAGTAATGCTTTTTGTAATGGATTACTAAATTAAATAATCTATTACAGGACCTTCGAAGGGTTAAATGTGGATTTAAAGGTTTGCTCGAAAGTGGAACAGTTAATTAGGAATATAGGGCGTAAAGTATTAATCTATACAAATTAGTAGTATTAAATTAAATAATTACTAAATTAAATAATTTCGCTACTAATTTGTATAGATTAATACTTTACGCTCTATGTTCCTAATTAACTGTTCTACTTTCGAGCAAACCTTTAAATCCACATTTAACCCTTCGAATGTCGATACTTCGGCGAGATGAAACGTTCGTATTTGGAATACCATGTCGCAAATGAATGATTTAATTACTCTAACAGTAACAAATCAGCTTACAGTTTCTTTTCTTTCTATTCTTCAAGCAACTGATATAATTTAGCATCATCTGCTGAAGGTTTTGCATATTTCAAAGATTCTTCACTCGCGAAGGGTTCAATTCTCCAAATCGCTTCGTCTAACAGAAAATTCTAAGTAAACTTGCACTTTTGCTATATTCAACTCAAATTACACAACAGTGACCTTAACCAGCACATGTTAACTTCCGTATATCCTCGTAAAGTCGCAAATTATCATTTCTCCGTAATCTAGTTTCGATTTTGACACGGTCACGCGGAAAGATTATGACTCAAAGTCACCCGGGCAGAATCCACGCAGGCTTGAATAATAAATATCATGCGAACGAGGCCAAAAATAATTCCTCGGGTATCGCGTCGCGGCATAGGTGTTTCAAAGATACGCGGACCTCATTTGCTTGCTTGACGCAAAATAGTGACGGCCGCGCGTACGGCCGTGTTAATGCAGAACCGCCATACGACGCGCGCACGGACGGTCGCGGTAATTGTCCACCCCACTGCAATCATTCCGGGCTCGTAACATTTGCGTGGCCATAGCGGAGTTGGTCCGGCGTTCCGACCAGTGTATCGTCCGGTTTAGAAGTGTCGACGGCTTCTCATGAAGACGAAAACTCACAGACACAAGAGGACTCTTCCAGTCTCGATACTCGATTTGCCATCTTCGACGCATGATCGATGTTAGCGACGATAACGCAGGACGGACGCGAGACTAATTAAGTAAGATGTAACGATAGAAAAGAAAATTCTCTATAGAGTAATGTTCACTTAAATTCCATTTCCAGATGGTTTTGTAATTTATCAGCAACTGCAACTAATTTTTATGGTATCTCTAGTGAAAATGAAAAATGCTGTAACATTCCTTCGATCTTTTATGTTCCTTCTCAGTACGAAATTTTGATGTGTGGAAAATCTAATGATCTTGGGGTAGTTTCTTTGATTCGTTAAAATATTTGATATTTTAACTGGTGCAATATTGAAGCCTACAGAGTTCAAAGGGTTAATACAGTAATAGCAAAAGTTCAATTCAAATCTTAATAAACGCACGCTTCTGGTTTATACAAAGAACTTTGTAAAAGTCAGTTTAAGTGATCGGTAGTTCTAGTGTCAACCGAGCAAATTTTGCGGAATTTAAGTGAGCATCATACCGTACGTTGCAGGGATCCTGGCACTTTCGTCTGAGTCGTCAGATTCGAAAGTGCACGCCTTGCTCACACGGAGTTTCGGTTCTTACGTGTGATTGGCTGAGGCGGTCACGCACACTAACCGGGTCGCGCGGCACAGAGTTTCCGGACTCGCAATTGGATTTCTCGGGGCGACTGTATCCGCCCCTGTGACGTCACGAGTGTCAGGTTCCCAGCAACTGTCGGTAGTTCCGTCTCACTCTGTCGCGTTCGGTGTCGCTTCCGTCCTTTGTTACTGCCGCGCGCCAATATGGATCATGCGTCGAAGACAATGGCGGCCCAAACGTCGGGACTGGAAGAGTCCCCTGACTTCTCGTCATCATGGTGAGCCGGCGACACTTCTATGCCGGACGGTACCAGTATCACGCTGTCATTCGACCCCTGAACTATCTCGGGCCGAATGAGACCGACCCCGATGAAGCTGGAGGGAACACTCGACTTCATCCCTCCAGACTTGCGATATCAAGTCCGGCATGCGGTGGGACGCTTTGAATTGAATTTTCTGCGAATGAATTTATTCGTCCTCGTCGAATGAAAATGTTAAACGAATCGTAACTGTAAGATAATCCGATACGACGCTGTTGCAAATGAATATTCCTTGATGCGTTTACGATCTTAACACGTTGAATGCCGCACGATTTCATAGAGCAAAATACACAGAATGGAAAGAATATAATATTAGATCATTTGTTCGAGTTGCATTATTATTGCACGTTCATCTAGCTGAATGTCACATTAGTTAGCATTATTTATCATATAGAAATGTTTTCAAATAATCATTAATTGAGTGAACTATAGTAATTCAACGTGTTAACACTAGAACTACCGTACCAAAATGACTGGTTTCGATTTTTTAGCAATTATTGATATCTTCGAAGCATCGAATATTCGAAATGATTTTGAGAATAAATAGTTTCATTTCAGTACTATAACGAATGGCTGAAGACACTGAAAATAATCTATTGTTACAATTTTTATAGGAACTACTTATTAATCTTATTAAATCGGTAGTTCTAGTGTTAAATGAGTAGCTCGCTTTATTTCATACATGATTTACTGTGTACAAAAGCTGGTATTTTATAAATCTTCAGACCTGGTTCCGCGTTTCCTGTGTAACCTAAGTGTGTGTAACTCTATGCAAGAAGGTGTTCGTGAAACTACTGTGATGCGGTTAAGTCGACTGTTCTTTGCGGACTGACGACTGTCCTCGCTTTACGCCCACGTCTGGGCCCTTATAACCTTTGGAGGAGCTTCCCTTTAAGCCTAAGCACTTCAACCTAGACGCGATATTATCGTTGAATTCCAACAGGAACATTCAATGATATGTGGGATATGAACATGATAGTAAACGGGTTATTCGTTTGGCGAAGCGAGTGAAACTTTGTCGAGCGAACGTTAGAGAGACTTGAAGTTTCTCAGTTGATTAACGTTTGAACTACTGTGTAATTTAACACTAGATTCACGTAACCCGTCAATTTGACGGATATTGCATTTTTTAATTATTTGTTTAGTATCAGTTTAAGTCGATTTTGATTCGTGCAATTATGCGAATACGCATTGCAATGGTCTGGTTTTGAAGTTATAATTTTCGCGATTTATATAGACGAACACTTAGCTTTCTAGAAACAATAGAATAAAGTTTACAATAAGTCCGTAAATCTCGTGTTAAGTACACGTGACTGAATAGAATTTGGAACAGTAGAAAAATGGACCACTGATCTTTGAATGATACAAATTCCGGAAATGTAAGTATAGTCATGAAATTAGGAAAAGAGTGAACCCAAAGGTCGTATCAAATTATTAATCCTTCGCACTCGGAAATTGCTCATTACAAATATTCCACATTCCCCGATAAGATATAGACTACATTCTTTGAAACCGAGTAACGACGAACGAAGCAAAGCTATCTCACTTGAATATTCATGTATTATGCAAAACTAAGTATTATACACACTCCATGCAATTTTCCTTTATCAAATCAAGCGGTGCACCCCTCGAGCGCGAAGGGTTAAAGCCATAATCCCCGAACTAAATAAACGCAAGAAGTTATTCGTCGGCAAACACTTACACCGAAACGTCACGGAAGCTTCGTAGCTCCGGGGAATCGGCGGTAGGTGTCCTTCTATTTTTAAGTTGTTTATCGAGGGCCATAGAGGAAAATATTACGCGAGATGCCCGTAATAAAGAAGGGGACAAGGCGAAACATATTTAGAAGCGAAATGGGCCGGAATCGTGAACAGACGCGGGAGAGTGCTTCCGTCTAACGAGGAGAGGGCCAGACATAAAAATCTGTTTTTTAATGAAACCCTATGCATGTCATAGTGCATATCTAGGAATGAAAATCCTTCATAGCTTGTTTGACAATGGACCTCCATTTTCAAAGAGAATGAGCTTTCACGCTAGAACTACCGGATGAATCAAAACGACCCATTCTTGATGTCTTTTTACAATCACTAACAATATAACAGATGTCTCTGAGAAATTATTAAAGAAATCGATTTAGCATATGCGAATTATAAATAAATTGAAGTCTCGATAGATGCACCCTTAGAGTTCCCATACAGAAATTCCAGAAGTGAATTTAACACTAGAACCGAGCATTTAATACGATTAATATGCAATTACTAAAAAATTGTAAGAATAGATTATTTTCAGTTTCTTCAGACATTCATTATAGTACTCAAGTGGAACTATTTTCAAAATCATTTCGAATATTCAATGCTTCGAAAATATCAATAATTGCTAAAAAAATCGAAGCTTCAGTGTTAAATTTGTATCTTACTGCAACAAGACAATAATCTTACAACAATAAAATACATGTTATTTAAATAAAATTCCAAACATGGAGATTTACACCTTGCAGTCTTCTAACCACCTTATTACAGTACCATACAAACTCATTTCATCCAAAGACGGAGGACCATTGTCAAAACGAGGTTTCTTCATTTCTGGACACGTACTACAACATGTATAGAGTTCCATTGAAAAACAGACTTTCATGTCTGGCCCTCTGCTTGTAAGTGGCGCGCGCTGCTAGAGAGAGAGAGAGGACAGAGGCCGCCGGTCGGACGAGATTTTCGGCGAGGCACGTAAATAACGCGCATACCGGCACCGGGAGCAAAGGTCCCGGCCACGACAGATTGACGAATCGATTTCTCTGCGGCAGAGTCGTTCCACCAGCCCCGTCGCTTTCCTTTCCCCGCTTCCGTCCTCTCTCGGCCATCTTCCTCGCTCCGAGACGAACGGCCCCGCCGAAGAAGGAGAAACTGGAAAATCCTTTTCTCGCCCCTTCGCCGGCGGAGGGTTCAAGAGGGTAGGCAGACGCTGGGTACAAGGGAACAGGGGCGAAGGGTTTGTCCACGCGCCGAGCGATTTATCGCGCTACCGATTGTACAAGTTCGCCCGATACGACTGTTCGAAACGATAATCGCAACGCGCGGGACGTGTCCCGTCGAAATACGACGATCGTAAAATTTCCGTCGCCGCCGCGCGTGGCTGACGCGCGACGAATTGGAACGCGCGTTATGGCCGTGCTACGATCGGGTCGAATGATTTTTGGTGGGACACTGAAGCCGGGAATTGAATGTTTTAGTGGATCGCTACGTGGCGGGCTAGCTTTGCGATGTTTGAACGGGATTCTGGGTTTTTAAGAATTAGGGGTGGTTCTAGTGTTTCCGGAACTGTTCCTCGGGGTTGTAGAGTATTAGCGTCTTTTGCTGGGGATGTTTCTTGTGGTTCAGGAGATCTTCTGTTGGTCTGATTTATAAGATTTTTTAATCCTTTGCACTCGGAAGGTTTTCAGTAGAAATGTTTGAACGTTGTCTGATGAGATGAAGACGACATTGTTTGAAACTAATTTAACGATAATTCACAGATAAATTAAGTAACAAAGCTATTTTATTTGAATATTTTACATTGCAATACAAAGTTTAATTTAGTAAATATTCAACTTCATAGTTTTGCTGTATCAAATCAAGTGGTGACTGAGAGACTCGAAAGTTTTTCCCTAGAAATATTCAATATTCCTCGATGAGACACAGACGATGTTCTTTGAAACTAACGAGGAAACATATAAATTAAGAAGGAAAGATATTTCATTTCAATATTCCATATACTGACGCATCATACACAGCTTAATATTATATATAAGACTTTACAATCTTGCAAATCAAATCAAGTGAGAGTCACCTCTCGAGTTCAAAGGGTTAATACAACATAGTGGAAGGTATCTAATCCTGCCCATCATGAATCCTCCATAAACACCTTCATACACTTCACCAAAGTGCAAATCCCAGGGAAGTGATTAATATTTGTCAACATAGTTGCTGTCCGTTCAGAATTGCATCGATCAAAAATACTCGACACCAGCAGCGAACTCGCTACATATTTTATCTTACGACCCCACAGCCCGCGACGGCCACAATCTCCCGACTCCTGGTTTCGATAAGCACGTATCAATAAACTCGACCCCGACGAATCAATCGTCCGCGATGCAACCGCGGCTTGAAACCTATTCGAGGAGCCAACGACAGATGGCAACTTACGCGAGCAACTCGTCGCCTCCGATGGCCCCCGTCGTCCCGTCCCGTCGTAACAACTCGTCGCGGGATAAATAGTTACCGCGTGCGTACGCGAGAGCCCGTTTAGCCAGTTACCGAGCGTTTCGATACCGCGAAAGAAGAGGCCCGGTGTGTATGCACCGATATATATTTAGCGCGTGCGGCATTTCTCGACCCACATACTCATCGGGAGGCAGAATGTCTCGTATGCGTGGGGTCATCACGCCGTTCACCGCGACAAAGACGTGTCTCTCGCTCCTCGCTCCCCCCGCCGCCGCTCCGCTCGGTCCTCGTCCTTCGTCGCCTCTTCGTCTTCGGCGTCGACGACTCCCGTGAAAGGGTCGCCGTGTAACCTCGATTTTTAAGAGCTTCCATTTGCCTGATTCCTCGCCTTCTTCCCTCCTCGTTCTTTCTCCTACTTTCCTCCGCGTCCTTCTCCATTCGGCTCTTATCGTCCATCCCGCGAGTCTCCTCGTTTAGTTTGAAAGGAGACTCGGGAAACGTTCGGAGACTTCCGGAGAGGGGAATAGAAAAGATTCATATATTTAGGATATTAGTGTTCGTTCCTAATTTTCGTCGGAAACTTCAGCTACCGAAGCATCTTCGAATCTGCTTCACGACGCTTCGGAGAGACGTCTTAATAATCTCAATGCTCCAAATCATTGAGATAAATTACCGAGATTTCTGATTGTTCAGTGCGACGGAGCATTGAGCTGGAAATCTCGATAATTCATTTATCTCAATGAGTCGCGAGGCATCGGGACTATTGGGATCTGGAAGTCGCGCCGGAAACATCTCCGGTTTCGCGGGGGAATGATGAAAGACTCGATTTATGGAGTAACAATTACGATCTATTAGGCTAAAGATGGTTATAGTTATGATACGCTCGTGAAAACCTCAGGAAGTTGAATAAATCCTTGCTCCGAGCGTTTCTCCGTCGGAGTAGGCGATAGGTAACAAAGTATTTAGCGCCGAGAGGACGAATAAAACGTAGGAAACTTTTGAAGCAGTGCGACAGTTATTCTCGACGCTGTTCCTCTCGTCCCTCCCTTTCTCCGCGCGCTCTCGCGCGCTCGCGCGCGCGCGACCTCCGCCCGAAAACTGAAACGTTTATGTCGGTCGCCATAAGTGAATCATACCGGAGATTCAGAGCGGTCGAGGATTATGGTTACCCTCGGGTTTTCAGTTCGCGATGCGTCGTGAGTAATAGCGCTCCGGGACGGGCCCGAGATTGCTCGAATAACTCGAGGCTCTCGCCGCGGTGTCGATGGAGGAGAATGGCGGAGTGCACGGGAATAAGTTGTGCGACGCCGCGGCTGTCGATGGAGGAGAATGGCGGTCCGCAACGGGAACAAGTCGTGCGGCGCCGCGAAATTCATTTTATCGCGAGCCCGCGTCGAGCCGCCGCAAGAATATTTCGACGTTTTTCCGACATTTCCTTTCAGCGACGAGTACCGACGCGTTCTCGCGAGTACCATTTCAATCGGAAGTATCTCCGTCGACACCGAAAGTTCGAGACGAGGAGAACGCTGAACTTGTTCGTCTTGTAAACAGAATTATTAGCGTATGATTTCCATGTAACGACCTTGGAATGTCCTTGAGCATGGAAATGTAATTCGTTACTTGGCTGCCAAGTATATAACCGAATATCATTCAAATAATCATGGTTTAATTGAGTGAACTATAGTAATTCGATTTGGATGGGGTCACCGGTGACCCCCATGGCATTCAACGTAACACTAGAACTACCGTACCAAAATGACTGGTTTCGATTTTTTGGCAATTATTGATATCTTCGAAGCATCGAATATTCGAAATGATTTTTAGAATAGTTTCATTCCAGTGCTATAACGAATGCCCGAAGAAACTGAAAATAATCTGTTACAATTTTTATAGGAACAGTATATTAATCGTATTAAATCGGTAGTTCTAGTGTTAAATGAGTAGCTCGCTTTATTTCATAGACGCTTTATTGTGTATAAAAGCTGGTATTTTATAAATCTTTAGACCTGGTCGTTTCCTGTATGTAACATAAGTGTGTGTAACTCTATGTCTTGTAAACAGAATTATTAGCGCATGATTTCCATGTAACGACCTTGGAATGTCCTTGAGCAACGGGATTGCACTGGAATGTGGTTGAAGTATCGAAGTAACGAGCCCAACGGATGTAATTCGAATGTTCTTACCCTTGGCTGCCAAGTAAATAATCAAAATTGTCATGCAATCGGTTTCCTTGATAAAGCAGAAACTGAGGCAAGATTCTTCGTAATCTCGTACATCCAATAAAACTTAATTCTATACGTCACGAAGAAAATGAATGTTCAAGATTACAAGAATGGTCAGCCGTGTTCATGTGGCAAAGTGTTAATTAAGGCGCTGTACGTTTTGAATTTTTTGTCAGTCGAGCGATGCGTCGACTGGAATGGCGATCGCGTAATGGAAGGCGGCATTCAAGATGGCGGACGCGGCGCGAGGTTCCCGATGGCGGATTATGGTTCCGTAAAAATGGCTATCGTCTGCTGAATCACAAGGGAATTCTGTTCCAATAGGTTTATGGTCAAGACCACACAGCGAGGCGAGCTTCGAAGTAAACAGGGATTAACGCGTCCGTATTTAATGGTGTCGTGATGTTTTTATTCCGATGCGTGTACTATCGTTATCATAACTCTCGGCAGGGGTGTTAAGGGAGCGTATTCAACGGACGATAAAAAGAAGACGACGACGCCGTATATCTTATCATTAAATTAACATTAAAACCAGTTTACACGGGATTAATGCATTTAATACATTTCGCGTATAAACAGGTACGATTCTTTTAATGTCCGCTGATTACAAGATAATTAACATAAACCCGCCGGGGACGGGGCTATAAAGTGCCGTGCACAAAGGAGGAACGACGGAAAGAATGCGCGGCACAAAGGCGAACGAAAAGGCCGTGGAACTTGGATTTTTCAATTTGATATCGCGCGCGTTGCCGATCAGTTTTATTCGCGGACCCCGATCGCATCTCCTTTATTCCGTCTTCTCGCGAGATTTACGTGCGAAATCAATTAGCGACGCAACAGTTGTACTTATCGGTGGGAATTAGATTTAGTAACAACCCCATTAACGCTTCAACTGCCGTCTCATTCCCACGGGAATGACATACCGTCGTTCCGGAATAAAATATCAACGGAGGATAAGGATAAATAGTGTGGACAGCTGTGCGAATGTTTGAATTTCTTTGTTTTCTTATTGAATATAATGTAATTAATTTGTATTGTACCGTATAAAAAATGAACATCAAGATCGACGTATCAGAAGAAATATTTTTTCCAAGAGTTAGTACGATGAAGTTCACCAACGGTTTTCACGAGATTGATTAAACACGCGGAGTTTAAAATTTATCGTATATCGGTCACCTGGACAGTAATTAGTCTGCTTATCTCGCACGACAATTCTCAATTACGAACAACGTACTACTAACTTTCTTCGTTCCTCCAGTGTTAACGATAAACCAAGCAAAGACGAATTAGCATTCGTATCGCTAAAGTGAATTCAGCGTTAACCCTTAACGGACCCATTTTAGTTCGTATTTCAATTAAAGGCTTATCTAGCTATTGACCCATCAAATCTCGAGAAATATATTAGAGTCCTTACCAATTATACTAACTCCTTGCCTCACGATTTAATTTCGTAAGTAAGTTTCTTAAAAAGAAAACACCCCATGCTCTTTCTATGTCTATTTCGTACAAACCATACAAATTGCTAACAGGAACAGTAATGTTTCATTCAAGCTGAACACAACTCGATGACATTTACGTTCGTTAACCCATTCGAGACCGATTGCACACCGTGTGTGCAATTGATTTCCGAGGCTATAAGACTGCACATTATTGTGCAATAATAATAATGAGCATTTATCAGTTATTCCGAGTAAAGTAGCCGTCGAGATAAGACTTCTTTCGAATTAATAGTATCTGTAAAGTATAGAAAAAATAAACATACTCATCAACAATAAGAAAATTGAGTTTTTGACTGAAAAAATCTTGGAAAACCCCGTGACCCCCGACCAAATCGAATTAACATAATTCACTCAATGAAACAATTATATGAAAACATTTCTATATTGTAAATAATGCTACATAATACAGTGACATTCAGCTAGATGGACATGGAATAGTAATAATGCAATTCAATCAAATGATTTATCATATTTTTTCCATTCCGTGTATTTTCCTCTGCGAAATGCGGCGTTCAACGTGTTAAACCATATTAGAAATTATACGTCAAAGGGTTGAACACTCGGTGCTCCCAAGCAAAAATGTCTCTATTACCGAACTCCTCCCGTACGAACCCGATCCACGAGAAAATCCGCGGAAATCCCCGCGGCGTGCCGAACGCGTGGGCAGCGGGAGGGAGTCCATTTTCCGTGGTATCGGTCAACTCGTAGGTTCAAAGAACGCCCTCCATAAAAGCCGTCCGTCCATGGTTGCGCTTAGCGTGCCGTATAAATTTCCAGCGTTTCCTTCGCGAGGATTCGCTCGCGCCTCGTGGAAAAAGTGCGCGGGTACCGTGACTCATTGCTGGAGGCCTGGCTGAATCAATGCGCAGTATCTGCGCATTATCGTTCCTCCGACCCCCTTGATTCGTTTTGTGCATCTGTGCACGACCGTGCCCGCGGCTGGGAATCGATGGGATCGTTGAAAGTTTCACCGGCGCGCCGCGACGGCCGCTCGACGCAAAAAACCGGCGACAGCGCTTTTGCGTCCAACCAGTCGGCAAAGTAACGAGATTAATAAAAGTACCGAAGACACAGCGATACGTCGCGCGACGCGTTTACCGTTTGTCCTCCTCGGAGTCCATTTTGAAAGCCTGCAGCGTTCCGGCCGTTCGGTCGGTTAAGGGATCTCGTCGTTTTATCTTTCGATGTAGCGTCTGTAACGCGCGAATAAATATCGCCGGCGAAACGGGGGATACTGGGGAGCTGGGTAAAGTAACGCGTGGTTCGGAGTTTAACGAGATTTGTCTGAACTCGTCGTTTAGGAGACTTCGGAAGGAAAATCAGAAATCTAGGTAGAACATTGCGATAGAGATGAAATACACTTAGACACTTTGGTTGCTTGGGTTAGACAGTTTGAAATAATCCAGAGATACCAGTTTATCGGACAAAGACATATTAATGATGTATAACATACAGATCGTCAATGAAGGTACTACTGAAAACTGATTCCAAGAGGATTCTGTCTCCCATGAAAGAAGAATCGGCAGCACTGAAGTTCATCTGCTCGGTCTACAATAATGCTGTCACAGAGCTAATTGATCCCGTTCAGACACAACAAACATCTAGAAAACTCGAGCATCTACTTCAAGCCGGATTGATCGGCGCGCGAGGTAGAACGCGAAAATTGATCTCCATCGCGTCCGCCGACCGTTCACCGAGCCTCCCGCGTGGTCGCGGATTAATTACAGTGTAGCGCCGCTAATTGCGAGTGTGTATCTACAATTCGTTTCCGATCTACCAGGCGCGGTGTCCACCGAGGGTAAACGCGCTGGAAGGAAAAAAGACGGAGGGATTCCTGCCGCGCGCGCGAGGAGCGTTAGGACGCGAAACGAGCGTGCAAACCGCAAGAGCACGCTTCATAAATTCATGCGCACGGTTCCGGCCGAGAGAGGTGCTCGCCGCGGCTCCTTTAATTGGTTTCCTACGCATCTGGGCTTGTAGCCGCGGCAATAAACCGGTATCAGAGATTTATCGGCGGATCGGCTCGAGTGGAAGCGCGTTAAAGTTCGAAGCCGGCGCGCCGATCTTCGCCGAGGGGGATTAAATTGATTCCCGCGACGACGCGCGTCCCGCGATACGCCTCCGCCTTGTTTGTCGCCCCGATTGTTCGACGGACGCGTGCCCCGGTTCCTCGGCGATTCGATTTCCCCGCGGAAAGTCCGCGCAACTCGTCTCGCGACGATGGATCTTGTTCCGCGGAGTTTCTGTTTATGTTGTTTGCGTCGCTATCGCCGATCGACGAAGTGGGGGACTCGGTATCGGTCGTTGGCGGTGAACGCTTTAACGCGTCGGTTGTGGAGTTAGCGCTGATCGAAACTGTATCGCTGCCATATAGTTACGTTAAACCTCCGACCACGCGGCGCTCGGGAATGAAATGCTCCAAACAACGGATACAATGATTGCAATACCGTCGCATGTACCTAGGGTGACTCCATTGGCAACTCGAGATAATTTATTTCCCAATTAGTTTCACCTTCGATTTTACGTTTCTGAACTGGAAACTGGATGGTTAAGGTTGATAGTATCTTTTAACCCTTAGCAGTCGATATTCTGTTTTGTTGCGACCTCTACTTGTTTTAACGATTTTTTCTATATTTGTAGTATCACAATTGTACCATTTAAGCACTCGAGAGGTGACTATCACTCACCACCCGATTTCATACAGTAAAACTGTAAAATTTGATATTTAATATTATACCTTGTATAACTCATCGATTTAGAAAGTATTGAAATAAAATAGCCTTGCTCCTCAATAACGTAGTTCTCCTTCAAGGTAGTTTCACAAAATATCGTCTTTATCTCATCAGAAAATGTGAAAATATTTCTAGTGGAAAACTTCCGAGTGCAAAGTGTTAATAAATACACAGTTAAAAGTTTTATAAAGAAATTTAGAAGAGTCAGTTTAACTGCTTGGTAGTTCTAGTGTCAAACTCAGATTTTTTGAGAGCATAATTTGTAATTTCTGAATACCTTAGCATGTTAGTTACTCGAACAGCAAGAGATCAGTGTACAGTGTCCTCTTCCACTGTCCAAGCGTATTCGACGCGTAATTCAGCTTCGTCGCAAGTTTCGTCGACGAGTCCTCGCCCGCGACCGGTCGGTTCTACATTTTATTCGGTTCCATTGAATTCCGATCGAAAGTAACGACATCCTAGGTCGTGTATCATGGCGTGTAAAGCTGTTAAACGTAGCGATCGCGTAACGCACGCTCTCCGGATCGGCGCGGCGTATTGTTTCCCGCGTTTTATCGAATCGATAACGCGTCTGGCCGGCACGCGTCCCCGGCACGGGGTTGCTCGCGTCCCGGCCACCCCCCGCGCGCGCCTCTAAACACACCCAATTAATCGTGAATGAAATGTATAATAATATTTGCGATCCCCCGAGCACCGGCCGCCTCCAACTTTGCTCGCGCTCCTAACCGTTCGACGCGTAATCGCTGCGTGTTGCCGAGGTTAATTGACTTTTCGTGTTGCGCTGATACCGTCGATAATAATAATAACAACAATAACGGCGGCGAGGTTTTTATCGCGCTCGTTGGGAGCGTAACGCGCGTGAAGAAAGGGAGGAGATAAGTGACACGAAAATTGACGGGAAAGAATAACAGGGAAATAATTAACCCTTAAACGCGCGGCGCTACTGTTTAAACGCGTATCGTACCGTACACACCGGGTGCTCGAGAAGAACGCACCCGCGATCGAACGTTTCTATCCCGTTCCGTTGTTACCGCTCACAATTATATCCCGCGATTTTATTTCCGATTAATGAGCCGGCCGACGCCGCGTTAATGGGATCAGTGGCGCGTTAAAGTGGTTCACCGTGCCAGTGGAACGGCTTTCGGAAACGATTACTTCGAACACCGTTGAGCGCGCATTATTTCGGTTTACAAATGATAAACTGTCGTTCCGTCGGAGACCGCGGCCGAGGCGCGCGCAATTCCCGGTGCATCTGTTGCATCAAACATTCATCTTGTTTACGGAGGAGCCGTAGCCTCCGCTCGCGTCTAAGAGCTCGCTTATCGCTGATTATATTCCAAACAGAAATTATCATTCCGTATCCCTCGGCGATTACCTCGCGCATTTTTTCCGCGTTCGCGATTAACAACGATCATTTCCACGGGAATTCCTATCCGCGAGGGGCGGAGGGAGGGAGGAATAATTTGCATTTTCTCGCCGTTTGCGCTCATCGCGCGCGGTTCGAGCCGAACTGATGTATCTCGAGATGTTATTCCACTTCCACGAGGATTATGTTAAAATAAACAGTTCGATAAATAAGGATGTTATTCCAGCCGCGCGAACGGAGCGTCTACTGTTTCTAACTGCCTTATCTCCGCGAATCTCGATTCCCTTCAGTGGATCGTTAGCGACGAACTGACTCTCGCCGGCTCGATCTGTGTGGGAAGAGTCGCGCGTCGACCGCGGGGGATTAAGGGAAATATAGAAACGTACCAGAAACTGGTCCAGTCTATTAATTGCTCCATCAGCGTCGGAATAAGACGAAAACCGAGCTCCGCTTAACCTTATAGCGCGAAGGCTTTAGAGGATCGGGCCGCGCGACGAATGCATAAAATAGCGGACCTAATCATCGAGCGTTCTCTCGCTCTTCCGAGGCGAAGGGATTAATAGCGCTGATCCTCCGATAAATAAATAAACCGAGAGCTCTCTCTCTATCCCTTCTCGACGAACGTCGTAAAGAACGTCGCTCGGGAAAAATCGCGAGAGAGAGGAAGGCGCGAGAAGAGAGAAAGAAGCTCGCTGTCCGGTTTCGCGATGCGCGGCGCGGCTTCGTCGCGGCCAGCGAGAGACTCCATCAAGGCCACGGTAATCCTTTCCCCCGATAAATACAATTACCTTCCCGGAATCTCGCCGATAGACGCGGCGGAGCGGCGAGAGGGCGCGCGACGAACTTAATTCGCCCGGTCGAAGGATAACGAGAGCGGATCGTAATAACGGAGGCAAACTGGCGGGCTAATCGCGGTAATCTTCTGATAAGTTGTTGTCGCGGCGGCGTCGAGCGGCTCGCGCGCTGCGGACGGTCCATTAATATCGACGATATCTGGGTTGACGGAAGGCGGCGGGTGATAGCGCGTGCGGTGAGTTATGGCGCGAGCCGTTCCCTGCTCGGCCGGTTGTAAAATTCACGATCCGCGCGATATTGTCGGGGCCCGCGGGCTCTCGCGGTTCCCCGTCGACGACGGGCCCGGAGCCGGCACGCTAATCCGAGCCGGTACGTCCGATGATCGGCGGATCTGTTTCCCGGGAACGCTCAGCCGACCGGTCTTCATCGATTTTAGGGGTACCTTAGGGATTCGCTGAACTGGTACAAGATGTTCTTTTACCGAGGATTCGAAGGGGATTTGAATTTGTCGGTAGTAAGGTCTGTGATTAGTAGGGCTTGAATGAAAAGAATCTGCGAATATTTGCCTCTCGGGAGCATCGGGGCTAAAGGTACTTCGAAAGTAGCTTTCGAACGGATCGAGATGATCAGCTGGTTTCTTCGACGATTCCGATGTGGAATGTTCAAGTTGGGAATAAGTATTTTAAATGAAAAGGGATAAGGAGGTATTGCAGATGAGAAGCTGCATTCCCAATGCAAACACGTGATTCGATCCATTAGCTCCTAGAATGTAGCTGGAAGCTCGTGTCGTGTAATTAAAACGTACGATTCCGTTCGCGGCGATTGCGTCTCGTTTCGTTTATTCCCCGCTATGCGTTCTTGCCGTGCATTGTCGGAATGCAGCCGATGCGATTCTCGTTTCGCCGATTATCGGGACTGCGACTATCGGGAGGTTTCTACTGTACAAGGGGCTGAGACTTGGTCGGGCGGTGTTTATTTGGTTAGAAAACGGAGGGCTTCCATTCCAGGAAACGTCGATCACGGGGGGCAATGTTTGCAATTACTCGAGCGATAAATACGGATTTATGGGCCGGAGTGCTCGGTGGTTGTGATTGAAGTGAGTCATAGATTACACTAAAGTTTAAGTGCCGCCACTCGGGCTTCATACAAATCCGAGTGATAATACGCGCCTCGTTCAATGGCTCAGGTACAAATAAAACGTAATAGTCGACCGCCGTTAACAAGACCGACGTGAACTGTTCGTGGCAATCATCCGGGCCGGATCATCCGTTGCGAACCCTCTATGCAAATCATTGCCGCGGACGTTACCGCGGTCTTCGGTTTCCATGTTTTCTGAAATTACGGCTACAATGTCCTTTTAAATCGTTCGATCTCATCGTCTTCTGTAAAGTAATTAAATCTCATTCCGCTCGGCTGAACGACAGATTAAAGTCATCGACAACGACGGATTATCCCGACAAAAACGGTACTTCAGCATTGTTCCGTGGAACACTTTTCGAGACAGTAGGTTCGAGAATCTGCTTAATCGTCTTCGGATCTCTTATTTCCCGGCATTATTTTAAATGCATAACAAACTCTCCCGGCGACTGCAACTTTTCCTCAAAGGATTTCATTTCACCCAAGTTTAATAACACCATTCAAAGCACCGGTAGCGATGCAAACTGCGAATACAAATTACATTGTCCCGAATGGCCGTGCAAAACAATCATTCAATATGAACCCAAACACTCGGACATCCTTTATCACGCCACGAGAATCCCAGGGAACAATTATCACGAGAACCCAATCAATCCTCTCCATCCGAAAGAACTCTAGCACCCCAAGAACCATCATCCAACCTCTCGATCCTCTCGATCACCGGAGACTCCTCAGTCTCCCACAAACCGAAAATCATCCGTCCAAAATCACTCGCAACGGTATCTAGGGAAAAATCGCGTGTGCATTATCCGGCGGATCCCCAGAAATCGTCGTTTAGCTCGGCGGCACGCGGCCCCGACCCCTCCGACGAGGTCGCTCCATTAATTTGTCCGTTACGCGAAACGGAGTAATATCGATAGTATCTGGACGCGTGGCGGGGAGGGTTGTCGGTTAGGCTGGATCGAGAAAGAGGGAGACAGAGACAGAGAGAGCGAGAGACTGCCGGGGCAGGGGTTGCGGGAGGTGGACGAGGCGCGGATTCATGGGTTACGCTAGCTCGGGTTCTGACGTCACGTCGCTTGTACGCAAGTTTACTACCACCAGCAGCCCCGTGGGCGACCAGCACGGCGGAGCGTCGGCGTTACTACTTCCACTAGTACTACCACTACTACAATGGCCGCCGGTGGTGGATCCGCGGCGCGACAGGGGCTGGTGGGGGCCGTGTGTCCCGGCGCACCGACAGCACACCCCCGCCGCGCGTTCCACGCGGCTCTCTCGGTGTCGCTATCGCGAGCGTGTGCCTATCGCCGTCGCTACCATTACGGCTGCCAGTGTTTGCGTCACCCGCACCATTCTGTTACCACCACCGGACTGCGCGGCGAACCCTCCGCCAGCACCACCACCACGGACGCGAGGCTGCCGACCGTGTGCGCGTTGCATTACACCGCCGCGAACCCCCTCGACAGACGTTGAACGCGTGTACGCCGTGAACGGGACAGAGAAAAACGATCGGGCCGGGGTGCAAGGGGGGCGCAGAGATCGCGCCGAGGCAGACGGAGAGGGTTGAGCGTCGTAGCCGAGCGGCACACGGGTAGTCTCCTCCTCTTTCGGCCTTCGTTTCTTCGCTACTTTCCTTTCTTTTCGTCCGCCCGGCTCCATCGGCCGTCTCCCTTCCTCGTCCCCGACCGCCGGCCGCTCCGTCCTCGTCGCCCCGATGCAGGTGCACGCCGAATTACCGCAGAAGCGTCGCGATGGAGCGAAAAAGAGGAAAACCGGGGGCGGCGAGGAGAGACGGAGAAAGCGGCAGCGAGAGAGCCGATACCTAATCCTCCCTTCGTTGGCCCACCCTCGGCAGGAAATCAATAGAGAGGGACTCGCTCTATCCCTCCGCCTCCGTCTCCGCGCGCACCCCCTGCGCCTACCCTCCCCCGCGTTTCTCTCTTTCCTCCAGCCGCCCCTGCTCCCGTCCCGCGCCGCTCCTTCTTTTTCGCCCGCCGTCCTTTTTCCCAGCGCTGGCACCCGCTGGCCGAACTTTCGAAACGGACTGGCTCTTGTTTGCCACCCCCGGCCGCCCCCGACGCTCCCGCCGCCGTATCCCCCGACGCCGACAACCGTTCCCGACGTTTCGGAGCGACGATCGGCCGGTAATCTGCCGTGAGCAACTTGCTAATTGACGCGACTCGTCGGGCTTTCTTCGGACTCAGGCTTCTCGCGCGTACAATTCGGGGATTGTTCTTCGACCAGACGCGAGCTGTCCGATTGGATCAGGTTTCGGGTAGCTGCTAATTGCTGTTGTTGCTTGGATTCTTCTCCGATTGAGATTTTCTGCGCGTTGGGGGCAGTTTTTTCAACGAGACGGCTGATTTTGTTAGAGGTCGTAGCTACCGGTGGGATTAAATGTCTTTTATATTGCAGGATGTTCTTTAACCGAGTTTTTTGAGATCCACACTGTCTATGATCCTTATCTTTAATTGGAATTTTGAGATTGTACCTACACGATTGAATTTTAGAAACATGTTTTGAAGAATTCATGTGGACCGTTAATCGCTCTGTTAAACCGGATAATCGGAGCTCCATTGTAGATATTCGAGATTGGCTCTCAATGTTGCCGAAAAAAGGCAGCTGATTCACCGAGGTTTGGGGCTGGTGGAGTGTTTAAGGTGATTCAGGTAGCACCGGTGAATGAGAGGTCGAGTTACTTACATCGGGTTCTTCCTCCTAGAGCCCTTTAAACCGAAACAACCGCGTGCTACGGCCGACAATGGATCGATGTCTGACGGCGAACGAGCCGTCCCGCTGTTTCAGCACGCTGAACGCGACCCTTAAAAGAAATTGTTGGTTACCGGACGCGCGCGGCCCTGAAAACACAGCCGTCGCGCCCCGGCGAAATTTTATTGGGAAGTTATGGGCGTTACGCGACCAGCGGAAGGATAAGTAATATGTGTAAATATTAGTCGGGAATTTCAGGGAGCGCTTTTGCTTTAATCCTCGAAGGATTTATCTTGGAGACAGACTTTTAAAAAGCTTCTTTTTTGTATTTACAATGTTTTAGATTTTTATGATTGTGTACCTTAGTGTAATTTCTTTTTAAAGATATTAATCGTTAAACAGACTTGCAATGTCAAAATTAATATTTTTAGATTTCATGAATATTCATATTTTTGGTAGATTTGATGGGGTATTTTTTAATATATTTTTTGTGAAATTTTGAATAATTTTTGACCACTCGGAACATGGATCAGAAATGATATGCTGCCGGCTGGACGAGGGTTAATACCCCGGCGTTCAAAAATATTTGATCCCTTACTACAGTATTCATGGTCTCGGAAGAAGGGGAAACAAAAGAGACTGCGGTCTATTGTCCGACGATTGTTGTTTCTGCATTTCTTTTCGGTTGCGCGTATCAACTTGAAATATTTAAAAGCTGAAGCATCATTTCCCCTTTTTTCCTACCGTGGAAGGGTAGCCGATTGTTCGACGAAAAAAACGTGGAAACATTATCCGCTGGAAATACCTGTACTTTTCTCCCACGTTGTATTGCGGGTCATAAATCACGGATGACTCGTATAGGAAACTGA
This sequence comes from Nomia melanderi, assembly GCF_051020985.1. Lineage (NCBI taxonomy): Eukaryota > Metazoa > Arthropoda > Insecta > Hymenoptera > Halictidae > Nomia > Nomia melanderi. The sequence continues at coordinate 16,104,837 of NC_135004.1, read as the reverse complement.
AACTTACTATTTAACTTTCTTTGGGTTATCGAGATATCAAACGACAAATAAGTAACGTAGAAACAACGTTACAGTCTCCTTCGATCATTCGCCGTTTATTTATAGTACAACACTGTTATTAGCCGGATCAAAACCGAAGCCCAAGCAAAACGAACGCCAAAATAAAGAAACATAATCGATCATAAAAAATTAATAAAACGAAAGATCACCATACTCGAAAACCAGAAGCGGACAGACGGGTGCTATTAATAGTCCCTGGAATCACCTGCCGATCTATCGTAAAGCTGATTACGAAACGCTGATTGCGTGGAAGGCTCGTCCGTAGAATGTTGTCTCCCGACGCAAAGAGAAAACGAGGAAGCGAGCACAGCGGCGAGGAGAATTCTCTACAATAAAGATGAAAATCGGCGTGTTCCGTTAATCCCTTGTCCTACGATTTCTTTCGCATGTACCACCGACAACCATTTTATTGCCAGTAGCTTACTCGAATAAACAGACTCCATACTTATCTTAAACCTACGTCCATTCTGAAACATAATCACCGATAACAAAAGCATTACCTTATGTACCAATTCTCTCGAAGATAAATAGAAACAATCACTATTTACTTGCCAGTGTAATTCTTATACAACTCTACTACCTTTCATTGTATTACTTCTGCACGACAAAACTGTTCTATTACAATATTCCGTATCGACATTATACACAATATATTGAACATGGAACTTTTTCCTTCCACGCAGTTCATATCCAATCGTCGCGAACGTTAACTCAAACTCAAGAAGTCTACATTATACAAAATATATTGAACATTCAACATTTTCCTACGCCAATCATCCACATTCCATTAGCCTTCGAGCAATTCACAAGCTCTAATCGTCGCTGACATTAACTCAAACTCAAGAAGTCTACATTATACAAAATATATTGAACATTCAACTTTTTCCTTCCACGCAATTCACAAGCTCCAATCGTCGCTGACATCAACTCAAACTCAAGAAGTCCACATTATACAAAATACATCGAACATTCAACTTTTCCTACGCCAATCATCCACATTCCATTCGCCATCAAGCAACTCGCAAGCCCCATCGCCGACCAAGCGACCGTAAATTGAAACTCAAGAAAATTGAGCAGCACCTGTTCATTAAACCGTAATTAAAATGTTCATCAGTATCAGAAGACGAGGGATTAACCGGAAAGCGTGGACTTTCGAGTGCCGGTAGTATCGAGGTCGGCCGCAGGGACTGATAGGGTAGACGCTGATGGGAGGCGGGTCCGCGTGACGTAGCGGAAGTCGTGCGTCACCAGTGACGTAGGAGGCGACGTCGAAAGAGGAGGTGCCGTCCGAAAGAGGCCATTGACGAGGGACTTGTTGCACGTCCTTTTCTGCGTGTGTTCCGGCGTGCCTTATCCTCTCTTGATCCTGCCGGGCCGGCCAACGCCGGCCGAGCGTCAATCGAGGCCCCTGAATAGCCTGATCCTGCCCGCCGACCGGGGCTGTCCTGTTTACACGACACGTTCCTCTCCCTCCGACCCGAAACTCGCCGAAAATCTTTACAATCGCCGCCACTCCGGCGCACCGCGCGCGCAAGGCGCACACCGGAATAGGGCGGACTTGTTGCTCGCGTGTCCCAGTATCTCGACCCCGTTGCTGCGCCCCGGAGAACGAACGCGAGCCCATTTTCACGTAACCTCTTCTTGGCGCGCGTTGCACCTCGCCGAAGTTTCGGCCAGCTCGGGAATGTTAGCCGGCAGGATTAGCTGACATCTAGACCCTTGCAATGCGAAATTGGGTACGTGTAGCTCCGGGTACTTCTGCAAATTTAGGGTATCCGGTGATGGAGCTACCTAACCAGGAAACCTGACGATATTTTGTGTAGCTTTGACTTAGCTTTTATTTAGCATAGAATATTTTCAGAAGTTAACTGGTTAAGCGTCGAAGATTCGCAGTTTCTTTTTGGGTTTTATATGAGGAGGGAAATGAATTTTTAGTAGGTTTGTGGTAGAAGTTACGTTTTGAAGCGATTCTCTAGAGTACCGTGTAGAGTGTGAAATTCTAACAGTTACAAAAATAACGAGATATTGTCGAGTGGGATGAATAAAATTCGGACTGTGAGAGTGAAGTAAAACAGAGCAAGGGAAACACTTTGTAAATAGAAACGTGAACAAATGTTTAGTTTTGGTTTTGAATAACGCGACAGCGATCACTGATCCGCCATGTGCGCGCTGAACAACGGTGTTTATTCAGCAGTAAAACACTAGAAGCGCAAATTGGAACCAAAGGACGGGAATTCTTTTAACACTTTAACTGCCACGTCACCCGAATACGGATGACATTATTTTTTACAGAAACTTGGACATTGATCCTTTTGATGGCGTACCGAACAAACCGAATTTTGTTGGATACATGAAATCTAAGAAAGATAATGGAGCACTTATTAAGAAGAATTTTAATTTCTCAGTTTCTGGTTAGTGAAAAAAACTGTTTCGAGTACATGGTAGTTTCGATGAGTGTTTACATGGCAGACAAAGGGTTAAACTAACGAACTAGTGTTAAACCAATGACTTAAATGATTTCAATACAGCAAAGTAGTATGAAATCATCTGTCACAATAAAGATGAATGTTAAACAGAGGAGATGACATTTAAAAATAGGGCACAAATACTTTTCCACTCTATAATGAAGTTTATTGCAAGTTTATCAAAGGGTTAATACTATAGACGTTTATTTAAAACGATGTCAATTTCTATATATTTTTCCCTTGTCAACGCAAACTTCGTTTTTTTCAATATCTTTTTTTTTCTCGCGTTTATCCAAAACAACGCATACACGCACGCTACAACCATACATATGCACGCGCATCCATGAAGTTCACATCAATATTAACCTACACGTCTACAATACGAATGGTCGTGTTACTCTTACCTGTTTACCTTGCTACAGAGTCGCGAATTATATTTATCCGCGGTGTCATAGGAGAATTTTCTTTCCCACGTCTGACCAGCCATCGAGCCAATCGACCGAGCGCGACTCCAGCTTCGATACCGAGATGTTCCAGCGTTGAAGATTTTTTCCGCTTCCGTTCGCCCCCATTTTCGAAGCAAACCGACCACGATCTCCGCTCCCGCGATCCAAACAGTGCGTACTTGTTGCACGGTTGCCTGCAGCCGCGTTCCTGTGTCCCGACAGCACCCCGGCCCGGTATCGATAATTGCCACTCCGGACAGCGAAGTGTTCTTACGCATTGGCCGCTGAAAAAGACCTCGCGAGCGTAGCCTGCGCGTAAGATGGGGTAAAAGTAGCGTGGACTTGTTGCACGCCTACTCGCGCATGTGTGCCTCAAGTCTGCCGCGGTTGGCCGGGCCGAGGGGTGAGCTCGAGGGAGGGAAACCAGGTTGACAGGTGAAGGTTGCCTTTGGAAATGTTATTTCTACTGGCTAACTGTGCGTTTTTCTAAAGACTCGTACCTTAACCCTTTGCACTCGAAAGTTTTCCAGAAATATTCTATATTTTCCGACGAGGTATAGATGACATTGCTTGAAACAGATCTAACGATAATTCAGATATAAGTTAAGCTACAAAGCTATTTTATTTAGATATTTCACATAGCATTACAAAGTTTCATTTAAAACCAAATATTCAACTTCATAGTTTTGCTCTATCAAATCAAGTGTGACTGAGAGACTCGAAAGTTTTTCCCTAGAAATATTCAATATTCCTCGATGAGACTATATAATTTTATTCTGAAAGTATGAAATCTTGAACTCCCCAATCAACTAATTAACAAACAAAAATGCTTTTGTTCACCGATCTCAAAGTCAGCGTTAATAGAAAAGTTCAGCAAACCGCCCAATAAATTCTCTAATACTCCAAAAAAAAAAATATTCGATATAGGAAACCATCGTGATTTCTCGTCACGAAGCGATTCGACAAATCGTAAATCCTGTCCGATAGGATTGATAACCGCGGAGACACGATTTGCGCGCTGGCCGACGCAGATTTGTCGGCGTTGTCTCTGGCACGCGTCGACACTCGTCTAGAATCGTCGCGACGTCGTCGGACCGTCACGCAGTCTTTTCCCGACGTGGCGTCACCGTGGCAACTCTGGATCCCCCGCGTTTCACGAAATTTAAAAGAAGCTTAGCCCCGGCCGCCCCCGGGAACAGCTGTTCGCCCGCGCGATAGGAGAGCCACCCCGCCGCGTCCTCGGCGGATATCTCAATTAAGTCGATTCCTCTTCGCCTGTAAAATTAGTAATTTGCCCGAAACACGGCGTCGATGACCCGCCGATCTCATCTGCATAATCCGCCACCCCGTGCCTCCTTCTCGCCTTCAACCCCGCCGCCTTTTGTTCCATTTTGGCGATCGACGGGAAGAACGAGGAGGAGGAGGAGGAGGAGGAAGGGAGGGGAAAGAGGATCCCGGCGCTATCGCGGGATCTCCGTGAACGGTGCTCCCGGCGCGACGGTGCCGGGCCCCGCGAATAATTGTATACGAATGGGCCGCGTTAAAACGAGAATGGGAAACGCACGCGATAACGGCCGATCTTGATAGCAATAATCTCGCGAGTTATTGATCCGCTAGATAAAAAGTGTGCAGGAAACGACCGGACTTCTGACTCCGGCGATCTCCAGGGTCACAGGTCGTTTGTTTTTCCTAAGACCGTGCCCGGATTGCGATCTGCGGGCCGGGGAGTTTTCGAAAGAGGGTTGCGCGCTCGTTTTTTCAACGTTGCGTTTCAGGGGTTGTTAATTTCGATGTTATCCGGGGAACGGTAAATCTCGTGTACGCGGCTGCGTACGAGGTGCTGACCTTACTGGAAAGAACCGAGGTGGTTAACCCTGTATGGGCCGAATTTTTATTCGTGCAGTTTTCGTATTGCTAAATCAGTTTCTTGAATCGTTTCTCTGAGAAACATCTATTAGTTTTAATGTTAAAATGTAGAGTACATAACGTTCGTTAAGAATGATTATCTTAAACCTCTATGCGAATTTTTGTTCGTGATTGTAACAAAATCTATGCAGTAAAAAATTAATAGATATCCACATATGAACACGAATTAACCATGTATTCAATACTTTCAATAATTTCATCAAACGCTTTTATAACTTTCAAGTTACAATGACGTTAAACTTTCACGGCTTGAGTGTATAAAAGTTTGAGTTAACTGATTACTTAATTTTATTCAACACTTCGAGTGCAGAATGAAATAAATCAACAAGATGCCAATGTACTGATATATGACTTTAAAGTTTTTCAACTTTGCACATTACTAATAAAGACGACGATGTTGCACTAATACAGAAACCTAACTTCTACAGACGAATCGAAATCGTCTCTTGCTTACCCTTGTTTACCACTGTTGCATACGTTGCGTTAAAATGATAGATTCTAGCTTCCCAACGAGCCACGACTACTCGAACCGCGACGCGAAGTCTAATGATTTTCGACACTCGAGTCGGAGCGGTATCCGAAACAGAACTAGACCGCACCGTTGGTGTTTCCTGTTTTTCAGCTGCCGTGCGGTCGCGAAGTATTTCCTGTGCGGTCAGCGGTAATCAGAAATTTCGATGCTCGGCAGCCGAGCTCGTTACGCCGGCTGTTAGTTAATAGACCGACCCTCCGGCCGTGAATTGCCGGGGATTTAACGAAGCCGATCTTACCTCGGAAAAAGTCATTCTCGCCGGCGCGCACGCGCGAGCTAGCGGTGCATCGGGTTTTCCTGAATTGGCTTCACCTTCGGACGCGAGCGTGGGTGAGCGGAATGTTCAGCATTCCTCGATAAAGAACACCTCGCAGTCACGATACGTTCCTTTCCGCGTGCGCGGAAATGAATTTCTGCATTTCGCGGCCGGCACCGGACCGCGCGGCGATAAATAAAGCCGCGTTTAATATCGACGAATCCGCGGCCGGACACGCCATGGAGTCGTATATTCGATTATCTGGATAATTAAGTAACGGCCCGGCGCGATAACGATTAATATTTATTATTCGGCGCAGCGGGCATTATCTGGCGCAGCCTAACACCCGCCACGTAAAGTCGGCGCGCCCGTGCATTCGAATTTCGTGCCCGGCGACACTTTGTATTCAATGAACTCGCGTTCCTTTTTTCCTACGGACGAAGTGCTAACGCTTTACGGCGAAACAACGTTTCAACGGTTACGAGGATTTTCTGACTTCGATCTGTGGGCCGAATTTTGTTTCGTGATTATAAGAAAATTTACGCAGTATGAGATAAATATCAATTTATGCACGCAAATTGAAAATGTATTCGATAGTTTTAATAGTTTTATTAAAACGAATATATTTTGTAACTTTGAAGTTACAATGACGAACGTAACTGCGTGTATAAAAGTTCAAGTTGATTAATCATTCAATGTCATCCGTCGTTTTGCAATAAAGAATTAAATAAATCAATTTAACTTAGTCTATTGATGTGACTTCATAGTTACACGGGCTTATAGAGGGTTAATAAGTGTTCCCGCGTGAAGCGGAAACCATAGGGACATTCGTTTGATCCATGAAAATTGGCGGATTTATTTGCGGGTTAACTTTGTAGGGCGCCGCGGCGGCTCTACAATAAATAAATGAATGTTATTGGTTTTTATTGTAATAACTGAACTGCGATTCTCTTTCCGCGTTTTCGTTCATTTTCACGACCGCGGGATTTCCAACTGAAATACGCACGTGTTTGTTCTGATCAAAGGGAAATGAAATTATCGTTTCAATTGGAATTTTTTTGTTCCGCTGCGTATCGCACACCTATGCTCTCTCCATGGGCGCATCCGAGGAACGGATCACGGATAAATAACGGGGCGAAATGGCATTGTAAATATCATGAATCAAACAATTGATCGCGGAGAAAAAATACGAGCGCTGGTTAAACTGAGGTTAAAACTGAAACGAACACGCATTAGTCTGGAAATACTATAAACGCGTTGCGACCGCAGTCTGGAAACGATACCGCAGAGTTGAAGCTGCGGAAAAATTAAACAGGATTATACGTGGTGTGATCGCGATCAATAGATCGCGGATTCTCGACACGAAGAATCCAGTGAAGATTAATAACGTCTTTGCGATATTCAGGTTGTAATTAATATTGTAATCTACTCCTTTGTCGTACAACGTATTCAGTGATGCTTCGACTTAAGTATGAAATCATTGACACGTTCACGTGTACCACATGTGGTAAATGTTTGTAAGAAAATATTTTTGGATATATGGTTGGCGGTATACGTCACAAAGTGAAAATATAAAGAAACAATATTAACATTGCGTACCGGTAACGAGAAATCTCGTTTTAAAGACACTTAGCTATAACTTCGCTAATTACTGCAGCACTGAAGGAAATATAAAATCTCATTCGAATTAATTCTAGAGATGTAAATGAAATAGAGAAGATCTATTTAAAATATATTACATAACAATATGATATCTGAGTTTTTCTATGTATAGTGATACAAGTTGACCTCACTGAAAATTGCCATTACAATTCAGTTCTCTGAAAGTCAACCGGTACGCAATGTGTTGAAATATGTAAAAATGACCAGAAACTTGAATATAAATTATTATTCTATTGAAAAACTCGTTCATAAGCAAAATACAACCGAAGTTTTCAACGTGTTTATGTAACGTCCCCTACATTAGTGTAACATTTTATATATGTAACACAAGTCCGAAGTAAAATTACAAAATCGATTTCCCAATTCTTCTTCGCGTTAGAAATTTCGGTTCGATTGATGTTTAAAAATACATCAACAGAATCACCGGCGCCAGCGTTTCTGCTAGCTGAAATTTAGCGGCGTACAATGCGTTAACAGAAATTTCCATCCACGTATCCGCCCTCTAGCAACGAGAAACAGGGCGAAAAAATCGGATAGGTTAATTGCTAGCCACAAATTAATGTAACATTTTATATATGTGTACCGCAAATCCAAAGTGAAATTACAAAATCGATTTCCCCATTCATCTTCGTGTTACAAATTTCGGTTCGATTGGTGTTTAAAAATACATCGATACAATACGCTCGCGTTTCCAGGCGTACAATGCTTTGATACGTTGACCTGCGAGAATCAGCGTTTTATGTATCACTTATTTACAGTAAAGACACAAAGCAACAAACGATTAACTATTAAATATGAAAATTCTTATATTACCCTATCACCTAGTTATTCACATTACAGAAAATTTGCATTCGAAGTCAATTATCTTCCAAGTCATATTTTCTTGCAATTCAAAAGCTCATAATAAGCTAAGATCATTAATTTAGCTACATATTAATACATACTAATAATATCATTAATAAGCTGCAAGAGTAGAAAACAATACAAATTCCCTACTCCAAGGGTCAAAGTGCATAATAATTTCAAAAAATCAAGGCTACCTACATTAATTCAGCTAATATTAATAATAATACATACTAATAATAATACATACTAATAATAAGATCATTAACAAGCCACAAGAATAGAAAAAAATACAAATTCCCTACTCCAAGGGTCAAAGTGCACAATAATTCCAAAAAATCAAAGCAATATACAATAAAATTCATAGCAAAGTGACTTACAAATTTCAACGTATACGATTCACGTAATTCGCGTCACAATGAGAAACGCTACAAGCCTTCACGTCCGCGAGCGTGTTAACAGAAACGTCCATCCACGTATCCGCAGTCCAGCGGCGAGAAACAGGGCAGAAAAATCGAATAGAGCGAGTCGCGTGCTCTAGAACCGGTCGGTAAGGTCGTGATCGTGTCCCGATCGACTGTGCGTCTCGTCCGCAAGATGGCGGCTGTGTAACAGGTGCGCTCGACCAATCGGCGTACGCGCAGTCCCCCTCGTACGTCCGGACGATTGGCGCTCCGGCGGTGTCACGAACGGCGATCGCAATATGGCTTCCGCCACCGCCAGTTAGTGAGAGTAGCTCCGAAGGTGACATCGAAAACATGGTGGTGTGTTCGAGGGTGCGCGAGGCGTCGCGCGTTTGAAAAGCTCGCGGCGCGTCAACGGTGTCCCGTGTCCCGTGCCCGTTACACTGTCCCGTTGTGTCTAAGGGGTTGACCAGAAACTGTGCGTGCCGTCCCAGCAAAACAATCGAAAAGAGCGAGAGGGGGTACGTACCCGTGTGCGGTGTCCCGTCCGAGCGAGACAAGCCGCACGCACGGGCCACGAGCCGGACAAGGACGTCCGCCGATATCACCGAACAACCAGAGACAGTAATATTTTCTCCGAGACTCTCGTGACAAAAGTGTCCCGGACGTAACCGTGCTGTGCCTAGACGTTCGATCATCCCCCGGGCCCCGTGGAACGTCCTAACGATCGTGTCCAGTCACGGTGCTCGTTGTGAAACAGGGGAAAAAAACGGAGTGCGGTGGCGAGGAATCCTCGCACAGTTCGCCGCGTTGCGCGCGGCTCGTCTACACGTTGAAAGCGTGGGGCTGATTCGGTGTGCGTGTGTTACGTACCCGTGGCACGCCGCGGTGTTTCCTCTCTCTCTCCATCGCGTGCTCCGTGGTGCGGTGTGCGCGCGCGTCTCTCTCTCGTGTCCACTCCGGTCCTCTCTGTTTCTTAGCGTGCACGGTGAGTGAAGCATCGTCGCGTTTCTTCTCTCTCTCTTTCTCTCTCTGTCCGGCGGAAAGGAGGACGGACGTACGCGGCCGAGGCGGGGAAGAATGAGAAAAAGAGTACATAGGCAGCGCACGGGGTGCGCGGATCGACGAGCACGGCGACGTAACGGAGGGAAGAGGAGGCGAGACAGCGAGTGAGCGAGGCGACGTTGCCAGAGTTTTCCTTCTCGCGTTCCGTACCGTCCGTACAGCACGTCCCCTTTCGTCGCGCGCGCCGCCACGGGACAGACCGAGACGGAGAATGTGTAATGTGACGGCCATCGGTGAACCACGGCGAGCGAACGAGGGTGGGGGGGCGTGAGCCCGCGTGAACGAGCGAGATGACGATATAGCGGTACACGAACGGGGACAGAGACGTACGGCTGTGTGTAACGGCGCGACAGAGACAGAGCGGTTAGAGGAGGTTAGAACGAAGGAACGGTAACCGAGCAGTGTTATAAAGTCGGCGCGAAAACGGGCCTAGGGAATTTCGAACGTTTCGATAACCGTCGGTCCCGATATCTCGCGACTCGTGCCCTTTGGACGCCGGATTCGTGGATGCCATGAGACGACCACCGATGACGTACCACAGAGACACGTGACACGTCGAGTCTGGCCGATCGACTAGCCATGAAGAAGCCACGGTGAGTTTTTTTTTCCTCTTCTGAATTTCTGCGACGCCCACGCGTCCGACGTCTGGCGGGTTGTTGTGGTGATTGCCGTTCAGGCAATGGCGTAATTGGACGGTCGGGAGTGGTGGACTTTTAGGGGATAGAGGCACATGTGTGTAGGCTAGGACGCTACCGTGGACGTGTGTAACCTCTTGCAACCCTCGGCTTCACTTTGAACGTATTTTTTCGTTGTACTTTCTCATGGCTTGGTGTTTATTTCGTGCTAGACTTATTATATGGGACAGAATGGGAAATTTGATTCCTTTTTGGAGTATTGGAATGGTAACGGATGTTCCTTTGAGAAATTGTAGAAATTGATTTGACGATAGGTGAACTGAATTGTAAATTGAAATCTCAGTAGATACTAAGTTTCTATAGCAACATTTCTAAAGACAGTTGGCTCGGTAGCTCTAATAACTTCATTTATTATTTACTCTCGCTATTGAACTCGTAACATGTTACTGAAGAAATTAGAAAACTTAAAAACAAAATGGAAGAAATTCATTCGAAGATAATAGTCACAATAGCAAAATAGTTTTTGCTTTGAGCTATTGGCTTACTTATTATTAAATTAATCTAGAAATCTTCGTCACTCGTCTCACTCGTCATTGTATGACAAGAGGTTAAACACTAATTAGTGGTCACTGCAGTATTTACTAATGTAATCACGTTAATAAACATTTTATCGTTGTGAATGAGGGACTATAATTCTTGGTAAAGTTTGATTATCAACAGAATCGTATGTTTCATTTGAAATTCTGAAGCCATGGGCCATGGTTAACGCCATGCTGCGTCGCCAGTTGTAAATAAGGGTTGCGCTTTGTGCTCGTGGCGGGGGTGTCGGCGGATTTTCTGCTCGCCGGGGGGATTTCGGCTCGCGGCTACGCCACTGAATGCAGAACCGGGTACTTACACGGGGCCGTGGTGGTGAAATGACGCGATCATGGGGGGATGAGTCAGAAGATTGACGCCTTGTTTATCGATCTTGACGCTCACTGGATGCCTGTTAACGGTATCGATACATGGCGCAAGTGGCGTTGAGCTTGAGGATTGTCGAGTTCCTCTGAACGGATGGTTTCACTGACTTCGGGGGTTGTAGGTCCTTTGGGGGTTAATGCTGGAACTCGTCAAAATTACTGGCTTTGGTCAGCTTATTTTGAAATTATTGATACCTTCGGAGTATTAACCCTTAGCACTCCAGGTTGTTTTGTAATCTATCAGCAACTATAACTAATTTTTATAGTATTCCTATCGAAAATTACAAATGCTATAATATTTCTTCGATATTTTATTTTTCTTAGCACAAAATTTGGATGTGCGGAAAATCGAATAATTTTAAGGTAGTTTCTTTAAGATTCATTAAAATATTTGATATTATAACTGGTGCAATATTGGAGCGTACAGAGTTCAAGGGGTTAACCCTTCGTGGAGGAAGATTCTTTGAAATATACAAAACGTTCAGCAGACGAAGCTAAATTATATCCCAATTGCTTAAATAATAGAAAAACCAGAAAGTACTGATCTCTTGCTGTTCGAAACATCATTACATCTCGTCGAAATGTCGATATTCGTCCGCAAAGGGTTAATTGTTCGAAATGGTTTTGACAATGAATAGTTTCACTTGGATATAATGAATACTCGAAGAAACAGAGAAATCTGTTGCTCCAGTTTAGAAGGATCATATATTAACCCTTTGCACTCCGAAATTTTTCACTAGAAATATTTCAACATTTTCTGATGAGATGAAGACGATATTTTGTAAAACCAACTCGAAGAAATTCACGTGAATTGGCGGACAAGGGTATTTTACGTCAATACTTCTCAGATTAATGCATTATATGAAGTATAATATTAAGTATCAAACTTTATAACTTCACTAAGGGTTAAATGGTTGGTAGTTCCAGCGTTCAGAGAGGCACTGAACGTTTGAGAACCATGTAAATGTGGAAACATGACCTTGGTACAATTGTTGATGCAATTATGCGATTGTTTGCAGTATGTTTCGATGTTGCATTATCGGAGATTTACGTTCGCTGATCGTTGTTAATGATACTTTACGATTGAAACCTGTTTCTGTATCGTTCTGTTATCCATGCTCCTCGGAGCGTTGTGCACGGATAATGTAACAGTTCCTTTGTTTATTTGGGAGCTCCTCGGTGTTACAAAGTTGCGAACGCGCGGTTACATAAAAAGATTTATCGAATCGTTTACGTAATCGCTCCGTTGTTTATCGGTATCGGCATACCATGGCGTACGTTGATAAATTCACGAACGATTCCACCTCCCAGCAACCTACGAGATGTCTATTTTTAGCGGTGCATCTACGAGTCCTACTTAATTATCTGCTCGTTATTGCTGCAAATCATGCGAGACTGAGCGACGTAGATTTTGTTTTATGCCGTTGTCTAGCGCGTGTTTGCTCCGCTTCGTTGATAACGGGAGTATCCTGCCGGTACAAATTCCAAAACTCTAATCAGGCCCGGAAATGCAGTTGCTCGTCGCTTAGAACCAACCGATGAGAGTGATCCCTCTAATAAAACCGGCTGATCGATGTCTCCTGTTTTTTTGCAATTCCTCGGAGATCATCGAGAAATTTTAAAAGTCCCGCGGAAACGCTGGAATCCCTGAAGTGAACAAGGAATCTAGAAGTTCTCGGAAGGGATTGCCGAAGGATTCCAAGAGTTTATAGGTGAATTCCTCTTAGTACCTTAATATCTATTAAAGACATTCTCCAAAGACACGGAGGATTCATAAAAATTCCACGCAGTACTTTGAGTGACCTCGAAAAGGTCCTTAAAGAACCACTCTATAAACTCCAGACCCACAGAGAGATCCCTTACAGGACTCTAGAGACTCTTAGAGGGAAGCTACCTTGAATCCTAAAGAACTTCGCCGAGTTCCTAGATCTCGAATGAATCCTCGCTCGGAGGCTACAGGTCCTCCGAAAAAAGCCTGCTAGGGACCTCGGGCATCTTTAGCATCCTAGCTCCAAAATCAGTCGATCAAACTCGATCTCCTGTTAACCTCGTATTCTCTACGAGTTCGACAGAGAATAACCTTCACATGATTCACAGCAGCCCTTAGACACGCGGAATCAATTAACAGATCAAGACCTTCCCAATATATGCCACCATCAATCTTTATCATACACGAGCCTCACGAAAGACCTGTTCCAAATAACCAATGTTAATACTGAACTCCATTATCCCACGACAAAAATCAATAACCAACGGATGAAACGTACGGACTACATAAAAGTGGGCACATCCAAAGAGTGCAGCAATTACGAGGATCCTGCCTCTAACGAATCGAGGACGCTCTCCGCGTCTTTCGCTTTCCTCCCATCGCTGAACCTACTTTCGAGATCCTATAAATAATCGAGCACCACCGGAGTAGTGATTCAATTTTCCATCGTATCGCATGAAAACAGTATCGAAGCGAAACGTAACACTTTCCTCGTTCGACCAAGATTGCACAACGCGCGTCTCGGGGAGGAGCGCTGGTTAACGACAGTTGACCGCTTCGCGGATCTCGTTGGAGTCATGCATGGTTTCTCGAAAGAATTATTGATGTCGTTCGATCGCGCGCGCTCGCCGGCACCGGCTCGCGGATCGAAAACACGGGAAGTCCGCGAGACCGATGGGACCGCAATTATTCTTATAGGTCGCCGGCTCTTCGGGCGTCCAGGCTGCGCGATCCGCGGCGCTGTCGGCCCGCCGCGCGCAATTGCACGGCCGAGGTTCCGGTTCCTCTGAACCGGCGTCGGCCGGCCGTTAACGAGCCCCTCTAATTAGGACCTCCAATAGCGAAACCATTTGTCCCGTCCGTCTCGTTCGACACCGCGATCACGTCGAGCCGAAGACGCGCCACGCGGTCGGACGATGCGAAATCAATTATTACTTGTTAGCTCCCCGAGCGCGGCGTACGTGCCGGAGCGGACGAGCTTTCCGCGCGAGGACGGATCCGTCGCGGTCCCGTTTCCTCGGCCGAGACGCTGGCTGGATCAGAAATTTCAATTGTCGGCCGCGATAGAAACATCCCCCCCTTCTGGGATCCCTTTCGCTCGTATAGCCCATCTCGCCGGGACTTTATCTTTATTAGCACTTGGAGCGCGAGCATCTTGTCGTTATTTCTGGAGAACAGCCCTCGGCTACTCGAATATACCGTATATTCGGCGGAGTAAATTTGTTCCCTCGGATTTAAGTGGTGTCTCCTCCAGTGTTCTATCTTTTTAGTGACTTCGATTTAGAGAAGCCCCAGCTGTTTATTGTACATAGTTAGGCACTGAGGTCCGAGCAATGAATCCTCCGAGTATTCAACTGGTAGTGCGACTTCCATCGACAACGGCTACGTTAGATTCTAACTTCCAGGCTCAAGGGAATGATGCTTCCTCAATATTCAATTTCACTCCCTAATTTCCATCAAAATCCACTCTAAGTCCAGTCCGTTTCTTAACCCTTTAGCTACTGGCGCCTGGTTCAAAAACTGATTGCCCATAGCCGTACAATCTAATCGAAAATTCCAAGCTCAAGCGCAAGTGAGTTCTAATTCAATCGCGTCTTCCGTTAGTCATTCTATAAATGTGATTATTTTAGATTCAGTAACGGTTTCAGTAGTTTCTTCTAGATACACCTAAAATTCTACCGTAGCCGGAGGCAAAGAAAAGCTCCGTCCCTTTCGCGCGGAAACTCGCAAGGGCCGCCGCGGTTGAAAAAAGGCGCGCTAAGGGGTGGCGGCCGTATCAGGCTTGCGTATTGCCTACCTACAGCGTGGCGTGTCCGGGCACCGATCTAAAACTCGCGCATACCTTCGGAACAGTTGAAGTATGCGGCAAATGCCTGGCGGGCCGGCGCGAGGGGACATAAAGTATGCAGAAAACGAGCACCGTTCCCCGGTTGATTTTACTGCTTATTCATCCCCGTGGTCGCGCGGAGGGGGCCCCACTTCTTCTTCCCCGGGTTGTACGTGTTTAGAGCCGATCCGGCTTCTGCTATCGGCGCGAAACGCTCGCGTCCATAAAATCCCACGTGCCATTATCGCAAATTCTGGTCTATCGAGGCCGCGATCTAATTCAATCTCGAGGATCCCCGAGGCGACATTGTAACTCGCTTCCCCTCTCCTTCCTTCGGCTCGGTTCCGCGCGGACACGCTCCTCCCGTGTCTCCCACGTTTCTGTTTCGCGTCTAATTTCATGGCCGGCTGTTCGCGCCTCCTTCGCGACCGGCTAAATCACCGGCCGGGATCTCGCGGCTGGATAGAGAAGCTTCTCCGGATGACGCGGAATTTAAGGGACGGTTAGAGCGTCGTTAAGCGAGCGTAATTTACACCGGAGCCTGGACGCTGATAATTCTCGGCCGGTGGGGCTGGTCGCGAGTTTCCAGATTGCGTCCTTTTCAAGATGAGTCCGGGCTTGTTGCCGTTTAATCCTCGTCCGGGGAATTTCGTTACTTTCGGATCGCTTTTGCTGATTGGCGTGGCGAATGGTAATGAGAGGAGTATTTAGAATTTTTTAGAATCGAATCGTCTTTCGCGCGTACTGTGTATAAGGGAATATTAACCCTTTGCACTATAAAAATTTGTCACTAGAAATATTCGATTTATTTCTATGAGATGTAGATGACATTCTTTTCAACTAACTTAACGAGGAATCTATTCACAAAATAAGGGGAACAATGATATTTTCACATTTCACGTATCGAGAGATTACTCAAGAATTAATGTTGAATACGGAATTTTACAATTTTGATGCACCAATCGAGTGGTAACTGAGTGCAAAGGGTTAACTTGTGCACTGAGTGTAACTCATGATGGTGTCTAGATTAATTTTAACAAAAGTCTGTTTGCCGATCTGTTATCTTCAAAGTAAACTTGCGTTTAGCTCTTCGAGTTGCAGATAATAACAAGTTACGCGAGCTTGGTAGGAGAAAATTATACAAAGGGATAAACATGTTTCTTCGATCAAGGATGAAGTTAACTGTAAAAGATCGAGTGTTCTTCCAAGCAGAACTTGCAAGACTTTCTTCTCTGCTCATTTAACACTAGAACTACGGAGTATTTGACACGATTGAAATGTAATCGCTATAAATATTGTAGTAACAGACTATTTCCGATTTCTTCAGACATTCATTATAGTATTCAAGCGAAACTATTTATTTTCAAAATCAATATTGTCCTACAATATCGTGTCAGACTCGTGGTGAAGATTTCAAGTGGCACTGAGCAAACATATATTATTTAATTCGTTCGAATACAAATTACATATTCCTCTCTTACCAACGATTATACCTTAGAGCACACGTTGACATAGAAAAAGACTGGAATTCTCTCATTTTCACTAAATTTTAGAACAAAGTAGTTAGACCGATCACAGTTTACAAAGGAATCACAGGGCAAGGTGTTAACGAAGCTTCGTTTCCCGTCGATGTTCCGATTACTTCCGGCAGAGGAATCTCAGATCATTGACTATTCCATTACACGTTGACTGTACTCGGAGGAAAATCAAGTGGTCCCTCGCGGCCGGTGATTCTACTCGCCCCGGGTTGCAGTGTTTGGCTAGCCGGTCGCGGTATCTCGAATCTCATCGCCGAAATCCGCGCGCCGTGAGTTTCTGCCCGTGAAACGGAAAAGGAAGCTGCCTTCGCCGGCCTCGTAGAAGCTAATTGAAAATCTTCAAAGTAGGGGTTAGGTACCTGTTGGGGATGCGGCCTTGGGCGGACAGCGTTCTCTATATACCGTAATACTTTATACCTCTCGGGTCCGACCGCTTTGCCGCGCAATAAACGCAGGTCCTTTTTAACAAAACTGTACCTCCGTCTCCACCCTTGGACCTTGGCAATTACTTTTAGCGGGGAAATTACTAACCCCAGACTTCGGATTACTTAGCGTCCTGACTGCCAGGGCCTTTTGATCCAGGATAAATCGGGGATTATTTCGATTACCACTAGAGCCGCCCAGCATTTAATCCGACTCGTATGTGATCCCTGAAAAAACAATGGATTATTTTCGGTTTCTTTGGATATTTGTTGTAGGATTGGAGTGAAATTTCTGTTTCGAATATTCGATGCTTCGAAGGTATCGATATTTGAAGAAAACTGAAATTTTTACTGATAGGGTAGTAGTGTCAAGTTTATCTAGAGGAATACGAATCTAGAAATATTCTACTTACCTCTTATTTTCTCGAGCACAGGTTCCCAACCGAAATTGAATACTAAATACTTATTATTAGTTCAATAATTAATACTAAAAACCAATCGTTAACCCTTTGTACTCTAAGTCACCAAATGATTTGACACAGCAAAACTGTAAACTTTGGTGTACGAAATATTGAAGGAAAATAGTTGCATGTGAGATTTCTCAATTCAATCTAAAATGTCGTCTGTACCTCATTAGAAAATATTGAATATTCCCGGTAAAAAACTTCTGGAGTGCAAAGGGTTAAGATTCCTAATTGATAGTGCATATTTTCCGAAATCTGTCGAATCACTGTACGAACAATTTTACTCGATAATTCCCGCGCATCCTCTCGCAAAGCGATTCGACGATTCCCCGGAAAATCAGCCTCGCGACTAGGAAAGTTCACACCACGGCGAAGCAAGAAATCGTTCGCCATTTTCTCCGGTATGTACTGGTACCCGGTAGCCCCGCCATTAAGAAGTTAAACTCCCAGATATATCGTTGCCGGTGAAAAAACCGAGTGAAATTCCAAGGCGGTGGAATCCGAGGGCCGATGCGCCGGTTGGGAACGCATCCCGGAGCGGTCAGTCGGTTTCGATCGAGCCGTAGAAATTCCCCGGCCCGAAACCGTTCGATCCGGCGAGCCCGTGGCAGTCATGATTCCCCGTTAACGGTAGACGGGCACGCCGAGCGAAAACAATTATCGTGGCACATTGTCGCCGGCGTTCGAGGGGGGAATTCCGTGGGACGAAGACGGATTAGCGCGGATACGAGGGAGGAAGCGAGAGTGAGCGGGCTGCGCAAACAGCGAGGGACGAGGATGGAAGAGGTGCAGCGGGAAAGAGAGAAGCAGACGGAGAAGGATGGAAGGCATGCAGGAAAAGAGGAGGATAAAAGGCACGTAGGAAGAGAGAGAGGAGGACGGACGAAAGACGTGCAGGAAAAGGAGAGAGAAATGACAAGCATTTAGGGGAAGAGAATAGAAAATAGGCAGGAAAAGGGGGAAATAGAGGATACTTGGGACAAGAGGAAGAGGTTGAAAATCATGTTGAAAGAGAGGAAAGATGAGACACGTAGGAAAGGAACAGAAATGCGAAACATTTAGGAGAGTGAGAGGAAAATAGAAGATACTTAGGGAAAGAGGAAAAGAGGCAGAGAAGGATGAAAGTCGTGTAGGAAACGAGATAGAGGAAAGATGAAAGGCACGTAGGAAAAGAAACATTTAGGAGAGTGAGAGGAATAGAAAATACGCAGGGAAAATAGATGATACTTGGGACAAGAGGAAGAGGATGAAAATCATGTAGAAAAAGAGGTAAAGATGAAAGACACCTAGAAATACGAAACATTTAGAAGAGTGAGAGGAATAGAAAATACGCAGGCAAAGAGGAAAATAGAGGATACCTAGGACAAGAGGAAGAGGTTGAAAATCACGTAGAAAAAGAGGAAAGATGAGACACGTAGGAAAAGAAGCAGAAATACGAACATTTAGAAGAGTGAGCAGAAAATATGCAGGGATAGAGGAAAATAGAAGATACTTAGGAAACGAGGCAGAGAAGGATGAAAGTCGTGTAGGAAACGAGAGAGAGAGAAGAAGGATAAAAGGTACGGAGGGGAAGAGAAATAGAAAAGGAAGGCTAGGGGACGGGACAGAGAAAGAAGTTAGAAAAGGCAGGTGACGAGGCGAATAGAGGAAACGAGCGTTGCTAGAGAGAGAGGACAGAAGAGGGGTGAGTTTGTTCGTTCGAGGGGCACGCAATCGCAACGTTGCCGTTCGGTCTGGCCCGAGCGGGCCCGCACTCGGGCCCCGGCTCCGTTTCTACGTGTGCGAGAGCTCTCCACACGGTCGTGTTTCCGCGCGATTTGTAATGCGGCGTAACGTGCCCGCTCGTTTAGCACCGTTGCGTTACCTGCCTTTGTATTTGCAAACACCGTGTCCGATACGAACGCGGCTGCGTCCTCCCGCGTTGTTTGCCGTCGAGTCTGAGAACAGACGGAAGGAAAGTTTGATAAACGCGGTGGAGAATGCGATGTTTCTTCGAGAGAGGGGGGGGATAGAGTTTGTTAACCCTTCGGCTACGACGGAACGTCGCGTCGACGCGTATCCCTAAGAAAGCGCATTGAAACTATGAAAGTGAATTGGAACTAAACGAAGCTAATCTGGAATAATCACGTTTGCGTAATGTATGACTAACGAAGATGTAATCGTTGAATTAGAATTCACTTGCGTCAGATCTCGGCGAGCTTCGCTGCAATTGTTGTTAACGAGATTTTACGACTATGGGCGTCAACAGTACGCAAAGCGAATTTGTCAAGCTTCAGGCGTCGACGGTAGCCGAGGGGTTAACGCAGCCTTCGTTCAACTGGTTCAGCGACCTTTGAATTTTTTCGATAGGATAGCAGACCCCGTTACACTCTGTTAACTCATTGATCACGGAGTGATACTCTTATTCCGCAAAACTTCGTCTCGCGGAGATGAATCTTTAATTTTGAAAGGACGTCACGTAGAGAATCCGCTGAATGAAAAGTCGATTCGAAGTCCAATTCAAGTTTTGGCGCTGCTACGATCGGTTTGCGGGACGAGTAGTTCGTTTAATTGATTCGAAAGTTGATTCAGGTAGCTGAACGTCAACTGCGCGTCCGCTTGGAATGTTGGTAAAGGTCGCGTGATAAATGATACTTTCTATCAGCGATGTGCGGATCTTTCCGCGGCTTCGAAATCGATTGAACCGACCCTTTTAGGAGAACGGGGGACGATCGACGAGCCGGCTGGTAGCCGATCTCTCGATTTCCATCGATTTTTTCACGCGCCCCCATCCCTCGAACGCGGAAGCAGTAGAAACAGGAAGATTTAAAGCGTGTTCGCGGCCAGTGGAGAACGTTGAGACGCCACGGCGTGAAACGTTGTCGCGAATCACCGCGTAATTGACCGGCACGACGTTTTATCGACTTCTTGAGGGACAGGCAACAACGCCTACGACTTTATTGTCCGGCACCGCGCGTCGTAAATACAACGCAAACGATCGTGAAATTGCCGTCGCGCGATTACGTCCCTCTCCGGTTGCTCGCGAGCCTGGGGCCTTCGATAGATCGATCGAGGATCGCCCAACGGGGGCGAATGTTCGAAATGTTTACCGCTGTTATTCGGTCTACTATTTTAACCAGTTAACTGTGGAACTTAGTTGGAAAAGCCTAGTTCTGCAATAAAATCGGAAAATGGAGCGTGTACTCGTCGAACACGGGACGAATACGTAGAGTACATTTTAACGAAAGATCAAAGCGAAACAAAGAAGAATATGTTTATGTGAAAAACTGAAGAATTCATCGCTGAAAGAATTATATAATTGGTTAACAAGATATTCAAATGATACTAAACTGATCACGTTTCTACACTAAATACGCAAAACAAGAATCTTACCAAACTCAAACAACACCAACGAACCCCAGACCAGACTTCAACGCGCATGTGTTCCAGAAATCCAAAGACCAATCCTCAAACTTTCATCCCGACGATCTCGCGAAACTTACAGACCCAATGAATCTCGTCGAACTTCGCGGCGCACTTCGCACACGGACCGTGTCCGTTCCTCAACAATGACCATGCCCAAGGTTAGCCTCTCCGCTTATAGAAGCTTTGTCTAAGGAAACGAGTCGCAACGAGGCTTCCAATTTCCCGTGGAAACGCGTGTTTCAGACGAACAGCCTCCACGTGATCGGGGTCCCGTTCGCCGCGGTTGCCGTTATTAATAGATCCCCAGCAGGGAAACGTTGAGGCCGCCGCGCGCTAATAAGGTCGTTCGCAGGCACGTCCTCGCCGAATCGAAATCCTTTGTCGCCGGGCACGGCGCCGCAGTGTCTCCGAGACATTGATTCACCGGGATAAAATCCGTCTTGCTCGGCTCTCGCGGCGGTTGCCGTGCACACGCCGTTTACTTATCTGTCTCTCGTCTCTCTGTTTCGACAGACGGTCGCGCTCCGCACGCGCACAAAGCCGCCCGGCGCGTGTATCCGTGCGCTCGCTCGCTCGCTGGCTGGCTCTCCTTCCCGTTTCTCGGTTTTCCTCCGACCGCCGCCCCCGACCCTCCCCCCGAGCCCCGATAACTCGACGATAAAGGCTGTAGCTGACAAGCCGTTTTGATAAAGGCTGCCTGCCGCTCCCCCGCCGACCATCCAGGCGTTGTTGTCCTCCGTCGTTTGCAATTTCAGGAACTCAAAGCTACCATTACCTTGCTCACCGTCGCGTCTGCCGCGGTACTTTGCGGTACGTTGCTGGATACTATCTGGATACACGGGACACGCATCTATGCGGGGCGTCTGTCGGGAATATTGGTCCGGCGATAATTTATTTCGGGTTTTCCGGGAGGGCGCGTTTGCTCGGCGGACGGTTTGGAATTGTTTGCCGAGATGTGGCGTGTTGTTGGTAACTACGTGCGTTTGGTGGTTTGAATGGGGTTTCACAGGAATATTGTGTACGCATTCTTTTATAAGGTGAATACAAAGCTTGTCGACTTCTGTTTGTCTTAGATTTGATGTTAACGATGTTTGGTGGTTTGAATGGGGTTTCATAGGGAGTAGGTGTTACAGGAATATTGAGTACATATTCTTTTATAAGGTGAAAAAAACCTTATCAACTTCTATTAGATCATACGTACACATACTCAAACCAGTCTCGATCCCATGTGAAAGCTTATCTTACAAAATCTCTGAAACCAATACTCAAACGAGTTAACCCTTTGTGGACGAAGAAAAGTTACGAAGCTAAATTATACGAATGCTCAAAAAATAGAAAAAAAGGAAACAATACACTGATCTCTTACTACTCAAGTAACTGAATCACTCGTTAAAATTTGATCTCAAAACGTCGACATTCGTCCACAAAGGGTTCACTCGTTCCCCAAATCTCGCTACCCTACTAACGAAAATCCTCGGTTCTGTTGCAGGTAAATTTCCAGCAGATGTGTTTAATCTTACTCTAAGCTACCCGTAAGTACCAACGACCGCTATCTCGTGAAGCAACCTCTGTAGACCGGTCTGCGTCCAACAGACACAAAGAGACCGGCGTCTGTCGGAGTTCACTCTTGACAGCGTCATCAAGCGTACCAATCCAATCTACATCCAGCGTAATAGAATCGCCGAAGAAGCATCCGGTACGCGCGGGCGGAACGGCGTATCCGCGAGAGCGGCATCAGCGTCGAGGCTTTACGATCGGGCCGGTCGAAAAACTAATACCGATCCGTATTATACCGGGCGAAGCACTCGACGCCGTGTTCTCCGGCGTATCGCGTCGAAGCGGAGCTCCGCCGGGCGATATTTCACCGCGCCGGAGTCGGGTCGGCGTGAAAAATTGTTGAAAACGCGATCGGCCGATCCGCGACGAGATTCCGCGGGGGAAGACGACGGCGGCGGAAGATACGAGCTGCCGCGTATTTTCCGGCCGGCGTTCCCGCGCGAGCCGGGCAATTCCGGTGAAATAGTGCGGCGCGGGCGGCGAGGGGCGAGCGCGATGGCCGCGGCGCGTGCACCGGTGAATCTATAATGGAATCGTGGCGTCCTGGCCGGCCGATCCTCCGGCCCCTCTCTCCGGGAAAGGAACAACAGGGGTGGAAAACGCGAGCAGGAAGAGACGCGGATGAAAGGCTGTAGGACGCGTCCAGCCCCTGTCTTCTATCGATTCCACGGCGCATTACGCCGTGACGAGGATTACGATGTTTTATTTATCCGAACCGGTCGCTAAATGGCTGCAGCTATAGCACGCACGGAAGGGGAGCCTACCCCTATGGCTCTATGTTTCGTTTCGCGAACGTTTCTTTGAACACTTGTCCGCGTTGCAGTTTCTATAAATTTTCTGAGATGTTAACAGACTATTTACGACGCTTAGGGGAGATTGCTGTTGGAATTACGCGAAGTTACTACTAGCTACTAGTCCACCCACGAATGTGTACCTACGAAGTTACCTTGACGATTCTGATCGATTTAAAACGTCTAATGACGCTGCGAAGCGAAGTAATAGCTCGATGTATCGGGGCCAGCGTTTAATTCCGAGGCAACGAAGCTGATAGCGTTAACAGGTACGCGGGATCGTCGACCTTCCCTATCGGAATCCAATAGCCTCCAGGTTATTATAATGAGCCGAATAACGACGCTTCCAAAAACCGGCCACCGGCGCGCTCGCCGGAGATTTACGATCGTCTCGATCGTCGAAGGTTGTCAGGCGCCGGCTGACTTTCTTTTTTCGCCCTGCTCCGGACTCGGCTCGCGTTGGCCGCGCCGCAGAAGGAAAACTCGCCTCGGATACTTTTCCGCCGGCACCGAGGAAGAAGTGAGGTCGTTTTCATTGGACGAGCTGCTTCCCAGGAGCCGGGGGTTGCGCGCCAACCCTTCTCGCTGCACTTCTTGCTCGAGTCTTCCAGTGGGGAGGACGAGGCAGGGTTGGCCGGGTTACGCGTAGGCGAGCTTGTTAGACGTGGGTGGATTTCCTGGGACTCGTTTCCGGTAGTGCTCCCCGATGCTCTCGGGTTGAAGGTCAATACGCCGTGGAACCCGTGACCTTTGAGTCCTCGAGGTGAAAGGGCGGCGTGGCACGTGGTTTGTCGTCGAACTGCTCGCAGTTCAATCTTCGATTGTACGTCATTGTGAGATCGGCATTACTCGGTTCGATCGGCGATGGAACCTTTTGGTTATCGATGTTTCGTGTTTTTGCCGTGCACCTGCTGCGATCATTATCGCTTCTCGTTAGCGATATAGGTGCCTAATAACTGTGATTCGAATTTTCGGTTCGGATTGTGATGATTGATAGGTAATTGCTTGATGCTTGTGATTATTCAAGGGTGGAATTGAATTTTTGTGAACGTTTAGGAGGTTGTTATTTGGAATGGTTTTTTGGTTGTAAGTCATGGTTTTAGGGGATTTAGTCGTAACTGTTGATCGTTTGAGTTTCAAGTTTAAGTATCAGGTTGATCGTGTGTTAGAACTACTGCACAATAGTTATATACAAATCGAGATCGTCTTTGTTTCAACCGCTACACTCGAATGTCGTGTACGGGACTGTGTTTGCAAACATAATGAAAGTTTGCATGGGACAAATATCGCGAGTCATCGGGGAGCCACGTGCCTCGGAACGTGTCTGACGTCCTGCGATCTGTAGATTGTAGCTGTTGCGCGAGATTTTATACTGCGAATCATGAGAATCGAATATACCGATTGTTCAATCGTTTCTCAACTCTCGGAGCAGGAGATACTTTAACCCTTTGCACTCTGTAGGCTCCAATATGACACTATATAGTATTAAATATTTTAATGAATAAATTTAGAACTATCCTAAGATTACTGGATCTATACATCCAAGTTTTGTATTAACACTAGATTTACGGACGTTTATTCTACAGTTTACTCTACTGTTCTCAGAAAACTACGCGTTCGTCTATATAAATCGAGAAAATTGTAGCCTCAAAACTAGAACACTGTGCATTCGCGTAATTGCACGAATCAAAATCGACTCAAACTATACTAAATAATGTTTAAAAAGTTCAATATCCGTCAGATTGACGTGTTCCGGAAATCTAGTGTTAAGGAAAATAAGGAAACCTAGGAGACGTTAGAATATAACATTTTTCATTTGTGCTTGGGATTACAAAATCATCTGTGCTAAGGGTTGAATGAATCAGAAGTTGATAATTTATTTAATTCGTTTAATTCCTTTACTAATTTTTCTCGCCTTAGTTACACGTCTCATTTGATTTTGATTGATTCGATTCACTGAGAATTTAATACGAAGTTAATTGAAGCGTTTTATCGCTAAAGAATTAGGTGAACTTTAGCCCTCGTCGTTCGTCTAATATCGAAGACTGTACAACCTGCCGAGAGGTTTACGAGCGTCCGCAGATTGTATATGATACCTGTTGTTCCGTTCGATTTCCGGCAATAACTATCTGTCCCGGGAGGATCAACTTCGCCGCTTCCGGGGAAAATATTTTCATCGCGGAATCGGCCGAGTTTCGTCAACAGAGGCACGTGGCAAATATTGATATTGCGTTTCACGTTTCGGTCACCGTGAACCGATCAATGGCCGCCTCGTCGTTATGCAAATTAAGGCAGAAATAATATTATGCGACAGTATTATCGGCCGTTTACCGTCGGGACTCGGTAATTTATAAAATCTTCTGCTCAAATTACGTGGAAGCAATCCCGCCATTGTGTTTAATCAACTGCATAGTATCATTTATTCACGATCCTTTCTCATTTATGAATTCCATTCAACCTCGCTCTTCGATTTACCCACTCGAACCTTCGTCTATATCCTAGCTGGCTCCAAAAGCTTTATAACACGAGTGTCTGTCTTCCATAAAAACTCAAAGTAAGTGCCACGCTTCAGCCTAGATATCGATGGATTTTCCAGTTTTTAATTTCCCTAATTTCCGTTCGATTCAATCACCCGATGGAAACCATGTTGACACTCTGAACCTTCCGCTGTATATTGCGAATGAAACCTCCAAAGGTATTTCAAATTTTGAATGCACACGAATTTACAGACTAATTATCGGATGGCATTGTTCGTTGTTACCTAACAGCGAGGACGATCGACATCCTTGATCCGCGATCGTTAGGCAAGGTTACGCTAGGCAGGGGTCTTCCGCGATTCCTAAGGTTTCCCGGAGACACTTTATCCCGGTTCGTTTACCTCCGGGGCCAGGAGTGCCGTTGCCCGACGCACAGGGGGGAAGGGGCCGTGGATTCCCTCCGGAATCGTGAAATCGCGGAGGACGTCGCACCCCTGCTCGCTCTAATCACGGAGGGGGCGAAAGAGGATCGTCCGACTTCCGTTCAGCGGCAGCTGCACGCTCGAAATATTTTCCGAGCGACCTCTCTTGCTCGGTTAATCGAGCGTCGCCGGTGTCGGTCACCGCGGATCGGTTATTTATTAAAGCACAGCCTCGGCTGCATTTATTTCACCCCGGAAGCGGCCAATTTTCCGATATCGCGCCGAGCCTCGATTGCCGCGGATCGTCGCGTAGCCAATTCTCGTCTGTCTTCGATGATTTTCTAGTTGAATACTTCAACTCTTTGTGCTACTTTGATGATTTCGGGTAAATCTAAATAAGAATAAGATCGCTACAATTGCGCCTCAAATTTGAAACGGTAGTGAAAGAGGTTAAGGGTAGCAAATAAGTTAAACCATGACGGTGATCGTTGCGTAGCCAATTCTCGTCTTCGATGATTTTCTAGTTGAATACTTGTTCTTTAATTCTTTGTGCTACTTTAATAATTTCTGGTAAATATAAATATCACGAATAAGATCGCTACAATTGTGCCTCGAGTTTGAAACAGTAGTGCAAGGTTAAGAGTAGCAAATCAGTTAAACCATGACGGTGATCGAGGATTCCAATGTTTCTTAATATTTACCATAATTTCCTAATGTTTACTGTGAAGACAATTCTCCCGTTTATTAACCCTTTGCACTCCAGAAGTTCTTCACCGGAAATATTCAATATTCTCTAATGAGATACAGATGACATTTTCTCAGATTGAATTAAGCAATCTCACATGTATTGAGGAAGAGAACTATTTCCTCTCAATATTTCGTACATTGATGCATTATACAAAGTTTAATATTAAATATCAAAGTTTACAGTTTTGCTGTGTCAAATCATTTGGTGACTTGGCACCTCTGGAGTGCAAAGTGGTAACCCCTTGATTCGAGTAAAATTATAAAACATGATATTCAATGTTGAACTTAGTATGTCTCGATACGTGAAACATTGGAATAAATAACTTCCCTCAAAATACTTCTAATGTCCCTTCGAGTTAGCTTCAAAGAATATCGTCTTCATAAAATAAATAAATATTTCTAGTGAGAAACTACCGAGTGCAAAGGGTAAACTTAGTTTCACTCGTGAATGTTCTAGCCCAAGCAACCCTTGCAACAACGACGCAGACAAACCAGAAATTTATCTCCCAGTCGCCTCAATTACACCTACACCTAATAGTTGCATCAAAAACCACCGATATCAATCCCCCTTGAATTTCCATCGATCAACAAACCCCCTCGCGCCGAGCGCAGCTTATCAATTTTCGACGCGCGGCGTCCGAGCGAGCCGGCTGTAATCGATCCGTTTAACACTTGTCAGGTTTCCGCGATCTGTATTAAATTTCCTCGATAATTCGCGGCCGTTAAGCGATTAATAACGGATAGGTTCCACTCGTAGTCCCCGGGCTTCTGATTGTTTAGAATCAGACCGGTCCGAGCCGATCGACGACGACGCGTCGCGACGAAACCTCGCCCGAACGTGATTTTCCTTCGCGATTTTCCCGTCGAAGGGTGGCTCCGCCCCCTCCGGCGTGTGCGTGACAAGTCTCGTTATCCTTTTGTGCGCGGCCCGGTCGTCTCGTGCGACGCGATGCATAATGTTTTAATTGGACCGGCTGTTTAATCCGAGGCGCAATTGATACTCGCGGAACGGTTCGGTTCGGTTCGGTTGCGACGAGCCTCTCGCGTTCAGTCAATATCGCGTGCCGCGCGCTCCGGGAGATAAAGGGAGGAGGGAACGCGATAAAAAGGGAAAGAAAGCCGGGCCGTCGCTGTCGCTTTCGTTCCCCAGCCGGCGTCCGCGCTTCCGTTTCGCTCGCCGAACGCGCGGCCCCGCTCGGACGCGAACAAAAACCGACCAAGTGTTTATCGGATCGAGTTATTCCTTTTGTCCCGATGATCCGACGCATCCCCGCGGCGGCGGGGAGCGGGAAAATCCCCGGCGCGCTGTGAAAATTGGAATTTCCATTATTATCCGCGCACCGGAGGGCCAGCGCGGCGGAACGAGCCGGCCCGATTTTCGCGGGGAATTTCGACGCGAGCCTCTTTTTGTCGTCATTAGTCGGATTTACCGGGAACAACGGAACCCCGGTTCGCGGAAAAACGTCTGGGAAAAAGCGCCGGCGGATTTTTTCGCGCGTTAATGACTTCCGATGCGCGGCATTGGTTTTCTTTCGGGACGCTCCTCCAGCGATAATCAGATTTGATGTTTGTCTCGGGAACACTTTGTACGGTATCGAGTGAAATATACTTCGCGACTCGTCGGAGTTAACGATCGCCTCGATTTCCCCGCGTCATAAGTCGGACGCGTAATGAACGTAATGTCTTCCGTTAACGAGTCGCGCTCTTGGAATTCTCCGGCGAATCATTCTCGTGCCTAAACATTCTCGTTCGCTTGATAATTCGCAAAAATAGAGACTTACTAATGCTTCCCAGAATGAATTTCATAAGCATCGATTGCCTTATACGCTCGCCCCGCACCGAAGAAACCGCCGTTACGGGAGAACTGCCGGGCGCCTACCCCGTTAATCCGTGTCCGTCCCGCGAACTGTTGCGCGGAATTTCGTGCGCCGGCGATACAATTATTCCGCTTAATCGTGGGATCGGGGCGTTCGACGGAACCGTCATTCGTTACTCGCGTAAGCGCGGCGCGGGAATTCCTCGGATATTCGCGGCGGTAATTGGGAACTCGGCTGAGTATCGGATGTCTTCGGGGCAAATTTTACGGGGCCGCCGATCGATTTTTCCGGCGACCGAGTCCTCCCGGGCTCCTCCGGCGGCTCCGTGAACTTTCGTATCCGCTACCCGAGTTTTCAGGATGTTTGATCCGTTCTTAATTGAAAATTAACCAGGACCGCCGAATCCCGGAGCACCGGCTGCGAACTTATAATTCGCTCTGTCACGCGATCCTCTTCGCTCTGACCCTTCTATTTTCGGCGGCGAAGTTCAAGGTTGCCTTTGGCGATCGCCACGCAGTTTCGGAATAGCTTAAATTGTTAATCGTCAATTACAGGTAATAATTTCCTATAGACTAACGAAAGTTAGTTTCACGGTTAGTTACTTTTAACGAAGTTAACGACAGAAATTGGACAGTAACGGTGACTGTTTTCGTATAAATTGACAAGGGTACTTATTGGGATTCCGATTAATTTGGACTTCAGTTCGAGTGTATCTGCACTTAACGATTTCCAAAGGAGCATCCTCGTTTTTCAATAATTGCGAGGAAGCCATTCGAAGCGAATCAGTTTCATCGAGCAACCGCGCTCACAATCGTCCACCCCTGTTTATCGATAGCCTATCGTATCGCGCGAGAATTTTCTGCGAAACCATCGCGCCTCGAGACATCCAACGGGATCCGCGGAACGCTGAATTATTTTAATCAGACGCGGCGCGGAGTTAATTACGATAATATGTATCCCATTAGCGAGGGGCTTCGGCGGATCTCCTAATTAACTTGTAACGCGATCTCGTTCAAGTATTTATACCGGCCAATCAAACTTATCAATTCTTTCGGTCAATCGGGTTTCCATTAGCGCCGATACAGTTTCAATATTTGATAGAACAATTTCGCTGAATCGTCCCCGTCTAAGTGATCCGCAGCTCCACTAATTTTTCATCGTCTCGCCGGAATCCTCTTTAGTTGAAAATTTCATGTCCGAAGACATCGTTTCCACGAATCACCGAGGGAACGAGGTCGCGGAGCGCGAGCACTCGCGAGGTAAACACTCGGACCTGTTTTCTTCGTAATTCATAGTTCCGTATCGACGAATAGCGAGCTAGCGTCGAACTCTAGAAAGTCTTCAGATCGCTCTTCCTCGGAATAACCGCGGAGCGTATCAATTTCGATTCCCCCGAGGTTCGCTCCGATGACCGTTTAATGCACGAAACTCTGTCGCCGTTTGTTTACGAGCGGCGCGCACGAAATTAAACCGAGACCGTCCCCGGAATAAGACGTCGAGGCGTTAACGATTGAAAAACGAGCAGACCCGTCCGTTCCCGTGGGCCTGCGGAGCGATTCCCGGCGGATTCGGCGGCGGATCGCCGCTCGGATCTCGGCGATCAGCCGTGCGATCGCGCGGAGCGCGATTTACACGAAAAATCAACCCCCAAGAAGCGACCGGTCGACTCGGGGAGAGCGAGGGGCAGAAGGGGGAGTGCGCGCGGCGTAAAAAACAAGGGAAAAGGATCGCGGTACACAGCGTTTACGTGATTTCGCATCCTCGGAGCCGGGGACCGGGCGAAACGCGGTTTTATGAACTCGTTCCGCTTGCACTTGGCGATATTACGTTACAAGACCGAGGCGCGCGGGCGCGGGGGCAGGGAAATAAGAAGCGGCGGCGGGTCCCGCCGGGACGGAGAGGGTTAACGTCCGCCGGTTCATTCAAAGAGGCCCCGGGGAGATCGTATCGCTGCGAAATTTTTCGGGAGAGACGGGGCCCGGGTGCATGCGCCGCTCCTGGCCGATGCTCGTTTTTGGCTTCCATCGATGATTCACGGACCTTGCCTCGCATCGGGGCCAGGTACTCGCTCGTCGCTTTGAACGATGTCTTTTATTAGCTGCTTAGCTCCAGCTGGAATTGGGTGGTCCTTCGCGGTTCGCCTGCCGGAAGTTCGTTAACACTAGGTTTACGGGCGTTTATTGTATACTTCGTTCTATTGTTCCTAAGAGGGGTGATGCTCGTTTATTTAGATCGTGGAAACTGGAGATTTGATAGTAGGTAATTGGGTAATTGCGGACGAAGATTCGAAATGTGCGAAACTTTCGACAGATGAAGCTAAATTATCTACCAATTGCGTAATCAGTAGGAAAAAAAACGTCGCGCTGGCCTCTTGTTTGATTGATTTAATCATTCGTCTCACATTTCGTCTCGCCCTTAAATGGTACCATTGTGATACCACAAATAAATATAAAAAAAAGTGTTAAAACAGGCGGAGGTTGCAATAAAATAGAATGACAGGACTGCTAAGGGTTAACACTAGGTTTACGGGCGTTTACTGTATACTTTGTTCTATTGTTCCTAAGAGAATTGATGCTCGTTTATTTAGATTGAGGAAACTGGAGATTCGATAGTAATTGGGGTACATGTCATGATCAATCGAAGTCGGTGTAGACATTTACAAAATAATATTTCTGAAATCCAGTATGCGCCAATTTGACGCGTTCCGTGAACCTAGTGTTAACGCGTTGAACGTTATGGGGTCACCGGTGGTCACCAAATCGAATTAGAATAATTCGTGCAATTAAACGGCGATCGTTTGGAAACATTTGTATATTACGAACAATGCTGCCTAATGCAGTAACATTGAACAAGATAATGATTCAATCGAATCATTTGATATTATATCTTTACCATTTTGCGTATCTTGCTCTGTGAAATCCTGCGTTCAACGTGTTAACGCAATCGGAATATGTCGATAGTAAAATATTACACGAGCTTAGTAACGAAAGTAAACTATAAAGATTTGTATATCGTTTATCGTTCTCCGACGAAGGAAACGGTGTTTGATCGTAAGTCGGACAAACTTGGTTCTGATGGTCAACGCGTTACAGCGGCGATAGTCTAATAATAGCTGTTGAAACGTCAATTAAGAAATCCTTAAATGTTAGTTAAGAACTGGAGGGTCACTCGTTGACTCGAGGTCGCCAGTGACAAGTTTGAGAAACGAACGTCGTTTGTCTATATTCCGTAGCATTATCGCTCGCCATTAACGCGGGATAATTGAATTATGACGGCAGTTAGAAATATGCATTAGTTGCCCAGCGACGCGTTAATCGTCCCCAAAAAATAGGTCAAAGGCAAACAGTATTAAAAACACAGAAACAATATATTCTCAGAGCGTAGTTTGTCTATAAGATTAGTCTTGCAGACGGAGCAATGCTTATCCACTTGTTAATTGTTTCGCGTGCCTGCCGAAAAAAAAAATTCCCGAGCCGCAACAATGGCGATTGTCAGTCGAATTGCTTACACATTACCTGCGCGAACAATGGTCGCTACCTGGGCCATCGTCATCGCCGAGTCACCCCTTAATCTCCGATTCAGGTAGCGCGACCTTCGCTCATTGCGAAGTTGGCGAGCACATTCGGAATCGCTGCCGGATATTTTTCCGGGAATCGATACGTGTGCTCCTCCCTATTCCCAGCGACGCGTCGACATAATCGGAAGGATATAATAAAAGGCGGGCAGGGAAAGAAAAGCAGAGGAGCCGGGGGCGCGCGCTCCCCGCGTTCGAGTCGCAATAATGGCGTCGTTTCCTCCACTCGTGGCTTCCTCCTTGCCGCCCCTCTCTGTTCCCGATACGTTCTCGAAACGTTATTATTGTTACGTTCCTAGGGACTTCCCGCAGCGCCCGTGCTCGAGATTAATCCTTTCTACCCTGCGCGCGAGAATGCGCTTTCATCCTCTTGTTTATCGTCGAACGTACCCTATCCGGAGGAGCATAGAGCGAATGGCTCGAGAGATTTTGCTAAACAACGATAGTTGTCAGTGACTAATTAAATCAGATTTTATACGAGTTTACTCGTCTTGAATCATTGCTAGAGAATGTTACACAGAAAGACTACAGCTTGTCTAGAGCTAATCCCTTGTACCTAATTTCTTTGGATTAATCAAGTCCTGCAGATTAACACGTTCAGTTACTAATAATACAGCAATTCCTTAACTCTTTGAACTCTGTAGACTCCAATATTGCATCAGTTGTAATATTAAATATTTTAATTAATCTTAAAGAAACTACCCTAAAATTATTCGATTTTTCACACATCCAAATTTTGTACTAACAAGGAAAATATTGAAGGTATTGAAAGACTATTGAAAGTATCTCGTAGACGTAAATCTTAACCCTTAGCACTCCAGGTGGTTTTGTAATCTACCAGCAACTGCAACTAATTTTTATAGTATTCCTAGCGAAAATAAGAAATATAACATTTCTTCTTTTATTTTCCTTAGTACAAAATTCGGACGTGTGAAAAATCCAATAGTTTTAGGGTAGTTTCTTTGATTCATTAAAATATTCAATATTACAACTGGTGCAATACTGGAGCCTACAGAGTTCAAATGGTTAAATTCTCGGTAGTTCTAGTGTTAAGCTCAGTAACTAATTTCTTCGCAACTTGATATTCCACGACACTCGTGTTCTCCAGATTACAATAATTGATTCCATTAATAATTCACAATCGGCACTAAGATAATCGCGTGCGATTAATATTCACAAAGACTCCCAACGAAATCAAAAGTCGCATAATCGAACATTCCTAACCTAAGACAAACATAATACAAAAAGAGACGACTCATTAAAATATTCAATATTACAACTGGTGCAATACCTACAGAGTTCAAAGGGTTAAGTTGGTAAACGAGTGAAAATTGTACATTCGAATCACCACGCGAATGGTAGCTCAAAGAGCCCAGGATCTAGGGAGCTAACAATCCGGCTCTCCTAGGGGACGATTCTGGCGTTCGTGACTATTCGGCAGAGGGCGCGTCGAATGGAGGCCGGCTGTAAGGGGCGGCCTAATGGGAATAAGGGTGCCGCCGGGGCGGGACGGGGGTGGAATCGCGAAAGAAACAGCGGGAGTGAGAGCGAGCGTGCGGCGGAAACGGCGCGGCGGAGCCGCAGGCGCAACAGTTTGGCCGTAGAGGGACTTATCGCGGCTAGTTCGTTCCGCGGCGGTCGCGTTCGTTCGGTTTCCCTCGATCGCCGGCCGGACGGGAGGATACGGCCGCGCGGAAGGTAAAAACCGAGCAGTAAAAACGGTTTAGGACCTTGGCCGTATAGGGCAGGCAAAAATAACGTTGTCTCGCGCCGAGGGGCGATCGCCCCGCATCGGGAACCTGTTTGGGCTCGTTGAAATTAACGATACTTTCAACGAGACACTCAATCCGTACGGTTAATAGCGGCTCCCTTAATTGCGCCTGCGCGAGCAATTAGATAACTCCTTATCTCCATTTAATAGGAACTCTGATCCTCGCTCGGGAACATCATCGTCGTCTTTTCTTTTCCTTATCGGCTCTCTTCCTTTTTCCGCGGTGTCTCTTTTTTCATCCCCTCCGTTTATTCCCCTTCTTCCTCTGGCTCGATTCGAAAGGCTCGCCGGATCCGTGGCGTAGCCTCCGAACGCGTCACACGATCGCGTCGAACCCTTTCTCTGCCAACCCCCTCCGGCGACATTGAAACCCTATTTACACCGGATCCCCGTTTTTCCCTCCGGGAAGGGAGGGGGCGCTTTATCCTCGGAAAACGGCCGAGTTCCACCGCCCGCGCGCGTCCCTTCCGTCGAAACCTTACTCGTAAGTCGAATTCTTGCGCCGATCGGAAACAATGGCGTTACCTGCGCCGGCTTTTCCTCTTTCTTTGTCCCACGGCGTTAGTCACGGCTCTTGTTTGTCGCTCTGAGGGTGATTAATGGAGTTGTTGTCTTGCGGCCTTCGCTCTCCGCGCGGACGCTGCGAGGCTGTTGTGTTTTTGGGTCCTAGCTGGGGGCATCAATTGGTTTGTTCTTTCGACGAACAAAACCGTGTTACATCGTCGACGAGACGGTTCTCGTGTAGCGTTGTTTGTCGCGTTTTTTCTCGGTTTTCGCGCCTTCGGGAGTACTCTCGTCGGGTTCTCGATAGGGTCGACCGCGTGAATTCTGAGCAAGTCGAGCCGCGTGGAACCAATTAACCGGGTTATTCGAGAATCGTCCACTTTTGTTCCCGTTTCGCGTACTGTTGTCGCGGACGGTGAACGGCAGCTTTGTTCCGAAGGGAAATTGAACTGAAAAACGCGAAGGGAGAATCGGAGGGAAGGTTTGAATAATGTAACGAGGACTGCTCCTCTAACGGCGCTTTTTACCGTTGTAACGACGTTGCTTCATACGTCTACGCGCAGCGCAACAAAGCCATGACCTTTGATATACGGAGTTCCTATTCCGAGACGCGAGTAAGGTTTACGTCGATCCGATGCCTAGGCCTAAGGAAAAGGTACCGCAAGAAATGCTAATTAGCTGCGATAACTCTGCCCTTCACGATTTACCAAAGAAACACTCCCGATTCGTGTATCCACGTTTACCGGTGAATAAAAAACAAATCAGTGTTTCCTCGCTCTGAGAACAGAGTGTACCTACATGCCTGTTCGCCTATAAACAGCAACAAATTATTGTTGAGGCTTTGATTTGTCGTGTACCTCGACGGGGATGTACCGCGTACATATATCTTCGGCTCGAATTTTTCGAGGGGAAACCCATGAAGACAGGATTCTGCATAAAGATACACGCGGAGTCCATTCATTAAATCACTCCGAGCCACATGAAGACATATCAGCCCCTATTACAGCGTTTTATAAACATCGTCCCGCCGCGATGTTTTCCTTTATTTAACGACTTGATTATACCGGAGCAATTCCGAGATAAAATTAATAGAACCGGGTAAAGATGTAACGTCGCCCTGAACCCGAAGGTCCAGTTTAGCGGTCGCTGCTTTGCGAACCCGACATTTATCTTCGTCGGGGAGAAAAAAAGGAGATCGGCGAATGAAACGATCGCGGAATCGTAACCCGTGCTCTCTATAATCATATTACATGGCCAATTAGATGGGAGGAACACCGAATCGACAATTACCCCTTCGTCGTCCCCTTCGCGAGGCCAACTTCGCTAAGCCTCGGTTTGTTCTCGCGTAATCTTTCATACAGTCTTCTGCACCGGATGTAGATTCCGTTCGTCACATCCACGTCTGCTCCGGTAGACGAACACCGTCTTCTGTATAATTTTCCGAGTTTGTTCTGAGAACGTTGAAATTTCGGATGCACCGCCTAAATGTTAATTCTGTGCATTATCTACAAAGAGGACTGAAAGCGGACATTTCCAGCTTCATTAGCAAATGAAAGATGCGTCTTTATAGAAGCATACGTATTGTGGACGTTTACTCGAGATGTAATATAACGATAAGATCGATGGAGCATTTTCTTGTTTAATGGATGCCTTTTCTTACGCCCTCCTACGCAGGGTGAGTCGCTCAAGGCAAACGCGTCGAACTCCCACAATTCAACTCCTCAAACAACGAAATATCTCAAACAAGAATTATGATTTCGAACTTCCTGAATGATGAACAATACTTCTCGCTAGGGTACAAAGTCAGGAATCTAATTCTAAATATTATCTTCATTAGAACCACCCTTACTTCCTCCTGCCCCTACAGCTTTCCTTCCAAGACACCAACCATAGCCACTCAAACTGGCGTATTATCCAGAGTATCCGTTGCCATCTTGTAAAACCGGGTTCCCCGCTATCCAGACGCGATTTACCAAGCCGTCGAGTCCCTCGGCGAGCGTCTGGTAGTCAGCAATCGCGAGTAAGTCTCCGCAGCGAGCCACTCGAGTCTCCCCGAGCGATCGCGGTCGCCGAAAGTTGGCGGACTGCCCGGAGCTTGCGTCGTAATCGCGTGGACGCTCGGAAAATCGCGGGTGCTTTCGATCGCGGCGCGAATCGATCGGTTGCATGGGTTTCGAGCGAGGGAACGAGCGAAGTAGCCGTCGTCTTCTACTCTCGCGGCACGCGTGATCGCAACGAGCGCACTTAACCGTGAAACGAGAGGCTCGTGCCGCGGGAATGATATCCAGCCGATAACGCGTCAGCCGTGCGTGAGCTGATTCCGTGATAACGGCCGCTTATAATAACCGTGGAGGAACACGGGGGTGGCGCGAAGAGTTTAGGGGATGCGTCTAGGGGGTTCTGTGAATCTCGGTGGGTGTTTGGAAAATTAGAGTCTGGTTTAACCCTTTGCACTCGAGAGGCGACTCCCAGTGGACAGATGATTAGAGCAAAATTATGAACTTTGGTGTTTACCAGTGTAGACGTGTTAATATTGATGTAAACTTCAGGGATGTGCGTGCATATGTATGAGTGTATGCGTTGTTTTGAATAAACGCGGAAAAAAGGAAAGATATTGAAAAAACGAAGTTTGTGTTGACAACGAAAAATATATAGAAATTGTCATCGTTTAAATAATCATTCATCTATTGCACACACATTCATCACTCAAATACATCCATTCCCACGATAATATAGAAATATTTTCAAATAATCATTTCATTACCTGAACTATTCAATCTGTTAACATTATGG
Source organism: Nomia melanderi (assembly GCF_051020985.1). NCBI lineage: Eukaryota > Metazoa > Arthropoda > Insecta > Hymenoptera > Halictidae > Nomia > Nomia melanderi. Next base: position 16,067,484 of record NC_135004.1, on the reverse strand, counting down.
TTTCCGCTAAGGCGTGTAGTGTATGTTTTCACTGGCCAAGCTGTAAATTTACCATCAAAGGTATCCTGTTATTATACGTTGTCGAGTATCTAATCGAAAAGTTGATTAATACGCTTGAAGTAGATTTAATTAGGGGCTGCAAAATATTAGTTGCTTATTTTCTATAAGGATAATTGAAGTTCCTAAAGCATACTTTCTAATCAGAATAATTGCACTTTGTATTTTCTCGTCTTTACGTAGCATTTTCGAGATTGCGATATTGAAAATTAGGGTAGCGATTAATCCGACTGGATTTCCACTGTCAATCATCGCCGGCACGGTGCTCGGCGTCGCTTGCCGGGAGCCTGCCTTTTCGTTAACCAATTTGTGGAACGATACGAGATACAGAGGACGGCGGGGCTTGACTTCGGTAACCAACTACAGTAATTAGAACTATGTCCTCACAGTCTAGGCGGTGGCAAGGGTTACATATGTACAGCCCACGCTGTCCCTGGGGTAATCAGAGACGCCGGGAGTTCGGCTCGCGCTGATCCCCCTTCCGCTTTGCCTCTGTTATGATCTACAATATTATCGTTAAGAAAATGTACTTGCTATCGAGCGGTGATACGCTGTAGCCGGTTAAGCTACTGGAAACGGGGAACGGGATAGTTTATCGTACACACGATGCCGTTAAATATTAGAGCGAACCTATTATCGTACGCTCTATCGTAAATATGGCGAATCTTAACCCTTTGCACTACAAATATTTGTCACTAGATATATTCAATTTATTTTTATGAGATACAGATGACATTTTTTTCAACTAATCAATTATCGTAAATATGGCGAATCTTAACCCTTTGCACTACAAATATTTGTCACTAGATATATTCAATTTATTTTTATATAGATGACATTTTTTTCAACTTAACGAGGGATCTATTCGCAAAATAAGGGGAACAATGGTATTTTATTTCCACGCTTTACGTATCGACGGATTACTCGAGACTTAATGTTAAATATGAAATTTTACAATTTTGATACATCAATCGAGTGACTGAGAGGCAAAGGGTTAACACGAACATTGAAAGAATAAAGTAAAATAAAGTTAGAAAATATCAATACGCATAGATCACATTTATCATTCATTTGATCTCGCAATGATCTTGAAAGATGTCTGGAAAAATTCTCTTCTACTTGAGCGAAAGGCTTGAACTGTTTTAACGAAGTCAGAAATCAAATTTCAAAGAGCGTTCCTTCAATTTCACGATGGTAGCTTCAACATAAGAAAATGTATCGATTATATTACATAAACTCTATCAAATCTACGCAATCTACGAAATCTAGCGAATCAATAGTCCACGGATCGACCGAGTCAAGAAGCTAAGCCCATCTCCGAAAATTCAATCTAACTTTCCCATAGCGTCCCGGGGGCAATCGAAAAATTCTTAGCAACTTCGAAAGGGTCGCGCCGATACTCTCGATCACTGTCTACCGGGCGATCGCTGGTAAGTAGTTGCTCGCGGGCGAATCGCCGATTCATCGTAGTCGATAAACGATCCGCTTACCGGTCGGGTTACGCGGTTTCGCCGGTGACAAACGCGTGCTTCCTCATCTCCCCGGTGATACAGGGGCTCTCTCTGTGCTCGCAATTTTCCTCTCGGCTCACGTTCAACCCTCTCTCGCCGTCTCGCTCTTTCCGCGCCGCGTCGAGCACGACGCTACTTCGCCGGGGCGAAGATACAGAAGTCGACGTCGACGAGGATGACAAAGCGCGTCAGCGAAATTCCGGCCGCTTATCGCGTTCAAGCGAACTTCGCGACGTAATCGGAGCAGCTGCAGAAAGGAACCGTATCTGACTAACCGTTTTCGAGATTTACAGCTTTTCGCGGATGGGAGGCGCGCCTCTCGCGAAACACCGACGCTTCCGCGCCTCTCGCGTCGCACGAAAATTGTAGAATCCGAAGGAAAACCTGTCGATTTGGAATCGCCGCGCATTCGTTTCCCTTGCTGTCTTGGAATAAGGTTTCTTCGCCGGGGATCTATCCGATCGGTTAGATTCAATTTTAACCCTTTGCGGACGAATGGCGGCATTCTAGCGAGATGAAATTGTATTTGGAAAACCATGTCGCGAACGAATGATTGAATTAGTCGAACAGCTAGAGATCTGCATGTAGTTTCCTTCTGTTCTTGTTAGTGAAGCAATTGGTGTATCATTCAGCTTAATCTGCTGAAGGTTTCGTCCGCAAAGTTAACCCTTTGCACTCGGCAAGTTTTCACTAGAAGTATTTTAATATTTGATGATGAGATAAAGACGGTATTTTGTGAAATTAACTCGAAGAGAAATCACGTACATCGAGGAACAAAGCTATTTTATTTCTCAAATTGAGGCATTATACGTGGTATAATATTAAGTATCAAATTTTATAGTTTCACTGTATGAAATCAAGTGGTGAGAGTCACCTCTCGAGTGCAAAGGGTTAATAGAGAAACAAAGCTTCGTTGTTCTAATTCAGATAACTGATTCACTTCTGATACATTATGACGTTTCAATCTTCATGTAATCATCTCTCGAGGGTTTTCATTTAGCTTCCTAGAGTATTTCACTATTCTACAAGTAGCTTCAGTCTTTGCCACTTTTCAAAAGGCTATGGTTACGTTATGGTTCCAGAGCATTCATGCTCAAAGAAACATCAAACCAAATATCAAACAATTTACTTCCATTAGCATTCAAGGTATTTGATACTTTAATCTCCTAAACATCAGTCCACATCTATAATTAATCTCCGTAATTAACCTTTATTCTCGATCAATCCTCAGACCTCTTAGCCGCGGTTCGAAGCATTCAGCGGTGTCCCAAAATCATCTTCACCCGTCCTTCGGAATCCAATCAGCTCCTGGAAAGGAAGAATCCACGCAAAAGTTCATCGTCCAATCCAGCGAGGCAATCTCTAGATTCTCCATTCCTCCCGGGGAAGCCAGTCGAAAAGCCGAGAGTCGCCTATCTTGCGGTCCGGCGCAACGGGATTCATCCCGGAACAAACCGTTCGGCCGTCCGGTTCATCCGGCTGTTTTGTTCCGCGGCACGGAATTCCATCGGCTCTCGTTGCCGCGATATCAGCTTCGCACGCGAGCGAGGGAGGGGACCTCTTCCGCTCGTCTCACTTACGTTGCCCCGTTCTACAAGGTGATCCTCTAGAGATCCGCTAGAGATTCTAAAGGAAAGCCGACTTACTCGACTCCGAGCCGCAATTAAAGTAGCGCCGGTACTTGGAAATACTGACTCGGATTAGGACCGGAATGTTCCTTGATATCGATGAAGCTTCCGAAATATTTCCGATTTTCGAAAATTCCTTAATATCTACACGTTTCAAGGTTGCCAAAAAGCGTCGAGATTTCTAATTTTGATATTATAACTATATCAAGCTTGTTTGACCCTTTGCACTCGGGAGTTGACTCAGTTACCACTTGGTTTGATATAGTAATATTATAAATGTTTAATACTAAACTTTGTATAATGTATGATTATGTGAAATATCAAAGTAAATTACTTTGTCTCTTAACCCGTTGAACTCTGTAGGCTCCGATATTGCACCAGTTATAATATTGAATGTTTCAACGAATCTCAATTTTCAGTTTCCATGTTTTCTGCTAATCATCGTTTAATTGAATGAACTATAGTAATTCGATTTATTCGGGGGTCACCGGTGACCCCCATGGCATTCAACGTGTTAACTTGCACGCTCGAGTTAATCCGAGCGCGCTATACAGGCCAAACTGTGAAAATAATGTGAAAGCAAAGAAAAAATCGTTTCATCGATATTTCTAATTTACATGGGATCGTAAGCTACAACACTTATTCAAGAATAAAATACAGCCTTTCTCCATGGAACAAAAGCGCAGTATATCAAGGTTAATCTTTTTTGGCCGGTTTTTCAAAAAAACTGTGCGTTAAGGAGTAAATTCTCGAGCGTTACACCAGAAACACCATCACTCCGTTATACCGCGGCGACTCGAATGTTACTGTTTCCGACACGCCGGTCGAGCGGATCGTTCCCCGAAGCCCCCGGCGAGAGGCTCACCCAGTAGATTCGATTCACGAAAGTGGGAGAGGCAGAGGAACCAGCCGCGGCGCAGCTCGCGGAGTAGGTCATCGAGAGAGATTCCATATCCTCGGTCGAAAGGAAGGACGGCAACAGACAGGAAATGGGCTGACGCGAGAAAAAAAGCGACGCCCGGTGGTGGTGGTGGTGGTGCGGTGGCAGCGACTGCGGCGTCGGTGATGGCTCCCTTTGCCGTATGCCACCTCCGGTTCTCACGGGCTATCTTCATTCAGGTTCGTTATTATCCGAGGCTGGCGCACGGTTTTCCTTTGAACCGTGAACACCGTTCCCTGAATTCCATCAAAGCGGACCCCCAGCTTTGAACGTTTTCGTACCGTCGCGAATCTCTCTCCTCTCTCTCTCTCTCTCTCTTTCTCTTCTCTCTTCAGCGAGTATTTTATAAACCGCGAAATCTTCGGCTCTCCGCGCGAAGACAGGCGCGAAGGTGTTTTTCCGCGTCGCGAGAGAAGACGACCGCCGTTTCCCCTTTGTGCTCGCGCGGAGACTTTCGGGATACCTCGGGGACGCCGCCGTTGGTTCTCTTATCTGGGCCAATGGTACGCAACCGAGACACCGCGTTCGAAGCCGCGGGAATGCCCTCGACAACGGATTCTTCTCGCGCGAGCTAATTGATGAACTTGCCGTAATTGCACCGCCTCGGCTGTTATCTCGGTCTGTTACTGGCCAACGCGCCGAGTACTTTTCTGCGGAGGTTTGCTCGCTAAGTTTCGCGATATCGAGTTTTTGCGAACGAGCATCCGAGATTTCGGAGTTGCAGTCTTTTCTGGTGGTGGGAGGGTGCTGTGGTTGGGATTATGTTCGCTCGAGTGTTCCGACGCTTTGCGAGGGTCGTGGAGGATTTGGAATGGTCGGGATGGTGAGGGAGTGTGAGATCTTGGAGGTTTTGCTGAGGGATTGGAGGATGTTGGACACTTTCGATGTTTGAGGCTTCGTTTGTTGAACGATCTGTTAGCATCGGATATAATCATTCTTAACATCAGAACTATCGAGTACTGAAATTGATTCTTTGAATCTTGTATAACTTCGAGAGTGCATCTATTGAGATTTTAATTGATTCGTGATTCAATTTGTATATTGTTAAATCAATGTCTTTGACAACTCGCAGAGAATCTGCTATTTCTCTAATAATCGCGAAAAGAAGTAGAATGGAATTTTGATCCGTTCTGTAGTTATCGTAGAAACTCGTGATGAAGATTTCTAAACTAATTTAACAATAATCAATATTGTCCATTACCACGGATCAAAGCAAACAACTATTTTGCTATTATCAATGCATTATCTTCAAATGAAATTTCCTGAAGTAGAATGGAAAATTTTGTATTTCTTACTTGTCGATAGTAAAATATTACACGAGCTTACCAACGAAAGTAAATAGTCCACCAAGGGGTTAAAGCAGCAATAGACTTGAATTAGGATATTTTAACTACAAATTCATTGCAAGATTATGAAGAGTATTTCATTCACACCCTGGAAACGGAATAAAACCAGTGAAACCGGATTCAAACAGAACTCGAACAGTAAGAGTATCTTTGCAGTCCCCAGCATAAATTATTCCAATTCCATTATCAGCCGAGCGTCGACCGGATTAATCGGGTTAAATTCAAGGTCGATCCGCGCGCGACGCCGAAGAAATCGCCGAGCCCGCGCTCGGAAGGAAACGGAGTGGCCTCTCGGCTCGCCGAGTCGCCGGTAAAAATAGTACTCTGACTAACATCTAGGTTTCGACGACTATTATTATCCCGAAACTCTCCCCCGAGAGATCGACGGGTTGGAAAAGAAAACGGGGAGGATCGTTCGAGCGCCGCTTAAGGATCAGCGGAACGTGTTTCACCGGCGGTCCCGGGGTGAAAGTGGCGTCGAGAGGGAAAGTGATTTCTTTTCTTCCTCTCCTTTTGTCTTTTCCTTCTCTCCGCGTTTTTTCCCTGTCTTCGCCGTTCGAGGATGCACACTTCGGCTGTTCTTGCTCGTTAACCGGGACACACCGTTCCGTCGAACATTCTCCTCTCTGTTCCCGGTGCTTCGCGTGTTCCCGTTGGAACGCCGTTCCACCGGCGCGCACGCATTATCAGTTCCATCGTGGTATCTCGCGTGTCCGGTTCCCGCGGTGCGCCGAGTCGAAAATATCGCGCAGCGGCGGTTTTCTGGAGAAAATACCGTGGAAAGTATGAGGGATGCAGATGCTTCGGATAAAAGGTGAAAGGTGTGGAGTTAACGTATGGTTTTGTTCATATTATGGGGATTTTATGAAGCTTTTTTAGAGAATGGATAGTAATAGAGAAACAGGGAAACGGTATTTAGTCGCACAATTTTATATTTGTTCAGCTACTTTATTTAGTCGTTTATCGGTTTTATCTTCGATGAGGCAAAAACGAAAGATGGTAGACTAAGCCATATTGTTCGAGGATAATTAATTTCAAGGTTGATTGTTTACTTCGTTCAGTCCGTAAATATGGAATGTTAGAATAGGAAGTATACAACAGCTGGAGAATCTATTCAATCATATTTGTAATAAACTATCAGTAGTTTAAACTGAAGATGATTAAACTGTACAATAAATGCCCGTAAACCTAATGTTAAACATCGTATATCCTTCCTGCATTGGGATTTTTAATCGACCTTTGTTATTTTCAAAGTTAAAAGCTGAAGAAACAATGAGTCCACGAGTGGTGTGCATTTTATTTCCAGAGTCGTTTACGTAACTTCCGAACGTCCGGCGAATACGGTAAACGCAGAAATTCCAAAATTTATTTTCCACGCTGTCTGATCTCCGCGAAGAGCCAGCCGCGCCGCAAGCTTTCCAACGGTCCGCGATTCTGCTGACATCCGCGACAAAGTCCCGTCGTCATCGCGTTTACTCGAATTTCACGGCGTGTCCGGCGTTCCAGCGTTGCCCCCGCAAGCCGTATAAAAACCTCGCGCTATTATTGTTTTCCTCCGTTTGATACACGCGCCGGGGACTTCCGGGATTCTCGCGGGTTCCCGCTTTGTTCGCAATTTATTTGATAAACTTCTGGACTCGGGGAAGGGGGGAGGGACGCCGGCCCGCCGAAGGTGGCGGCCCGGCGTTCTCCTTTTATTTTCAGATCGTAATAACGCTTTTACGAGCCCCCCGGAAAACGAAATGAATTCTTGCGTTTTCACTCTCCTCTTTGCCTTAAGCCAAGTTCATTGTTCGCGCAACAAACGGCGAAGCGTATCTGGAGGACAGTACGCGAACAAAGAACTTTAATTACATTCTCGAACGTGGGAGAGTCTCGAAAAAGTCTCTGATAAACTGAACGTGTCCCGAGCATCGGATCGATGGTACGTTCAAATTGTTATAACGGCGAGGTTTTATGCGTTTATGGGAAACTGGGAATTCCGTTGACGCACACGATGGAGTGTATAAAATATTAACACAAACTACCGAGCTATTAAATCGAACTCCAAGAATGCTATTGAGACTTTGATTGATGCAGTTTTCTTAAAAGCTTAAATTGACTTTTGAAAATTTCGCTATATGAACTCCAAGAGTCTGTTCAGACTTTCATTGATTTACAATTCAATTTTCATAGTGCTAAGTGAATTTCTTCAATAATTTCTCAAAGAAACATTTGTCTTTCTAATAATTGCAAAGAGAATGCATCAGGCGTGGGTCATTTGACCACTCCGGTAGTTTTAGTGTTAAACAACGACTTCGAGTGCAAAATGAGATAAATCAACAAGAATCCAGTACACTGATATGTGACTTCAAAGTTACATGGGCTTACAAAGGTTTAAAACGCTGTTCCTAATTACATTCTCAAGAATATGAGCTTCTATGTCTATTTTATTTCGGTCACTATCGGCTAAATAGCAATAAATCATTGTTTCCCGGTAAATATTCAAGTACTCGATAAACGCGATTAAGCCAAATCGATATCGTTCGCACGTTTCCTCTTTAGGTAGCCCGTACGCTACGCCGGCAGCCTATTATCTGTTTAATGGTAGCACGATCAACAGGCCGGTATCTGTTTCTCGATAAGCGACGCCGGAGCAGCGGGCGTCTTCGGTATCTCGGAAAAGTCGATCGGTTTGCTCCTCCGCAGCCATAAACAACCAATAATACAAATAAGCGGCCGGTCTGATCGATAGGAACCTGGTCGAATAACAGTGTAACCGTCGCTGGAGGGTAAATAAATCCGGGAACTCGAGTCCGACCGATCGGAGGAGTAGCCGGGAGGAGTCCGCCGGTCGGTGGGTTGGGAAAAGACAAACAAACGGTACGCGCTGGTCCTTTTTCTTCGATTCTGCGGCGATCGGGGCGCAGTCCGGTCTCTCTGGGAAGAACAACGGAGTCGCACGTGTCGTAGGTCAGCCCCGCCGACCGGTCACTGGATTATCCGGTTCGTCCGATCGCCGGGAACCAGACGAATCGCGGGCCAGCTAGGGTTGCCTTTGTTGGGCCTTATGACACTGGTTTCGATCGGATAGAACGCGGCAGACGTGCGTTAATCCTTTGCACTCCGAGAGTTTTCTACCGAAAATTATCTTGCACTCTACCTTTGCACTCGAGTTTTCTACCGAATGTGATTAACGCATTGAACGCCGGCTGAATTTCAGCTACTAAAAACGCGGCGTCGGTGATTATATTGATACATTTTTAAGCATCGATTGAACCAAAATTTCTAGCTTATGGAAGGGAGTAAGGAATTTGATTTTGTAAATTTTACTTTGGATTTGTGTTATACGTATCGAAAATGTTACATTAACATTTCTTGAAACTGGCTTCACGAAAAGTCATATATAAATTGAAGAGGCTGTTTTATTTTAATATTTCACATATCAGTGAACATCACACGAAAGTTGACATTAAATATTATACTCGATGATTGTTCTGTGCCAATTCGAGTGGCGACTGAGAGGAGGTTAATCCTTTGCACTCGAAAGTCTTTGAATATCTAGGAATATTCAACGTTTCCAATGGAACAGACGATATTCTTTGGAAATAACTAATGAGAACAAAGCTATCTCACTGTTTCTAACTTTATAATATTAATAACTTTATAATTTTCATACCTTGCATCAAGTGGTGATTGAGAATCACTTCTCGACTGCAAAAGGTTGACTCTTTGACTTCGAAAGTTCTATCAAAAATATTTCTAAGTTTCTATTGAATACTATTTCTGATTTTCGAATGAAATATTTATTAGTTCTTTGTTGCTAGGATTTTCTAGTAAAATCCATGACACGTTTAGCTTCTACACAGTGGTATAGGAACTGAGAAACGAGGCTATATCAGTTCAGTACTCTCTTGTATTAGTACATAACGAGTTAACTTATTAAGTAGACAGGTTAATATATACGACTGCAAGGTTTACGCGCCACAGCTAGAAGAAAGAAGGCGCTAGACGGTGGAACGCAGCGGAAAGTCGCGTGATTAATCACTCGTACCTGCGTGTATCAACAGATGTTGCGATTAAGTGGTTATTCTTAGCCGACAGATGCCAGTCGTCGATGCGTTTGCAGGCTGTGACGTTTGTTTCGTCACGGGGCCACACTTTTATTCTTAGAGCATAGAACCAACGTTCGTCCTGTATCTTTCTCGATGAAATTCATTTTAACGGGGGAGAGTATTCCATTGACTGTGACCATTTCAAATATCTGTGGACATTGCTGGTTGGCTTGCGACGAAGCATCGATTTCGTCATCTTCGCTGTCATCGTCTCGTTTCATTTCAATTTTAACGCTAGGTTTGTTTCTAGATTGTTCCTAGAACAGTTGACATTCGCCTATTTAAATTTTGAAAATTATAAATTTAAAAATAGACAATCAGTATATATATTCGTGTAATCGGATCAATTAAAGCCGACCGAAACATTTACCAAATGTTTACAAAATTCAATGTGCGTCAAATTGACGCGCTCCGTAAACCTAGTGTTAAGCGAACATTGCTCAGGCTGTACATAGTAAAGATCGAAGGGATCGTAGAATCACTGGAAGTTTCTGCAAAGAACACCGTGACAAATTCGAAGCAGTGTGAAGTACTCAGAAAATGATAATTTCGAAAATTCCGAGGCAACGTTCCTTATTATACGCTGCAGGACTACCTAGGGCGTCCGCCCCCTGCAGCGAACCCAGGGTTTCATTTTCCTGGTCCTCCAAAGCTGCACAAAACCGTCGGCCCTTGACTCTTGACGCTAACTGCGCTACCGTCATCACCGTCCCATAATCGGCGCCTTTGAGATTCAACTTCTTCCCAGTTGAAGTTTCAGGAACTGAAAGAGCTGGCACTCAGTGTCACGTTTGATCGTTTTCCACGTGTCCTACATTATCTAACGACGTACCAAACACTTGAAAACGGTAGCTACTAGAAATTATTAACTCTTGGAACACGAAAGATTTCATACATTAATATCTTAACGAAACATTGCTTACATTTTGAACTGTTAGGAAATATACGAATCAAGGGATGACTCATCTTAACTAGGACTTTAGCAATTATTGATATTTTCGAAGCATTGAATATTCGAAATGATTTTGAACATAGTTTCATTTGAGTACTATAACGAATGCCTGAAGAAATTGAAAATAATCTATTGTTACAATCTTTATAGGAATTGTATATTAATCGTATTAAATGCTCGGTAGTTCTAGTGTTAATGTCTGGACATTATTATTATTACCACGTTGACTGCCACGAAAAACATCAGTGTGTGTCTCTTATCCTCTATAGCGAACGTACAAAGCAAGGATTATTCTTTGATATGAAAATTCTTATATCTATTATTATTATTATTATTCTATTATCTAGTTATTTACGGAAAACTTGTATTCGAAATCAATTACCTTCCAAGTCATAGTTTTCTTGTAATTTGAAAGCTCCGGTCACCGGTGGCCACCGTGGCAAAGTGATAATCAACGCTTCAGCAATAAGTAATTACACTACACCAAAATTCCACATTGTACATCAAATCTTGTAATTCCGTCTGCGCCGGATCAGCTGCAAAGGGTTAAAGCGACGAGGACCCGTAACGTGTCCGCTGATCTCTGGCGATAATCCAAACACCCCAGGAGCTTCTTTCGTTAATTACCCCGCGATTATCGGGCCGTTTACATTGTGGAAGGAGCGGTCATCGCGGCGGATTAAATTAAACTGGTAATCCCCTGGTCCGGGAATATTATTTTAAACCGTGGCGGCGCGTGTCCTCGCGGGAGAAGGATCGAGAGCCGGCGGCTAGGGGCGGGGGATGTTTTAGAAGGGCCGGTTCAAGCCACGATCGACGAAAATCCCCATAAAAGTATGCTCCCGGGGCTTCCCGCACGCGGCGGCTTTTGTGTCGCGGAACATATCGGAAATTAATATGCCAATTTTCTGCCGAAAACTGGCCAACCGAGCTACCCTCCCTCTCTCCCTCTCTCTCGCTCCCTCTCGCTCGCTCCCCGCCCGGAAACCGATGTAACCGGGCCTTTGTCTGGAAATTAGTTAAACGCGGGAGTGCGCGCGTTCCGAACGTCAAAGCAATTTAAACGCAATATGCGCCCGGCGTGTATGCGGGACGTCGTCCCGATTAAACGTAACTTTAAAACGTTTATTTGTTTGTTTATTTGTTCGTTTACGGGGACGCGCGCGTGCGGCGCGCTCCGCGGGCAAAAAACGCGTACGGGGAAATCCGTTGAGCGGAGCGCGTCGGCACGCCGTTGGCGGAGGACGCTGCGAAATCGAGGGGCGAGTTTTAATGAATAACGGCCGGTTGTATCGGCGGGTAATAACGGGTATTATTTTAATGTAATGCTGCTCGCGACAGCGTTTATTTTTCCCGGAATGCCAGTGACGGCGATTGTATTAACCCTGTGCGGGCTGAATTCTTTTTCGTGGCTATGGAGCAATGAGCAAGTATTGACCTGTGAATATAGATTAACAATGTATTCAGTAGTTTTAATGAGTTTACCTTGTAATTTTGAAATTCAATGTTCAAGTTAATTGATTGATTTGCTGAGGTGTACCTAAAAAGGCGATGGTTATTTATAGTAATTTGTCACTCTGCTATGCAAAATGCAATAAATCAGCGAGATGCTGATACATATATACTTCAGTCACGCGAGCCTATAGAGGGTTAATTTTTCTGAAACTTTTCTCAGACAGGGGTGCAACGTATGAGGCATTTATTCAATCTTCCAGTTCGTCATTTAATAGCTAACTCAGATCAAACTGGAGTACGCAATGAACTACAGTTCTTCCCAACTGCTTAGGACCCCCCTGCATCACGACTGTCTATTAGGGGTAGCTCTACTCGCGCAGTTATCACATACTCCTCCCACCTAATTATTCCAAAAGCCACGGATACCGAACAATCCCGCAAAGGGGTAGTTCCACGGGATGAAATCCGAGCAGCGACCTACAACAAGAAACTCGACAAAAAGCCGCAGCAGCGAACTCCAGCCGGAATCCCCGATCTTCCGACTCATCGACCCCGAACGCATCGAACCGACAAGCAACCTCTAACCTCCCACGAACAAGTTCAACAACTATCGTCCCCACCAGCCGCGAAAAGCTTGCTGCCGTCAAAAGGAACCGTCGAGTGGTCCGCGTAGCCCGCGTCACGGTAGTCCATTGCTATTATGATGCCGCGCGCGCGGCAATGCGCCTGGCGGTTTCCGCGCGAGGCGGCGTGTCGGTCGACCGAGGAGCGACGAGGAGGAAGAGGAGGAGGATGAGGATGAGGATGGAGGAGGTCGGCGGCGGAGGAGGAGGAATAGTATCGTAGGAATAGGCGGCGGAGTAGGGGGTGGAGAGTAGGTTGCGCGCGCGGCCATTTTGATAATCTCCCACTCCTCTGTCTCACTCCTCCGCTCCTTCCTTCTCTCGTGCCGCGCGCGCTCCCCTCGCCCCGCCCTCCTGCTCAACCCTGCCCTCTAAATCTCTCCCTCTCTCTCTCACCCCCTCGAGCGAGCCTCCGTTTCCCTCGCTCCGACGAGCTCGCACACGGAGCCAAGCTCATACACAAGCAAGCCATCCTACCCGTGCACACGCACGCGGATCCAAGGCGGAGTGAGAAGAAACCTGCCAAAGGGGGACAGAGACGGAGCCATCAGGCGAAAGACAGAGACTCTCGAACCGGCGAAGGGAAGAGAGACGGAGCCATCGAGCGAAAGGAAGACAGGCGAAACGAGCGACAGGGACGGGTAGCCTACATGGCAAGGGGGTGAAAGATGCACGCCTCGCTCGGGTATCGGTGCGTATTTCGCGTACACATGTGTACACAGTTTTTTCCCCTTACATCGGCACGGAGCGCAGCGGCTAGCTTTTGCGGGTAAAAGAGCGGGTCGGAGCAGAAGCGAGAGCGAGTCGGCCCGCGGTCGCTAGTGTCGCGATTTCCCTTCCTCCTCGCTCGCTCTTCCTCGTCCTCTCTCGCTTCTCGTGTACTGGCGCGCGCGGAAAACACGTACACACGACGGGTACAAGTAGAGACCAGCGGCAGCAGCAGCAGCAGCAGCAGCAGCAGTGGCGGCGGGTACATGCACATGCACGCACGCACACATCGAGAAGCATCCCTCCGCGTCTCGCCTCGCCCGGCCTGGTCTCTTCGTCACGCGCGCGCCGCTCCGTCCCGTCCCCTTGCGTGTGTATGCGCGCGTGTATCTCTCGTCGCGGCGTCCGTCTCGCTCGAACCCGGTCTCCCTCTCCTCGTCTCGACCGGAAGGTGCCAGTTTCTCGTCGACGATCGTCTCGTGCACACTCGGCGCTACGTCGTCGCCCGTTTTCTCGCTGGAATCCGCCTGTGCGTCGCCCTCTCTGTCTCTCTTCCCCTCTATCTCACTCTCTCTCTCTCTCTCTCTCTCTCTCTATCTCTCTCTCTGTTTCTCCCTCCCTCCGTGTGCCATCTCCCGCGGAACGTCTCCGTCGACGTCGGCTCTCGCAGTCGTCGTTGTCCCCGCGGTGTGCCCGCGACCTCTGGTCAGCGCGCGATGTAAACAAATCGGAGTAGCAGCGAACCCCTCGGGGACCGTCGAAAATCTCCAGCGGGAATCCCCGCGGCTCGTGTCCGACCGATTGATCGCCGTCGCACCCAGTGTGTGTTCGTCCCGCTCTTCCGGCGTGTGGTTTCCCAGTGTGCCGCGTGTTAGCAGTGTACCCGCTCTACGCGCCTTACCCGGTTCCGCGGGTAAACAAAGAATGTTGCGTCAAGGAGACTCGCGCGCGACGATCCCCGCTCCCCGCGTCGCGGAGACGGCTCCCTTGACACGCCGTTAACGCGATCGATCCTCCCGATTAGTCCCCGTTCGTTTCCTGATCGCGCTCCGTTACCCGGCTCCGCCGGGTGAATTTCGGTCCGCTCCGTTCGGGCTGCGTCGAACCCCGGGTGAATAGAGGTCGGCCGGAGAAGAGAGGTGCATTATCGGTGCAGGGAAGTGTGCAATACCCTCGTGCCTTTATCCTGTTCGGGTAAGCAGTGAGTCACTCGTCCCGCTGTGTTCGCGTACCACGAGCGGAGCGCGCGCTTCTGGATTAGCCGCTCCTCTCGTGCGGGTTCGACGGAACGGGATCGCACCGCGCCGGGTCGTATCGGTGCTCGTCGGCCCGTGCCCTGCCTGCTTGCCTGCTCGCCTGCCTGCCCCGTGTCTGCCCGCCTGCCTGCCCACGGCCGCGGTGCGATCGTCGCGCGAATCGACCGCGAAAAGAATGAGAGTGTTTTTCCGCGAGAGCTCCGCGTCGCCAACGGCGGGTCGTATTCACGGTATTACCGGTGGTTCTGGTGCGCGCGGGCCCGCTAGCCGCTACCTTTACGCAGGATTATTTTCGGATACCGCAGCGACCGCTCGGCTGAGAGCGAGATCTTGAACGCTCGGTGAGTTTTGCACGCCTTGGATCTATCGGGGACTACTTCCTCTGGGTTCTCGGGCTGCCGGCTGCTCGACGATCACGCTGGAACCGTCGCACAAGTTTGGGAACTCGCGGAGATCGACTCGGAATTAGTCGTTGGCGATCGATCGGAGAGAAGATCGAGCGGGCTCAAGTTTCGAGGTAGATATAGGGGATACTTGTTTAGATTGCGAACACGGTTCCAGCGTGAATTTTTCGAGTCGCTCGGCAAAGATTGATTCTAATGCTCCATTCCAACATGCTCGATGTTTGAACTGCTCCCAAAGCGGCACGCACGTACGCGCCCGACGCAAACTATCGGAGCGCGCACGATAAACGCGAGTCGCATTCGAATATACGCTCCGATCGCGTGTTACCGAATGCTAATCCGCGGCCGATTGAGTTTTCGCATCGACTGCCGTGAACTTTGGCAACCGGTCGATTTCCCGCAGACGAGGCGTTCGATTTTACTCGAATCGTCGCATATCTTAGCCATCTACTCTATATTCACTTGCATCGTCACGATCGCGTCCCGTATATCTACGATCTTACTGCATCTCGCCGGCTATAAATAAACTAGTTAAATCATTCATCGCGGTATATGTATACCGAACGTCTCGGACACCAGGCTCTCACTATCGGAATCAATTCGAATTGAGGAACGTTACCGCACGGGAGAAAAGGTAGAGGTGACTCTCGTGTAACAAACCCATTAGTCTCCCAAGAACGGAAAGTATTCTACACTTACGAACATTTCACATGTTTGCCTTTCAATATCGTGTCGCAACGAACACTTCCTCCAAGAATCGCAGAATCTGAAATTCATTCTCTACTTCTCATTAAAATCAAGATTATTCTTCTCCAAAACCTACTGAAATTCTCTTTCACTCTTACAAATACAAACAATGAAGCTCCAAAATTCCATAAGCGCATACCAGCAAAAGTCATTTTATTATTCTCACAGTCATTCTTGTAACACCTACAATTAACCCTTTGCACTCGAGACCCTTTCAGTCACCTGATTCGACGCAGCAAACTTATAAAATTTTCAGTTCAATATTAAACCGTGTGCAACGTACCAACGCATGAAATATCGAAATAAAATAGTTGTCCCTTAATTTCTATAAGATAAGCAATCGCGTTAGTTGCGAAATATTTGTAACGAAAAATATTGTCGAGTGCAAAGGTTCAACACGTTCAATATTCCACTAGCTCACTTCTAAACTAATTACCCATACCACACAACCCTCTCCAATAAACAAACCTAAAACATCGATCCACTAAGGGTAACCCATCCGCTCCAAAGCACCCCATTCAATGATCAAAAGCACAATTTCATCACTCAAGAATCGAATTCAGCACTCAAACTAAATTAAAAACCAATCGCAAACTCTCCAAGTCCCTACATCTCCAAAAAGTCAACCTATACTTCCAACAATCAAAACTCTCGATCAATCAAAATCAGCGTTACCCCAATTCCGGCGACACGTTCATCGAACCCCGTACAGGTGTTCCGTACACCGAAGAAACGCGTGATCCGATCGGCGTTCCCATCAGCGCGCAGCATTCCTCGTTTGCAGGGAATCTAGGTTGGCGGCGGACATTTTATTTCCCCGGGTTTCGAGAGAAGGATGACTCGAGGGCTCGAGATTAGATTGCGCGGAGTTCGAATGCCGGCCGCGGGGAGCGGCGGCGGGCTCCCGTTCCACGGGAATTGTCCGTCGCGGGAATCGTCCGCGGTTAATAGGGAATTTCGCTCGGCCGGGAACCGGAGGCGGGTCCCGTGTTTACCCGAGGTTCCTCTCGCGGGGAGACCGACGACTCCGGACGAAACTAGATTCCGGCTCGGTATAAATACCGGGAGTCGCGTCGTAAACGCTGCGCCGGCACCGGTCACCGGGGGAACCGCGTTCTCTCTTTCTCTCTTTCTCTTTCTGTCTCTCGCGTTCTGTCTTTCTCTCGGCAATTCCAGAGAATTATCGACGGATGCTCGCGAATAAAAACGAGCAGCGCAGCGCGACCGCGGCCATGTTCCGAGAGCGTTGCGCGCGGAAGATAATCTCGATTTCGTCATACACCGCGTGCCGCCGCCATCTTCCCCTCTTCTGCCCCCCGCCGTTGCTCCCTTTTCCTTCGATCCTTCTTCCCCGTGCATCCGATGCACGCGGAAACGACGCGGTTTCCTCGCCTCGGGTCGCGTTCTTGTTTACGCGATTTTTCCGTGTTTTTCGCGGACGCGTTCTCTCGCTCGCTTTTTGCCGGACTCGCGATATTTGTGATTGGTTGGAGTTTCATGGGAGTATCGGGATGGTCGATTTTAGAGTTGATTGACTTGTTGACTCGTCGAGTTAGGGTGTTGGTTTTGAAGGGAAGTTGGAGTTTGAGTTATTGTGGTTTCGTTTGGGGAATTGAGTGTTACTTTTGGATTGATTAGCACTTCAGATGGTTTTGTAATTTATCAACTGCGAATTTTTATGGTACTTCTGGTGGAAGTGAAATATAACATTCCTCCGGTCTTTTATTTTCCTTCTCAGTAGACAGTTTGGAAAATCGAATAATTTTATGGTAGTTTCTTTGATTCGTTGAAATATTTGATATAACTGGTGCAGTATTGGAGCCTATAGAGTTCAAAGGGTTAATATTTGGAGAGAACGTGGAACTAAATTGAAATTTGTTCTTTTCCCGAGTAATTGTTGAGGTGGGTGTATTGGTGATTGAGGAGTCAATTATATGGCGAAGGGTTAATTTCAGATTAAAGCGATTCAATGGTACAATTCTATATTACATTTTGTTTGTTTTGCATTGTAGTTTGTTAAGTTAGATCTATGTAAGGTTCCAAGGTAATTTATTTTATTGGTCGATAGTTCTAACGTTAAGCTTCACGTTTGACGTTGCTGATTCGAATTTTTTATTCTAACGTCGATGTTAATTATTCGATATTTCCTTATCTCAGTTCGAGCTTGTTTATGCGATTCCTGGTTTCCTCGATTGTTACGCATTGTTTATCCTTCTGTCCTTTTTCCTTTGGCTTCCTCGCGTTTATATATTCATCTTCTTCGTTCTCTTTCCGTCTCTTCCCGTCAGGCTTTTCTGTCTTTCTCTCTCCGGCTGTTCGCCGATGTCGCAACAAATCTGTTGACGCGGATCGGAGCGCAACAAACGGTACACCGAGCGTTTCGGAACGCGTGTTCCCTGCCAAAGGCTGATTCACGTGTCTTACTCATAAGACCGCCGAATAATAACGTGTTGCGCTGACTCGACAAACAACGCTGGTAGGGTGAATCGAGGACATTCTCGGTTATACCTCTGACTAAAGGGTGCGCTTCGTGTCTCGTTTCAATTATTAGAAAGACAGACGTAAAGAATTGATTCAGCAACGCGAAAACTGAATTGTAAATCAGAGTCTCTGTAAAAGTATCTCGAAACATCGATTTAACACGGTGAGCTCAACCAAATCGATTTACTATAACTCATTCGATTAACCAGTGTGGAATTTAGTTTGAGGAATCTCTCATTGTCGGAATGAAATCAAATAATGAAGTGTGTACTCGTTAAATACGAAGAATTACATGTTCGTCTCAAAAAATAAATAATCGTTGAAAAAGTTAACACCATTAAGAGTTTGAAGATGACGTGTATACTCGTTAACACAGTTAACTGGTTAAATGATTACTTGAAAATTTTTCTATATCAGAAGTAACACCCAATACAGTGACATTCAAGGTAAACTTACAATAATAAGAACGTAATTCAATTACATAAGCTGATATACATTATTTTCATTTTCGAAATATTATTTTGTAAATGTCTACACCGATTTCGATTGATCACACTGACATGTACCCCAATTACTATCAAATCTCCAGTTTCCACGATTTAAATAAACGAGCATCAATTCTTTTAGGAATAATAGAACGAAGTGTACAATTTTGTTCAAGTGTAAACTTAGCGTTAACCGGTCGTTTCAGCGTCGAGACGACCCAACATCCAAATGTTGTTCGCGTCGAGGCAGCTCGAGCCTCGAGGACACGGGTCATTTACGTCCGGCGTCCTTCGATCGCGCCGGCTTCGCTCGAATCGCGCGAAAATTGCGCGAAACGCGGAAACAACACAGACCGATACTCCGTCGACGAGCGCGCTTCCGTTCCGCGAAGTAAGCCGAAGCAGATAATCTTTATCAGAGGCTCGCGCGTACGTTCTCGAACGTTTCGCCGCGATCGAAAGCCTGCCCGGCTGAATATTTATAAACCTTGTGAATATTTATCGCGAGACCGCGACGGTCCGCCGTTTGATCGAGAATTTTGTACCCGCGGATCACCTCGGGAACACGTGGCCGCGGCGAGCACGAGGCGAAACTGTTTATCGGCCGATCTTTGGAACACCGAGCTAGATTCCCGCGCGATTCCCGTTCGCCACTTTGTAGCCAATAACCGGCCGGAAGGGGATTAATTGCACATCTCGATTTCGCTCGGCCATGAATCCAAGACTGACGGCTAAGCGAAATGACGTTATAATTATCTTCGTTGCGCGGCGAACGAATTAACTGCTCGCGGTTTGGTAATAATCAGCCGAACAGTGCTCCCGATACAATTCATTTCCGTCCGCGTAAATCGCGCAGGGTTGCAACAGCGATACGGTGCTCGGCCACCTGTAACGGCGTTAGAAGCGCTCTGATAGGAACGTGAGTCGATGTTATATGGACAGTTCTGTGAATCGATGATTAACCCTTTGCGCTCCGAAGTTTTTCGATAGGAATATTTCAACAGTTTCTGATGAGATGAAGACGATATTTTGTAAAACCAACTCGACGAGAAATTATAATAATAATAATATTAAATATCAAACTTTATAGCTTCACTGTGGGAAATCATATGGTGACTGAGAGTCACCTCCTGAGCGCACAAAAGGTTAACAATTTTGTTCGTCTAACGTAACCGCGAGATAGATCGGATCAAGTTTGCGCCCTGTAACTTATCGAATGAAACTTAGGGCACGATTACACGGATAGTTATCTCACAGCGCACAATCTGTAGAGAAAATCTCGAAATTCGACTATTGGCATAATGAAAATTGAAAGTTACCTACGTTACCTATGTTACCTAACCAAGACCTGTTATACAAAATGATTATCATTTGAAAAATAACAATTTCCTGAATCAACTATTTCTCTATTTATATAACGTTGACTTCGAAACGCGAACTATCCATTGTCATTGAAAAAACTTCATATCCTAATGTAAACAAAATAACCATTTGTTCAGGTCGATAGCTTCCGTCTGAAGTATTTCTTTGTATCGCTCACACTTTTTCTTTCCGAATTTCGTCTAAAAAATGGCTGTTTCGCAACACCACGCGGCGGACACTGAAAATTCACGTGTCCAAACAGTAGGAATCGTGGTTCTCGGTTGTTCGACCTTGTCGCGGCCGAGCTAGGCCCCGATAGCGCGCGGATACGTACTCGTTCGCTCGGTGTATCCCGAAGTTTCCGAGCTTCCGTTCGAATTAATTGGCGCATTACCGTGTATAAACTTGGCGCGTTTACAACGAATATTACCGCGAATATTCCGCAAAATTCATTAACCCTGCCGCGCGTTCCTCGCGTCTCCCTCCGACCAATCGCGTTTCCATTCGCTCCTCGCCGTTACGCTCGTTCGGCCTTTCAATTTACCTCTCGTCTCGTCGGCGATACTGTTCAGTTTAGATTATTGGAATTCTTAACTGAGACGGCTTTATAATTGACTCTTTACGACTGCCAATCGATACGATTATTATAACTTCTTAATTCCTCGCATCGCCGAGGAAACGTATAAGAAGAATCAGCCGATTTTTCCGATGATTTAACACTAGCTTCAACACGCGTCATTTTAACTTTACACTTTTTTCTGAAACTTGCACCGACTTTTATCCACACATCTTTGAATTTATAAGATGTGATAACTTATAAGGTCATTGTGTAATAATTATGTTTTTAAGCCGTTGCTTCAAAGAAAACGTGCGCTTTTATTCATGAATCGAATTGACTCGATAGAGATACATATATAAAAATATTTAATTTAGAAAATTAAGTGTCAGGCTAATTTAGAGAACTGAATTGTGATGGCAATTTTCAGAGGTCAACTTACATACATAGAAAAACTCAGGTATATTATGTAACATATTTTAAATACACAATCAATTCGAATGATATATCATATTTCTTCAATAGTGTGGTTTTTTCAATAGTGTGGTAATTAGCGAAGTTATAGCTAAGTGTCTACATAAAAACGATTTCTCGTTACCGGTGCGCAACGCGTTAAGCGCCCAGAGAATCATAGTAACGCAACGGAGTTACGTCGGAACGATAAATCGAGGTTATTGCTATCCAACTTTCTCGATTATACAGATGTTCCTTTGCCGTTGCGCATCCCAGTCTCGTTAATTATCCTTTCACACGGTCCGAACTTGGTTTTACCGAACGCCGGGCGAAATCTTCCGTAAGTTTAGCCGCGGTTGCGAGATAACGCGGTTGGGCAATCGGCGCTCGAAGCGAACGGCGACCGAATCCGGCGGATATCGTCGCGTATCAATTGGAGCGTTCGCCGAAGGCAGCGGGGAGAGTAATCAAGGAAGCGCGATGGAATCGTTCCACGGGGCACGGAGCGTGTGTGTTTACGCGTCGGGGGGGATTTCCCTTTCTCGACGTACTTCACGTATCTATCCATCTCCGTCGTCGATTCGTCCCAATTTTCGTCATGCAACAGCGTTCGCCGGTGACGTCAGCCGAGTTGGCCACCGCTTCTGCCGTAACCTGTTCAACGGACGGTCCTCGGCCACTAATATACAAACAGACACGAATAACGTGGAATAATAACAATCCGGAATGCTGTGTTCTGCGAGGACGATTACGATTTAGGTTCTCCTATGTGTGACGGTTTCGTGATTCCGTGGTTTGTTCTGTTAATTACGAATTAGGAATGAAAATAGAGATACTTGGAGTGTTGTGGGAAGAAAGTAGGAACTGGTGGATTGGACAGGTTTCTTCTAGAAATTATACAAAATTATAAAATATGTTTAACCCTTAGCACTAGATGGTTTTGTAATTTATCACTAATTTTTATGGTATCTCTAGTGAAAATGAAACATGCTGTAACATTCCTTCGATTATTTTCATTCTCAGTACGAAATTTGGATGTATGGGAAATCTAATAATTTTGGAGTAGTTTCTTTGATTCGTTGAAATATTTGTTATAACTGGTGCAGTATTGGTGCCTACAGAGTTCAAAGGGTTAACAAACATAAATATTTCCAAGTTCTTGTGAATTCAAATTAAACATTCTGTTGTTATCGATTACTATACTTTATACCAAACATTAGCACAGAATATACCTAGATTTTCTTTATTTCCAATGAATCATTAATAATCATTGTAGATCATTGTAGATCGCGAATAGGATTGATCCTCCATCGAATTAGAGTAGTTTCTTTGATTCGTTGAAATATTTGTTACAACTGGTGCAATATTGGAGCCTAGGAGTTCAAAGGGTTAACATTAACCTTTTCGTAACCAGTATTCGAAATATCGAAGTAAACTCAGCTCCTTAATCTATCACCTCTTATTAAGTTTTCAAAAAATATCTCAACCGTGAACGTTAATTATTTCTATCGAGATACTTCTCAAGTGGAAAGGGTTAATCGTTAGTCAAATAGTATCCGAACGAGCCGGAGTTAACGCCTAAAAAAGGTCGTGCAGCGTGCGATATCAAGAATCAGTAGGCGAACCGTGGAAGGAGAAGCAAAATTTTACGGTCGTCACGATTCGTCATCCGGTCTGAAAAGCAGCGCGCGTCTCGTCGTCCCGCTTCGTTCCGGCGAGCGTTCCGTTCCACTCTCGCGCTCTCTCCTCTTCCCGCGGCGCGGCCGTGCGCCGTCGACGCGCGCTAACTTCGGATTACGTAAGTGACAGAGAGCGCTGCTACCAAAGAGCCTTGGTTTCCTTTTAAAAATGGCCGTCCACTGGCCCGAGAAACATCATCTCGTGTCGAAAACATCAGCCGTTCTGCGTCGCAGACGGACAGACGTGCCGCCGCCGCCTCCTCCTACTCCTCCTCGGTTGCTCGGAAGAATCGGGGAACGCCGATTGACCCCGTCGAACGCCGAGGAAATGTTTCCCTCGTCTTTTTTCTGCGCTCGATAACGCGGAGATTGGGAATTGTTATTTGCTCGCCCAACGGATCCGTTCGTGTGCGACTCTGGCCGATCAGCGCACCGTGGAGTTGAGGGATTTTCAGGTTGCTTGTTGATTGCGATGGATTGATCGCGGATCTTTGGGAATTTGAATTTTTTATTTGGTGCTGTGGGTTGAAAAGGGAATCGTGCTGGACGCGTTAAAAAGCTCGTATTGGAATCCTGTGTTAGGCGCGTTAGATTCGTTGGTATGGAGTATTAGGAGATTGTACAGGAATTTTGAGATTGATTGTTGGTTGCGATGGACTGATCGTGGATCTTTGAGAATTTGAATTTTTTTATTTTTGGCGTGGGTTGAAAAGGGAATCGCGTGTTGGGCACGTTGATATTCGTTGGTATAGAGAATCAGGTGATTGTAGAGTAGAGGAATTTTGAGGTTGATTGTTGATTGCGATGGATTGATCGTAGATCTTTCAGAATTTGAATTTTTTATTTGGTGGTGTGGATTGAAAAGGGGAATCGTTTATTGGGCGCGTTGAAATTCGTTGATATAAATTATTAGGAGATTGTAGAGTAGATGAATTTTGAGGTTGCTTGTTGATTTCGACGGATTGATCGTAGATCATTGAGAATTTGAATTTTTTATTTGGTGCGGGTTGAAAAGGGAGTGTGTTGGGCGCGTTGAGATTCGTTGTTATAGAGAATTATGAGGTTGTAGATGAATTTTGAGGTTGCTTATAGATTATAACGATTCGATCGTGAATACCGACGAAAATTTCGATTCTTCATCGACAAACACGAAGAAATTGCAACCAAAAAGAGAGTTACATTCTCCGCGAAGGGTTCTGCCGAGACGGAATGAAGTTTCAAGCTCATGCAAATTTATCGAGCTTTTAACTGCAATGCTTTGTAGAAACCCGAGTGCGCTGTAAGTGCACAGGTCTGCAGTGGGGAATTGTAACCGGTAGATCCCAGAAGTTCGCGAGGATTTACATTTACGTAGATGAATTCGAGGAAACTGAAATTAAGTAACTAGGAGGAGCTATGAAATGATTGATAGCGGTGAAGAGAACAAGTGGGGATGGAACAGCGTATACTCGGAGCATATTAACAGAGAGTAAATAAGAAGAGCAACGATGTTTCTCGAAATGATTCCGAGGAGATTCGAACTTAAGCGAAAAGCAAACCTATCGAGCCTACGGAGACGTACAAATTGTTAATTGTACCGTTTGCCGAGCAGTTAACGTCTGACATCTAAGTGTTGTAGACGTTACATAGAAGAAACGTGTAGATAGCTGAGCAAACTGTGTTAAAAACTAACTAAAAGTACACTCATTAGTAACGTCTTCAGCGATACACCTTTCAGTCATCGTCGATACCAGAATTCTTTCCTCTTGCAATCAGACACGTACATTCCTCGAACCAAGGAACGTATTGTAATTTTGATTAGAAACTGAACATGAGTCTCTTTAATTGTTCGGTAGTTCTAGCGTCAGAGAATTTTCAATTTCTTATCCGTTCGTCTTATACTTTCTTATTCTTTCATCCCTTATTTCTTATACTTTCATCTCGCTTGTATCTTAATATCAATTTCAGTGATCGATTTAGTTTAATAAAACTACCAGAGGAGTCGAATAACCCATGATGTCTTCTTTTGGCAATTAGAAAGGTAACAAATGTTCTGAGAAATTATTAAAGAAATTCATTTAGCACTACGCAAATTGAATTGTAAATCAATTAAAGTCTGAACAGATATACTGTTGGAGTTTCTACAGCGAAATTCTAAAAAGTCAATTAAGTGCTCGGTAATTTTAGTGT
This sequence comes from Nomia melanderi, assembly GCF_051020985.1. Lineage (NCBI taxonomy): Eukaryota > Metazoa > Arthropoda > Insecta > Hymenoptera > Halictidae > Nomia > Nomia melanderi. The sequence goes on along the minus strand of NC_135004.1, from coordinate 16,042,578 downwards.
CAACCCTTCGCGGAAGATTCTTTGAAACGTACAAAACCTCGAAGAGATAAAGATAAATTATATCGATTGCTTAATTAATAGAAAACAGGGGAACTACGCGCTGATCGCTTGCTGTTCGAGCAATTAAATCATTCGAACTAAATACGAACTTATATATGAACATTTTATCTCGTCGGCGTTTTTAAATGTCGACGTTCGTCGGCAAAGGGTTAAAACGAGGAATACGTTTGTTGAACGCGTCACATTCCACATTCAAACTCCACTCGCAGCTCGCTCGAGACTGGCATCGATTTTCTCGATAAAAGTTGAAGGTCAGCTGTCTCGGGTTCACCCAGGAAAACGGGAAAAGGCTCTTCGTTTCTCTTCTATCGGGAATCGCGGAACAATTAACACGTTCCCAATCATTGATTTCTATAAGTTGCACAACGGTTGCGCAACAATTGCATCTTCGCCAATAACTAACCGTTTCCTGAACATTCTTCCTCGGAACTGGTGTCGTTCCTCGAACATCGTTTATCAATCGTACCCAGCAACGCGGCGAGCCTCGTCCCCGATACCGCTTATCTTCGGAATCAGCGATCGAACGTGGCGTTGGACTCTACGAAAATATTCCATCAATATTCTTAACCTTTCAACTTTTCGCCTTTTCCATGTTTCATAGAACTGTACCTCGATATCAGATCGTAATAAATCCAACTACGATATAACATATTACTTATCAAAATATATATCTCAATTCAATACTAAATATCACATTTGAAGTATTAGTTACAAAATATAACTTCTTAACTTCTGATTCCTTATTTCAAAGGGCAAAGGTTATATCCAAAAATCTATAATACATTTTATTATAACTCAACGTATTATATACCCAGAAATATATATCTCAATTCAATACTATCACATTTGAAATATTAGTTACAAAATATAACTTCCTAACTTCTGATTCCTTATTCCAAAGGGCAAAGGTAATATCCAAAAATCTATAATACATTTTATTATAACTCAATCTATTATATATCTAGAAATATAATTCCTCGATCCATTAAACCTTTGAACTCTATAGCCTCCAATTTTGCACCAGGAATAATATTAGATATTTCAATAAATTTTATAGAAACTACCCTATTATTACATTTTTCACACATCCAAATTTTGCACTAAGGAAAATAAAAGATCTAAGAAATGTTATAGCATTTCTCATTTTCGCTATGGATACTATAAAAACTAGTTGCAGATGCTGATAGATCACAGAACAACCTGGAGTGCTAAGGGTTAACCCCTTAACCTACGATTTAGTTTATTACCACACTAGCAAGAGTTACTTTGTCATTAATAATTTCTCAACTAATAATAACTCATAAGAAATATAATACTTAATTTGGGCTCACGAGAATTAAGATTCATTTGTTCCTGATCATATCAATTTGAGATTGTGTCACACGATATTTTAGGGCAAAGGATTAAATATTCTTTAGCGAATAATTCACTCTTAACCCCTAGAAACTTGATTCCCTGGATCTCAATTCTCTCAGACACCTCCGTTTAAATTCGATATTTAAATAGAAATATTCATTGATACATCTATATAATAATAAAACAATGACTTTCGTCGAAGAAGAAAATGTTCGATCACAGTCGAAGGGTGAGAATGTTCTCCAAAGGAATGCTCTCTTCGTAGGGCCAGAGAAGCTCGAGGCGGAGAGACGTATCGTGTTCGAGAGCGGTTCGAGTTTATGGCAAAATTCCGACGGGAGTAATAAAGAGGGTTCGCGGAAAAGTAATCGGCTCGGATTCGTCTTGTTCGACGGTTCTTCGGCCGTACGAGGCGAATCGGAATGTAACAACGCCGTATTTTGTACCGAGATTAGAGCCGCGATAGCCGCCGATAATAGGCTTAATCGGCGATAACGAGCAGCCGCGCGTCGATAAAATTCTCCTCGGAGCGTCCGTGTTTCTCGATGTTAATTCTGTAACGCGACCCTGTCGATTTTCGATACGCATTTTATTCATTACAACGGCCCCCGTTGTTCCGAGAGCTCGGCGAACATCGGGCTCGTATTAAATCCTGTTTACTCGAATACCGGCGTTGCACCGGATACCTTCGCGCGTTTGTCGTTTACAGGAATTCCGTAATTCTCCGAGTGAAATATATTCGTGAATCGTCGATTACCGTGCGTTTATCGGGAACGATCTCGCGGTCGTTTCTGATTTACCGATTTACGTCCTCTCGGATTGAAACGCCCCTTATCTTGGCCGTGTTTTGCTGCGAGTTTTCAATTCGGACTGTCGCTTCTAAGGTAATCCACGGGGATATTAAAATTAATTGATAAGGGCCGTGAATGTGTGCAAAATATTCAATGTTTCGGGAGTTTAATGGGAAAGCTAAGTTAATTTTTGTAACAAAATATTTTTAAGGACACATGGTAGAGAATAGTATACGTTATAAAGCGAAAACAGCAAGAAACAATATTGAAATATATAAAATTTAAAAACTTGAATATAACTTGATATTTTATTTAAAAAATTGATACAGTTCATAAGCAAAATATGATCGAAATTTCCATGTCATTCAACGTGTTAACACTAGAACTACGTACCAGTAAAAATGACTGGTTTCGATATTTGTTTAGCAGTTATTGATATCGAAGCATTGAATATTCGAAATGATTGTAACAATAGATTATTTTCAGTTTCTTCAGACATTTATTATATTACTGAAACGAAACTATTTATTTTCAATCATTTCGAATATTGTAACAATAGATTATTTTCAATTTCTTCAGACATTTATTATATTACTGAAACGAAACTATTTATTTTCAATTTTTATAGGAATTCCATATGAATCGTATTAAATTCTCGGTAGATCTAGCGTTAAAGATCATTTTCACGTCGTAAAGTCACTTGTATCTCGCGAACGTTTACTAAACCACGAGTTAACGTTCGCGCGAGTTAATAGTAAAGCAGTTCTACTGCTCCATTGAAAATAATTTTCATGTATCGTTTGACAAGTGCCGGAAACACGAACGAATTTAAGCTAGCGTTCCGAGCAGTAAACAGGGGAACAAACAGTTCTATAACGCTCGAGAGCAAATTATATTCAAATAGTTACTAATATTGGGCACGGTCCAAAGTTGGATTAACGAAATCGAGTGTAGCGTACGGGCGCGACGATGGATACAGGTGGGGAAAATTTGCGTCACACGGTTTTCGTGCGCGATTGTTCCGCGTGTCTCGTTTCCCGTTCGTCACGGTTTCACGCGTGATTTCGTCCGTCACAGGTCGCGAGGAACGGGAACACACCGTTGTCGTCGGTCGTTCGTCGGGACTACTTAACGCTCGTTCAGACGTTCTCTGTCTCTTCCTCGTAAACACGCGACGATCTCCGCGCGAGATATTGCCCCGTATTTTTCTTATTTGTTTAATAAATCCCGTGGAACATTTTCTTTTACGTCAACGCGCCGGCGTCGTTTGGCAGCGACTTACGTGCCGTCATTATCTTTTCACGCTTCGCCGAGAGCTGCAGCGTGAACGTTTATTTCGACGGACGGTTCGCTGGGAGTGTCTTTTTCGTTTTCTTGCTGCTCGATGATAGAACTGCCGAGTATTTGCTGTGTATTATAGGGTGAATTGATTGTGGATGATTATGGGAACTTAGTTTGATTTGCGGTGGGGAGAGTATTAGTTTTGGAGGTCGAAGGTCTTAGGGTTATAGAGTTTTAGTTGTGGAGTTTAAAATGTTTAAAGCTTTAAAGCTACGAAGCTACAAAGTTCTAAAGTTCTAGAGTTCTGAAATTCCAAAGTTCTAAAGTTCCGAAATTCCAAAGTTCCAAAGTTCTAGAGTTCTGAAATTCCAAAGTTCCAAAGTTCTAAAGTTCTAAAGTTCCGAAATTCCAAAGTTCTAAAGTTCTAGAGTTCTGAAATTCCAAAGTTCCAAAGTTCTAAATTTCTAGAGTTCCGAAATTCCAAGGTTCCAAAGTTTCAAAGTTCTAAAGTTCTAGAGTTCTGAAATTCCAAAGTTCTAAAGTTCTAGAGTTCCGAAATTCCAAAGTTCCAAAGTTCTAGAGTTCTGAAATTCCAAAGTTCCAAAGTTCCAAAGTTTTACAGTTCTAAAGTTCTGAAATTCCAAATTTCCACAGTTCTAAAGTTCCGAAGCTTTAAAGTTTCAAAGTTCTAGAGTTCCTTAATTCTAAAGTTTTAGAGTTCTAAAGTCCCTTAGTTCTAAAGTTCTAGTGTTCTAGTGTTCTAGAGTTCTATAGTTCAAAAATTCTAAAGTTATGAAGTTCGAAAATTGTATAGTTATAAAGTTCTATAGTTCCAAAGTTCTATATTTCCAAAGTTCTATACTCCTATAGTTCCAAAGTTCTATAGTCCCTCAGTTCTAAAATTGTGGTGTCCTAAAGTATAAACTTCTAGTGTTCAACAGAAACCTAGTTAGTTCACAGGAAACATCAGACCTCCAATTACAACAATCACAATTCCCTTACTTCTGTTCATTACCACACAGCTCGTACCTAAACTCCTACGATACACCTGAAAAGCTAACAATTTAGTTCGCAAAGGAATGTAGAACAGCGGCGGAAAAAATTCATTCGCAGAAGGCTCCGTTTACCCAGAAGATCGAGTAGGAATGTTCGCGGAGTGTGCGTGACATGGAATTGGACCCCGCTAACGTGTCTGTTCATCACCCACCTTTTCTACTTACGGCGCGCACGAAGGGTACGCGTTACACATAAGCTTCGAAGTCGATTCTCGCGGGCACGCAACGCGTTCTACCGCTAAAAATAAGGGGAAAATGTCGTGTTTATACTCCGCCGTGTTTACATAATATGTTTTATGAAATAGTCATACGGGAAACACCGGCTAACAACCCTTTTTGTCGTTCGTCGCACGAACGGATCGCCCGTTGTTTGCCCTCACATCCGCTCCGAAATGTTTTGCTCGTTCCTCGGGGCATTTATTGCATTGACATCCGCGAGAAATTGGATTTATCGCGTCCCCCCTACCATCCCGTCGAGCGTATCGCGTACTCCTTACGCCGGCGATTACGCGAGCGGCGGTTTTTCAGTTGAAACCAGAATCGCAGCTTGTAACGAACTCTATTAGTAAACACGGCTCGCGTAAACAGATTGAGTAAACATCGACGATCCGCGCTCGGCGAAAAAACAACCGCGTTATTATTTCCCATTTTCGCTGCAGCCTTTTGATGAATCGCTCCGCGGGCCGGCGTTCGCGCGACAACTCGTTTTTCGTCCTTATCCCCGGCCGCGAAACGCACCGTCGCACCTTTTTGCACGAAACGGCCGACGGTCGGTCCGCGGGAAATAAAATAACCCGGCTCGTCGTCCGCGATACCGGCGAAAAAAGCGGCCGAGCGATTCAGTTAATTTGTCATGTTTCCACTGTGTAATAAACAGACCGCGGGGCTTTATGCGGTTACCGCGCGGCGCGGACGGGCGGGACGCAATAAACCGGACAATCCCGCGCTGAAATTTCGAATGTTTTTTGCGCCGGTGTCGCGATTGCGAAATTCATTCGGGAAGAAAGAAATTTGCATCCGATACCGGTTCCTGTAAATTGGCTCGTGAATATTTATTTATCCTCGCGAAAATCTCCGCTGCAAAAATAGACCCGCCGGCTTTAATCAGCCCGCTAATTCCCCCGGCCGCCTTTTGAAGGCTAATTTACCAAAGCTTCGGGAGTGATTCTTTTACTTTATCCGCGGAGCTTTATCCGTGAATAATTCGTCGGATATCTGGGTTAACGGTCGCTAATTTACGGGAACTTCGGAAGTGGTTTTCATTACTTTATCCGCGACGTTACTCTGTAGCGATTGATTGAGCTCAACGTGTCGTTGAAAGTGTACGATCGCTTTATAATTGTCTTTGAATGGTAATGACAGTCGAGAGGTGACTCGCTTGATTTCATATAGTAAAAGTTTCATGTTTATTATTAACCCCTTGTCGAACAATGAGTGAGACTCGTGATGAAGATTTCTAAACTAATTTAACGAGAATCAATGTTCATTACTCACGGATTAAAGAAAATAATTTTGCTGTTATCAATGTATTTTCAAATGAAATTTCCACCTGAAGTAGAATGGAAAATTTTGTTGGATTTCTTACAAATTATCGATAGTAAAATATTACATTAGTAACGAAAGTAAATAGTACGCCAAGTTAACCTTTTGCACAGGAAATATTCAACATTTTCCGACGTGGTTTGAAACTAATTTAACGATAATTCACCGATAAATTAAGCAACAAAGTTATTTTATTCAAATGTTTCACATCGCAGTACAAAGTCTAATTTAAAATACCAAATATTCAACTGTATAGTTTTGCTGTGTCAAATAAAGTAGTGAGTCACCTCTCGAGTGCAAAGGGTCAAACCTTGTATAATTTAGGAACAGGCGATTTTATTCGGCAGTTCTAGTTTTAACACTAGTCGAAATGACTGGTTCCGGTTTCCTTTCGCAACTATTGATATCCCGAAAGTGTCAAATATTTGAAATGGTTTAAAAAATGAATAGCTTCACTTGAATGCTACAACGAGTATCCAAGGAAACTGAAAATAATCTATCGTTACAATTTTTATAGGTATTAGGGATTAGGATTATACAAACTTATAAAATTTTCAATTCAATATCACACCTTGTGTAATATATCAACAAAACATCGAAGTAAAACAGTTCTTTCTCTTAATTTCTATAAGACAATCAATTCACTGCGAAAAATATCGTTAATATTCAGTCAGAAAGTAACGAATATTTCTAACGAAAAATACTGTCTAGCGCGAAGAGTTAAATGCTCGGTAGTTCCAGTACCAACTTCCAACACACACAACACTGGAAACGATTACCGTAATGAATCCGGATCGATGGAACTCCCAGCGCAGCGTCATATTTTCGCGTTGGCAGTACTAATCGTAAGACACGCGACGCTCGAGTCGTCCGACGCCAGGAGCCGTGGAAAAATCGCGGCGAAGACGCGGCGCCGACCGTTCTTGAACTTTGACCGAGTTACGCGGCGTTAGTCGGACGGCCGATCGCCTCCGCTCGGCTAATTCGAAAAGTTTTTTCGCCTGCCCAACCTCGCCCCCCCCTCGGCTCGTCGTTTTCCCGTGGACGTCCGGGGGGCAGGCTTTGAAATCCGCGAATCCGGCCGGATAAACAAAGCGGAACGCCGGACGACCGGGGCGGAATTACTTCGGACAAGGAAAAGCTAAACGGAATCTATTTTAACCGGACGACTCTAAAATTATCCATTGTAAACCCGTCCTCAAAGAGACCGTCCCCATTTCCGAGCGCGCTCGGACGTTCTCAAACGGCCGGAGAAAGTTTTGAGCGCGCGGTTTCGACACGGCCGCCGGGCGGAAATTGTTTTTGAAACGTTTCCCTTTTTCTCGCGCCCCGCCCGGACGGGTCAAAGGTTCCCCCCGGTTCACGCCGCGTTATCGTCGCGTAATCGGGTCACGACTTCAGCCCTTACGTCGGCAACCTAATTTTCACGCAATTCTGCGTTGTGCGAGTGAACAATCGACATGGCGTTGAATTTTTGTTTTCCTTTCGAGGTGTTTGCTTCGATTTTTACTTGAAGAATTCGAGATTACTGTAATATATTTAGTTAATTGTAGGATTTGATTAAAGATTAAAGAAACAAAATAGTCTGTAGTGTTTAATAATGAATCTCATGAAACGAGATTAGTTTCTATTCTACAGTCTACGCGAGCGAGTTGATAATTGATTTTTGATAATTGCGTTCTCGTGAGCAATCGACATAGCGTTGAATTTTTGTTTTCCTTTCGATGTGTTCACTTCGATTTTTACTTGAAGAATTCGAGATTACTGTAATATATTTAGTTAATTGTAGGATTTGATTAAAGATTAAAGAAACAAAATAGTCTAGTGTTTAATGATGAATCTCATGAGATTAGTTTCTATTCTACAGTCTTCGCGAGCGAGTTGATAATTGATTTCTTCAGATTATTTTCTAATAAGTAGACGAGTGGATATTGATTTCTTTGCTCCCCACTTGGAATTAATTGAAAACGATGATTAATCTCCGGTTACCCGCGTCTATTATCTAAACATGAAATGTCGATAGTGATGTAGCGTGATGTAACAATCTTCTTATTGGCACGTACGGATACTCCGTTTCTAATGATTTGAACTTAATCGCTCGATAGATAAACCGATAAAACGAGCCGTACTTGACTATGATAGCGTTAACTATAGAACAGCCTAACCCAGACCTTCGCGAAGACGGTACGAAAAAGAAAACACAGAAACCACGAGTCGTTAACTCGTCAACTGTGGAGTGTACAGTTAATTTCGTAAGACGAATAATTAATGTTCCGAACGGCTGGTATTATTTTGGGTTTTATTCATTGGACACGGTGAACTAGTTAAATCCCTATTAACGAATGTATTTAGCTGGCTCGCTCGCATGTTGCTCGAATAAAATCCGCCGTCCAGCGGTCCTGGCTAAATTAAACTGTCCCTTCACTGATTTATCTTCAATTTCATTCCTCGCGAAGGAAACAATAACAGATTCGCCGCCAAGGAAAAGCAAGAAGCTAGAGAGAGAGAGAGAGAGAGAGATAGAGTCATTCCCGAGTTATAATTAATTGTGTCTATTCGCGGGACATACCATCCGGATAATGCCCGTCAGTTCCAAGAGTTTAGCGTCCCTTAATCACTGTTTTCATATTTACTCGGAGCCGCACCATTAATTTAGGTCAGCCTCTAGAATATTCACCGAATTCTGGCAATTTCCCCGTAAAACCGTTTCCGCTCTATCGACCGCTCGGTTCCGGCTGGTAAAATTCACGGAGGCACAGGCTGTGCGACGTATCGATTCCAACGATTTATAGAAAATACACTCTAACGAGCTAATCAATATAACTTTTCAATATTTTATAATTTGATAAGTTTCAATATTTTATAGTTTGATAAGTTGTATTGATTAGCTTGTGGTTAGTGTATTTTCTAGAAATCGTTGGAATCGATGTGTTTTATATGATATGAAAAAATTATTTTCGGGTATTTTTTTATCAAGTTATAAAATATTGAAAAGAAAATAACCGAAAATCATTTTTTCGATAGAGCAAGGTGATCTAGTTATATTTTTATGGTCGTTATTAAGATGAATTCAAGATTTACTGTATGACCTTGCAGTGACCTTCATTTTCAAAGTTTCGTCTGACGTTTCGATGCAACGATCCGACGATATTTGAATATCGCGCGTCGACGTTGGCGGGAAGCGGACCGTTTAAATCTAGAACGGAGAAAGTTCCATTTCGAGCTCATCGTTGAGCTCTTTTCCTGTTCTCCACGCTGTTAATGTGCAATTAAACGATTAATTATTTGCATCGCGATGGAAACTCGACGGAGAAACGAATATTTCCACGGTGAGAGCGTTATACTCCTTTCCGCGAAATTAGATTAATTAGATATGTCTCCCTCGTAGGTGAATCCGTTGGAAAATTTATTTTCTTTGGTAAAACGAAATAGTTGACGAGAAAGACACGATTGGTTACTAGTGAAATTTGACTAATTCAGTGCTTCCTCAGGGATGTTAACCCTTTGCACTCGAAAGTTTTTCATTGGAAATATTCAGTATTCTCCGATGAGATGAGCGATGTCCTTTGAAACTAATTAATGAGAAAACATATGTAAATTAAGGAGGAAAGTTATTTCATTTCAATATTTCATATATCGATGCATCATACGAAGCTTAATATCATATATAAGACTTTATAATTTTGCAAATCAAATCAAGTGACTGAGAGTCACCTCTCGAGTGCAAAGGGTTAACCTTCAACCTTGGTCTATTGAATGAAAATATTATTCTTCATCATGAAACTCTCACAACTAAATATTCAATACTTTCTACTCAGATACAGACGACATTTTCTTAGATTGAATTAAGAAATCTCACATGCATCGAGGAAGAGAACTATTTTCCTTCAACATTTCGTACATTGACGCATTATACAAACTTTAATATTAAATATCAAAGTTTACAATTCTGCTGTATCAAATCATTCGGTGACTTAGAGGCTCCGGAGTGCAAAGGGTTAAATTCGTAGTCCAGAGCTTCGAACGACGCGCGCCGCGGCGAGATCCCGTTTCTTCTCGTGCGCAGCCGATGGCAGAGAGCAGCTTCGGTCAATCCGTTCAAGGAGATTAGCGCGTCGAGGCGCGAGCGTAGAACGAAACGCGGCTTTCGAAGGTTGTGTCGCGCAGCGAAACGATGTCAGTGTGTCAGTGTCAATGGAACCGAGTCATTGGGTTTGCCGATTGTGATTCAACGGGAAGATGGTATCGCGGCGTAGCAGCTCGCGGCGAACTTTCGTCTTGCGAGTCTTCCTCTTTCGCCGACATTTCGCCGTGATTTTTACAGTCGCCTCGGAAATTAACTCCGCTACGCTCTTCGATTTATCTAGACACTCGACGTATTATTGAAAATGGAGGAACGGCCATAGATCTCCTTACTTGGATTCAAAAGCTTCACCGAACAAACCAAGCTCCGCTTTCAAATTCCTCTACACTTCAATCATTACTGACAATATACAAACATTAATCACAGTTTCATTATCTGCAATTCAAAACTACTCGAAACCAGATTAAACCTAGAAGTTGAATACACCAGCTCCACGAAAAATTGATTCTATAATTCTACAATTCACCTACACTCATACCTCAGTCGAAAGTTTCTATAAATATTCAGCATATTCCAATAAAACAAAAGACATTAGCAACGAGTCCCTAAACTAAGAACCAAAGCTATTTCGAGTATTTCACGTACCGATGCATTATACAAAGTATAAAAGCGCTTTATTTTCAAAAAATGTAGATATACAATAGCGCCTTACGGCGAAGGCAAAATAGTTAATATAAACCTACAGTGTCTGTATTTTCAGATCTCTATCTGTGGTGGCTCTTACACCATAAACACATTAATATATAAATAAACAGATAAATATAACAAGAGTCTGAATACGTATACATAAGTAGGAGTAAGTAAATAATAATAGGAATAAATATAAATAAATATAAACACTGTCAAATCTATCATCCGTCAAGCGTACTCCCACGAGGAAGCTAATCCAAGAACCACGATCGACAAAAACCGTGTCAACCCGAAAACCTCGAGGCAGCATGGAAGAATCACGATCAACAGGATCCGCGAGCGAATCGATCCCCCCTGGGAAAGCGGAATTTTCCGAGTCGGCTAATCGATCGGCGCGTGTCCGCCCGCCGACGGGTTATAAGCTAATGAAACGGTGAATTAATGAGCGATGGGTGTCGGGGCAACGGGCGCGGAGAAAATGAGGATAGCGAGAGTGATTACGTTCGCCGGGAGGTTCGTTCGCAGAAGGGAGAGGAGAAAAGGCCGTCGAATCGCCGGGAATTTGCGACCGCGCAATCCGGCATTTAGCCTTCGTCGGCTCAAAATAAACGCGACAACTCGCTCTCGCCCCTCCGACCCTCTCGCGTCCTCTTAGCGTCGCCTCGCGCGATCCGTCTCTCTTTCCTCGATCCGCCGTCCTCTCGCCGATCTTCTCTTCGCTTCGCTTCGGTTCCCTCCGCTCGGTCCGCGTGCCAGTGTGCGCGTGTCGCGCGCTGTTCCTCTCTCGTTCCCACTCTGGCGGCGCGATCTTCGCGTCCCGCTCGTTTATTGCCGAGCAGCTAACTAAGCGCGAATCCAATTCGCCACACGTACGGCCACGTGCGTCGGAACGCTAGCGTGTGTGCGTGAGATGAAGGAAGCGTTACTCTTTCGCGCGATCGGTTACACGTGTGCGTGCGCGTAGCGCGCGAGGAACGCCGGGGTTTCTGAAGAGCGCCGGTTCCAGGGGTTGAAAAGACGCTGCGACGAAGCCGCGGAAATTGGAGCGTCGACCGATTCTTCGTTTGGGGTCGATGGAGCTTGTTGCGGAACTTTCGAGCTTTTTGCGTACATGTCTGCATTGAGATTGATGTTTTGTTTGAGACGGGATTTTGTGAGTGGGAATTGTTGAGGGTTTATTTCAACTTTGCGCTCTGAGTTGTTTTTAGCCCTTTGCACTCGAGAGGTCACCGCTTGATTTCATACAGTAAAACTATAAAATTTGATATTTAATATTTTTCGCAACTGACGGCGTTGCTTGTCTTATGTGAATTGAGAGACAGAGTTATTTTATTTCGATGTTTTATGCGTTGATACGTTACGCATGGTTTAATGTTGAATTTAAAATTTTATAAGATTGCCGCGTCGAATCAGGTGGCGACTGAAAGGCGCCTCTCGAGTTCAAAGGGTTTACATTATATTTCCTGTAACGTATCATTTTGAGAAATATTCAAGGAAAATAGGTTTCCTCAATATACGCGTGATTTCTCGTCGACTTAGTTTCACGAAATATCGATTTTATCTCATGAGAAGATGTTAAAATATTTCTGGTGAAAAATTGAACTATTAGCTACTCTAGGAGTAGTGTAGTGACGATTGAAGATCCTGCGTTGTCATTCAAAGGAACGCGTTCACATTTGACAGTTGTTTTACTGAAAACGCTGTTATCATTCCTCTTAAAATATGACAGCAAGAATAGAGTGCAAATTCTTCATTTGAAGAATTCATGACACTTAGGAATCTACTCATCGAAACACTTATCATCGCAACCATTTACCCTTTGCACTCCGTTTGATAATTAATAGTAAACTTTGTACAGTGCATCGACATGTGAAATATTAAAATAAAACAGCCTCTTTCTAATTTATGTACGATGTCTCGTTAAGTCAGTTTTACTATCGACGATTTGAAAGAAATGCAACAAAACTGTCCATTATACTTTAAGTGGAAATTTCATTTGAAGATAATACAATGATAATAGCAAAACAGTTGTTTCGATCCGTGGGTAATGAATGACATCGATTGCTGTTAAACTACTCTAGAAATCTTCACGAATCTCTCTCCACATTGTACGGCAGGGGTTAAAAAATAAGTGTTTCTAACGAAGAACTTCCAGACTGCAAAAGGTTAATTTCCTCCGGAACATCGACGGAGCTTCATTCTCGCGAAATAACCGTTCGTACTCCGAGCGCGGTGTTTCTTCCGGCTATCAGCGTCGCCCAGAGAAACCGTGTAATCACAGTGAAAGTCGAATGTCTTCGAGCTCCAATAACTCGCGAGCTGTAAAGTAATTCGCGGCGCGGTTACGAAAGAAGTCGCGAGCCGACGGTTTAGCGCGCGCGACACAAAAGAGCGAAACGGCTGATGCAAATGGCTCGAAATCAGCCGTACGCCTGCGACAATGTTGCACCGGCGTTGCCAGCTGGCGACAGTTAAATATCTTTTTTAGAACGGAAGTGAACGGCGGTCGGTCGGAGGGGTGGCTTGTTTATTGGCCGACCCTTGTACTTAGCGCGACGTCGATAAAGGTAAAGTTCACGCCGACCGAAAGGTACACCGTGGCTTCATGAATTTTGTTTACGTTTAATAATGGCGTACAACGGTCCCCGTTGTGTGCTTTACAATGATAAGATCGTGAATGGCGTGCACGGTACACGCTGTAAAGACGGGGCGCGTAAAAGGCGAAGCGCAGTCATATGACCGGCGTTAAGCTCGACTTTAAAAGCAAAAAATTAACCGCGCTTGCCGGACCGAGAAATAGAGGGGTCGGGGGCGGAGGGGAGAGATAACAACGAAAAGTAACGGGGAACTAAACTAAATATAGTGCGCGGCGGGGCCGAGGCACCGAAAGTTCAGGAAGATGGCCGATACGCCGCCTTGTTTGAAGCCAACGCGGTCAGATAAAGCACGTATTGCCGCGCGGGGGGAGCCGCGGGGGCGGCCACCGTGAAAGGAACGGGTGTCTATGAGATTCTCGGTTTTCGGGGATTTTCCTGCGAACATGTGGCTCCTCGCGTATCCGCTTATCAATCTTGTTATCGCGATCGACCGCGAGACCTTCTTTAATATGGAATAGCGTATTCGCTTAACTAGGTGAGCGGTACGCTCGAATGGAACGAGAACGATCTATGATTAATACCACGTGCTTTTGGAATCGTTGAAATGTTTGAAATCGTTGAAATGTTATTGTGTTTATACAAATTTTAAGAGTCCAGTAAAACTTTTGGAAATGCAATATGAAATCAAAAAGTTTGAGTAAGTTCAAATGTCAGTCGAAGTCGCATCGTCTGATTAGGGTTAACGAAGCTTTGACAGTTCATTGTATAGTTTGTTGTATCTGGAGAAATTGTATTTGATCTTGGAGATTGAGGTTTGACAGTTGACTAGGTAATAGAAGTTAAATCGAATGTTTATAAGATTTATTGTGTCTAAGTGATATGTTGCGTTGAACATAAGTTTTTAGCTACTGTACGCCATTACAGTACACTTCGTTCTCTACCGTCGATAGTTGTACATTGTAGTCTGATCTAACGTAATTGCAGAGTGGAAAATTCTATCAGTCTGAAATTGCAGTGCAATGATAGTGCGTCGAACCTTGTACAGAGATATAGCTCCGTGGGTAGTCTGGTGTAGCTAAAAGGTTAATATGAAATGGGATATACGAATGGGAATGTAATGCTTTTGTCGATGACACAAGGTCTTTAAGTCTTCCGATATCCCCTTTCATCTATGATATAGAGATCATTGCAGTAAGGAAGTTAACCTTGTACGGGCCGACTTTTTGTTCGTGATTATAACAAAATCTATGCAGTGCAAAATTAATTCACGCCTGAGCGTATAAAAGTTGAAATTAACTGATTACTTAATTTTACTCACTTTGAGTGCAAAATGAAGTAAATCGACAAGATTCATGGGCCTACAGAGGGTTAAGCTATCTAAAACAATCACAAACAACGCTTTAAAATTGCCATTCCGTTAAATAAATGACGAATCCTCGAAGATCGCAGGAATAGCGGCTAAAACCGGAAGGAGTCGCGCAGACGACGAGAGTGTGGCATTAAAGATTCATTTCGATTCGAAAGATTTAGTCCCCCTTGAATGCGCGATCCTTTAATAATCACCGCTACCACGGAGTCCAAGTTCATCGACGAAACCGTTGTGGACATGGTCCGTACGTCACCGATGAATTCGCAATAACGCGGAACGGAACGGAGAGTCCCACGTACAGCGCAGATATAGTCGGATAGTTTCTCGCGATCACCGGAAAACGTAAAGGTATTCCGTTCTCGGTGTTAAAGGTTGCCGCGTCACCGGCCCGCCCGCGTCACCGCTGACGTTGATCGATCCCGTGCGCCGACGACCATTGCCTACACTGCCGGTCAAAAGGCTGGGACCACTTTCGTCGTACGCGTTGGTATATTATTTATGTATATTTTTAATGCAGATATGAAAGTATAGAGAATATATATAATTTCATTAGGAATATAAGAGTGTAAAAAAAATATATAATATAGCTATGGATATAATAGTATAAAAAGTATGTATACATAATATAGTTATGAACAGAAAAATATATATAATATAATTATGAATATAATAGTATAAAAAGTATGTATACATAATATAATTATGAACATAAAAATATATATAATATAGTTATGAATATAAAAAAATATATATAATATAATTATGAATATAAAAATATATATAGATATATGGAATATATTCAACAGTTTTTACAATAGTTAACAGAATAAATAGTGACGATAGTTAACAGGAAACAAACGTATAGACTTACAAGTTCATTATTCTACATTCATTGATATTTATAAAATATTGATTTTATCAACACGTCACGTGTTTCTAGAATTTTTAATTTTACACACACAGTAAATTCCTATACTGTCCCGACTCAGTTATTTTCCCTTCAGTTTGTACATTCGACTATTCCAAAGAAACGAAGGTGTCTCTTAACGGACCCGAATTTTTGAGAAGCAATGTACATCCCCGCGCGCTCTCCGTACGTTGCAAAACGCGGGAAATCGCATCGCGTTTCGTTATCGGCCAGATACCGGCGGGGAGAGCCCGCGATCCTTTCGGCTCGCGATTCGCGACGGAATTTCCAGTTGATTAACGAGAAGCACCGCCGCCCGACGTTTTTCCGCGAAACGAATCTACCGGTGTTATCCTCGTGCTCGGCACCGCGCGTTGATGGCACAGAATTTTTTAACGCGTTCGTCGCTGTTCGCGTGACTTTGATTTAGTTTCATTTATTTCGGAGATGAGTTACGACGAACCACCGCTAGATTTCGACTGAATGCTTCATTTCCAAACCTCTGCGACTCATTGATATCAAAACAAATACTCTGATTACCTGTCGCCAAACTGTAGACATTTCTTTCCCATTCTATTTTTCTACCATAACATTCTCCTTTTCAATCTAACAATCAAGTACCTCCAGCAACGAACGAAAACTCAAACCATAAAACAAGCATTAAATCCCATATGAACTACCAGCTCCGCGAATCCGTTGGATCCCGAAAAAGCTGAAGACCAAATGAAACATGCGCCCCATTAAATAAAGAAGAGCCCTGCGCAGGATGCGCGAGTCGTAGCGAGCGATCGCGTATTTTTCACTGAATAATTCGCAAGTGTTTCCCGTGGGATCGTGTATCATCGAAAATGGGACAGCGGCAGCCCCCGTTAACTGATTCCTCGTCGGCCGGCGGGTACAGGGGTGCAGCCGGAATCCGTCAGCGTCCTCGTACCGTGAACTATCGACCCGTATAAAAAGGGCGAACACGCTCGACGGTCCGTCGTAAAACATGGTCGCGATGTTTTATTGACCGACAGAGAGGCGAACGAGACGGAGATACGTGTACGTGCATGCACGGAGAGAGAAAAGGCTAGAAAAGAGAAAGAGATAGAGAGAGAGAGAGAGAGATCCGTTCACAGTCGCGCTCACCCCGATAACGTAATAATCCTTTATCGCGCGATCGGAGAGGACACAGGCGAGGCGGAAAGCCCGGCAGAGGTGCACCCTTTGAGCACGGGGGTCCCGGGGCTCGGTTCTTCCCAGAACGGGTGACGTTTTTACGAACCGGCCACGCGAATCGATTCGACTCGCCGCGGTTCACCGAACACCTCGAACAATATTTTCTCTCTCGTCTTTGTTCCACGCTGACAACGTCGCGTCGCGTCGCGCGCGCGTGTGTGTGTGTGTGTGTGTGTGTGTGTGTCGTTAACTTCGTTTCGAAACTGCATACCCGGTAGAGAGAGGCTGCAGAGCAGTTATTCCGAAAATGGAAAAAATGGAATCGAATCGGGGCCGGTACAATCGCGCCGCCCGACGATCCGAATGGATTTAATAGCGAGAACGATTAATTGAAGATCGAACGCCGCGGCGGGCAGAGGGTAGAGGGTGGATCGGGGTTCGCCGGGAGTACGGTTAAACGAAAATCTGATTGCGATTTCGTTGCTTTGCCGGAGGTTTTCATCGATCGTCTCTTTTTGTATTACGTTTGTCTTGGGAATGTTCGATTATGCGGTGCGACTTTTGATTTCGTTGGGTCTTTGTGAATATTAATCGCACGTGATTGGCTTAGTGTCGATTGTGAATTATTAATGGGATCAATTATTGTAATCAGTCGGGAGAACATGAATGTCGTGGAATGTCAAGTTGCAGAGGAATTAGTTACTGAACTTAGTTGACACTGGGACTACCGAGCACTTAACCCTTTGAACTCCGTAGGCTTCAATATTGCACCAGGAATATTAGATATTTTAATGAATCTCAAAGAAACTACCCTACTATTATTAGATTTTCATCCAAATTTTGCAAGAAGGAGAATGAGAGATCTAAGAAATGTTATAGCATTGTTCATTTTCGCTAGGGGTACTATAAAAATCAGTTGCAGTTGATAGATTACAAAACAACCTGGAGTGCAAAGGGTTAATACGATTAATTTGCAATTCCTATGAAAATTGTAGCGGTAGATTATTTTCAGTTTCTTCAGACATTCATTATAGTATTGAAATGAAACTATTTTCAAAATCATTTCGAATATTCAATGCTTCGAAGATATCAATAATTGCTAAACAATCGAAACCTGTCATTCTGACTGGTACGGTAGTTCTAGTGTTAAAGTACTTGTTATTCGAATTCAATTACTCGCTCGCAACTTTGTATCGCAGATATGAGAATTTTATGTCGCAATGACGATATTCGTTCTGAAAAGATTTGTTGGTGTTAATTTAGTTACTGAAATTAAGACTACTATATAGATCTCAATTTCTAATGTTGTAGAGACCGATAATTTCACTTGCATCGTGAATAATTATAAAGATTCCAACAAATCGTCGATCATTTGCAAACGGATTACGTTTCACTGAGCCGCAGCAACATCTGTACCCTTCTTCGTTTCAAATGGGCCGCGATCAACGCGGTCTAATTATTTCCGCGAACGATATTCCAGCTCCCAGCCGGCTCACCCTCATTTTCGTGGGGCCGCGGGGGCGGGGATCGAATGATTCGTTGGAAAAACTGCCGCCGCCTCCGTCGGGCCTCCGACGGCACGTCGGCGACGCCCGTCTCGTTTTAAAAGGTATCGGCTAATCTCCTCCCTCGGCAGGCTGCAACTGTTGCTCCAGTTTCCGAGGACTCGGTGAATCGACTCCGACCCTTTATACGGGAACGAGGTTTTTTTCCTTCTTTCCCGTTCTTTCTCTTTCTTGCCGCTTGCTGTTTTTAAGCCGCCGCCGCCGCCGCCGCCGCTAGGATATTCAGAACGGAAGCGAGCTCTGCAATTTCTCGTGTCTACCAGCGGGATTATAAATAACCGAGGATGTTTGGCGGGGAAAAAGTTCGCGATGGCGGCGGTTATTGCGACGAGGTGTTCGAGTTTCTTGATGGCGATTCCAGCGGAACTTTTCGGTGGAACTTCGGATAAAACGCCGTTTTATCGGTATAGTTCGCGTGATCGTCGCAGGATTCGTTTCCGTACACAGAGTGTCGTATTTATCTGCACTGTCTCGAATGTTCCTTTCGGGAATCGTTGATCATTCGATTTTAACGTCTCGGGTGTTATCGATTAACCCTTTGCAATCTGTAGACTCCAATATTGCACCAGGAATAATATTAAATATTTTAACGAATCAAAGAAACTACCCTAAAATTATTAGATTCTCCACACATCCAAATTTTCTACTAAGGAAAATGAAAGACCGAAGAAATGTTATAGCATTTCTCATTCTCGCTAGGAATACTATAAAAATTAGTTGCAGCTGATAGATTACAAAACAATCTTTACTCGACGTTCTATTTTATTTAAGCTGTAATTGAATAAACTAACGTCGACGTAAACCTTAAAGCGAGAAACCAAGAGCACTTCGGACCGCAAAGGGTTAAAAATGACTAATCATTCAGCTACTGATTTTCCCAGATCACCAATCACAGAAACACTGATTCGTAGAAATTATTAAATACAAAAGCTTCAGCAGATGAAATATATCGACTGCTGAAATACTAAAAAGTAAACTACATACCGATCTCTTGTCATTCAACTAATTCAATCATTTGTTCTCCACTCAGTTCCAACGTCTACCGCGCCACCCACAAAGATTGAATCATTGAATCTCAAAAACGATCAATCTCCGAGCCGCGATCTCTCAAAAACGACTGATCCCTCGGACCTATAAATCCCAAGATCCCCGAACTGCCTTCATCTTCACCGGCCGACCGCTCCTGTTACTTTCCATGTAACAAGAATAGCAACACGAATCATCTCTCACGAGGCATTCCGTTCCGCCAGCTTAAAAACCCAAGAAAATTCGCGCGAGACCTACTCCACATTCCTGCGGCAGCGCCGTCGAACGCCACCGAAGTATCATCATCATCCGCGAAGATTCCCTCGGTCCCGACTTCCATTCCCATTCAATCGCGAAGCACTCGAATCGCTACCGCGTCTTGTTAGCGATACGATCATTAATCTCCCGGAGCGTATTGTCGATATTTATAGAAACGACGGCAACAAAGACGGAGCTGTTCGCCGCCGCCGCTATAGATTCCGGGGCGTCCCCGTCCAGAAAACCGAGTTCACTCGCCCGCGATAAGGATAATAAGGATGTCTAACCGTACGGGAAGGGAAACACCGGTATCGATTATCGCCGCGGTAACGAGAGGGGCGAAGCGGGGCCGGCGGCGGCGGGGGGCGGCTGAAAGTATGATACACTGCCGGGATAGTAAAACAAATTTATGGACGAGCGTGCGGCGGATCGTGCGCGCGCGTTGAAAAAGGGTGGCCCCGTGTCCGACGATCAATTGCGCCCGTCTGCCGGCGAAAACGATTCGCCGGACACGCTCGATGACATCGATGGACGCGTCGGCGACCGGTGAATCGGTCGCGAAATTTTCAAAATTGCACGACCCGATGGCACGTCGGAACTCTATCTCTCTCCGTCTGTCTGTCTGTCTGTCTTCCTCTCTCTCTCTGCCTCTTTCCGTGCGCCCCTATCTCTGTTCGCTGGTTCGCCGAGGCGCTAATCACGGAAACGCGCAGGCTTCGTTAGTGCGATGAACTTTGCCGGCTTTTGTCGCGCGCCGCCTCGATATTCGATGAACCCCGGTCTCTTCGCTCTTCATTGTAATCTCGAAACCCGTCGGTGGGTGGATCTCTCGACGATCCGTTTGATTCGACTCGGCGAGACTTCTCTGATAAGTGGGTGTCCCTAATTCGAGCGATGCTTCGGCTGACGGGATTGTAGACGAAGCGGTTCTTGATCGGCGAATTTTTCCGGGGATGTTTCTGTGTTTTGCTCGAGGAGATGGGGTCTGAGGATTTATTTAGGGTTTTGGGAACTGGGTTTTCTATGGATGATGAATGTATGATGGATTCGGTTTCACTGAGTCTTCATTTTGCAAGCGTTTCGTTCATGGTGTGTTTGAGAAAGAGTTTGGGTTGAATTTGATACAAGAGTAAGAGGCTCTTCGAACCAAGAGACGTATTGTAATTTTGATTGGAAACTGAACATAAGTCTCTTTAATTGTTCGGTAGTTCTAGGATTTCTTCTCCGAACTTTCATCCCTCTTGTATCTCAATATCAATTTCACTGAACGGTTTAGTTTAATAAAACTACCAGATGGGTCAAATGACCCACGCTTGATGTCTTCTTTTTGCAATTGTTAGGAAGGTAACAAATGTTTCTCTGAGAAATTATTAACACTAGGTTTACGGGCATTTATTGTACAGTTTATTCTATTGTTCCTGGGGAAGTTGATATTCGTTCATTTAGATTTTGGAAATTGTAGATGTAGAAATAGGCGATCAGGATTCATATTCGTGTAATTGGATCAACGAAAACCGATTGAAACATTCACCAAATGTTTATAAAATTCAATCTGCGTGAAATTGACGCGCTCCGTAAAACTAGAGTTAAAGAAATTCATTTAGCACTAAGCAAATTGTAAATCAATTAAAGTCTGAACAGCTGGACTCTTAGAGTTTCCATAGCGAAATTACCAAAAATCAGTGCTCGGTAGTATTAAAGTATCTTCGCGAACGATCGAAAGAGGCGTAAAGCTGCGTCAGCGTCAGGTTTCGTTCGCTGGACGTCCCTTATCAATCTCAGAGAAACGAAAGTTCCACAAACGAGAGGCACGCGACGAAGACACGCGACTGATCCGTTCGGAGTACTAATCGGCGAGGAGCCCTCTTCATCGGCGTCAGGATTCCCCGAGTCACTCTCGTTTTCGCGCGGCCGATCCATAATTCATAAGCTCTCCATTCTCATCAGGCTCCTCCGCTCGATCCATTTCGCGTAACCGGGAATTCTATTACATCACCGCCGGACGGGGGGTGGCAGCGTTTCCCCCGAATTTCCATCGCAGTTTTCGATATCCCTTTCCGCGACGGCGGATCTCTCAGCGTTTCCGATACGCTTCGGATCCCGTCGCAATCCGCGCGATATTTCTATTGGATATCCTGTCGGCTGGGCGTACCGTGCACACATGCACGCGCAGAAAAGCACGCGGCATTGTGGCTGTGTACGATCGCGGCGACGGTTTTATCAGGCGCGCGTTGTGCCGCGTTTACAGCGAGCCGCGATACTCGATCAGCTGGAATGGTACGAATACACCGGTTGTTTTGTAATGGAAGGCTTTGCGCTCAAGCAGCGCATGAAGCTGCGTTTAGTAATCGATCAACGACGCGAATACCTAATGTAAAACGGAACATTTACGCGGACCTTGTAGGTAATGATGATCCTTCAAGAGCACTTATGGTGTTACTCGTTTCTCTTTGTGAAAGTTTAATTCTTTGCACTCGGAAATTTCTCACTAGAAATATTTAACAGTTTTTGACGAAGCGACGATATTCTTTGAAATTAACTCGAAGGGAAAATACAAGTATACCCTTTGCACTCGAAAGTTTCTCAATGGAAATATTCAACATTTTCTGACGAGATATAGGTCGTATTGTTTGAAACTGATTCAACGATAATTCATAAATAAATTAAGCAACAGAGGTGTTTTATTTCAATATTTCACGTAGCAATGCAAACTGTAATTTGAAATATTAAATATTCAATTTCATAGTTTCGTTGTATCGAATCATGTGGTGATTGAGAGTCACCTCCCTAGTGTAAAGGGTTGAATGAGTGAGCCATGCTAAATGTGCTGAAGAAACTTTATTATTATCGTGTTGGTAGTTCTCTTAGCTTTTATCCTGCAGTCGAGATCTTTTCTACCATAACGATTCTATTATTCCGATTATTGACATCTTAACTTCTACTGTCGCGGTTATCTTTTATTACTGCTTTCCTATCGTTAAAACCGTTACAATCTCAGCTTCCATCGCTGGAATGATGTCTCAACTTCCACCATTACAATTTCTGCAACCTCACCTCTATCCTTACTCCCATACACTCTGAAACATACAGCGATAGGCATCGATGCATCTAATCCTCACTGTTTCAACTGCCTATCATAAAACTTCTAGCGACGCATCGCAAGCTTCAACGCGCCTTTACAATCATCAGCTTCCATGATCAAACCACAACCCTCGCGTCGCTCAACAAACCTCAACTTACCTCCATACACTCTGAAACGTGCAGCGATAGTCATCGATGCATCTAATCCTCACTGTTTCAACTGCCTATCATAAAACCTCTAGCGACGCATCGCAAGTTTCAACGCGCCTTTACAATCATCACCCTTCCATGATCAAGCCACAACCCTCGCGTCGCTCAGCAAGCCTCCATCTGGAACCAGTAGCATCAATCTCCGTGCTCATCGTCAACATACCAAGTATCACATCTGCGCGATAAAGCTACCCTCGAGCGGCAACCCGAAAGCGTGGTCTCCAGTCTCGTCGCGGGCCGCGCGGCGTTTTAGCAACCAGGAAATCAGTCGTATCTAAACTCGTAAACGCGCAGAGGAGATGCGTGCGCGCGGAGGAGCGAGGCGCGATGGTTCGCCGCCGGTAATATCCGTCCCGTCGCCGGCTCGTCGGCCAATGGCCCCGGACTCCATCGAACGGGAACCGCTCGAATTCTGGCCCGCGACGCGGATCCGCCTCGCCTCGCCTCGCTTCTCCTCTCCCGGCGTTCCCGTTCGAATCCCGTGAATTTTCCACGATCTCCCGTTCTCCCATTCTCTCTCTCT
Organism: Nomia melanderi; assembly: GCF_051020985.1. Lineage (NCBI taxonomy): Eukaryota > Metazoa > Arthropoda > Insecta > Hymenoptera > Halictidae > Nomia > Nomia melanderi. The sequence goes on along the minus strand of NC_135004.1, from coordinate 16,019,022 downwards.
CTCTCTCTCTCTCTCGCGCGCGCGGGCGTTCCTCCTCTTTCGCTGTTTCACGCGTTTCCTCCCTTTCCCTGGGAACCCCCGTTATCGAACCGTCCAATCTTCCCCCGCGTCGCGATTCCTCCCGCCGATATTTCCGGCGAACGGCGGCGGGGCGGGGAAAAAAATGACGAAACAACGAAACCCTCGCCGGTCCCGACGCGCCGCGAACAACCGGGCTGGTAATGAACGTGGATCGATCGACACGCGCAAACGGAAATTATCGATTCTTTTCTGGTTTAATCTCGACGCGCCATTCAACCGCGCGGCGTATTACTCCGCTCGCGGAGCGCCGCGCGGGAATGTAATGCGGACGCTGTTTGCGTGGATCTATTGTTTATCGCCGGTTGTGGTCGTCGTTTGTTCCGGCGATTTTTAGACGCTCGACTGCGCTTGCATTTCTCGCTAGACGTCGGGAAATATTGGGTGGTTTTTCTTGAAATTTACGTGGTAGGATTTAGGTGTAGTTCGAATTGTGGAAAGAATAATGAAGGATTGTGTATGATTGTTTAACTCGTAGCAGGAGATTGCCAGTTTGGTGCAATCTTGGTTGTATTTGAAATGTATCGTAATATAGAGCAAAATACATTGAAAGTACAAATGAAATCACATTTTACGCAGTGAATGGGTTACAAGATTTGTCATTGTTATAAAGAGGAATATTGTGTAGAATGCTTAAAATTCTCATGGCAGTGGATGTGTTGAGTGGCAGTGATCGACATAAGGTGTTCAGGAACTTCTGTTGAACGTGATTTACTCTGAAATTTGAACTCTTTGGAGGTGAAGGATAACTAACTTATCCTTAATAATAGATATTAATCACGTATCACCTAAATAGTGATAGATAACACTCTTCACAATCATCATCCAGACACTAACACGTACCATCAACCGACAACCGACTCAATCAGAGCTCAGAACGATCAGAAACTTCCAATCAACTCGGTCAATTAACGAGGAACACGACGTTCTCCGGTCCAACTTTAAATCAGAGGCCCCGGTGGGCGCGAGGAACGCGCGGGATTCGTCACGATCGCCCCGAAATCGGTGAGCCGGAGTGTTGCGCGGCCATTGATACGGACGCAGGCTCCCTAGCCGCCGGAAACACGGCTAAACAGGTGTTTGCGCCAGCTGCAGCCGCTCCCCGCGTCCCGTCGGTCTCTCCTCTCTCTATTTTTGTCCGGGCGTCTTTCGGTATTCCCTAAAACGCGCCGGTTATTCTCGGCGATGAAATTCCTGCCCCACGGATTTCCCTTCGAGAGGATAATGGCGGCCGCGCGTGCCGCGAGCAGGAAGTCCCCGCGCCCGAGGACATTTTCCAGTGATTTTTTTCTCTCTCGTTCATCCGGCCGCGAGCTAATCCGACGGTTGGATATTGCGGAAGGCAGAGCTGTTTATCGAGGATCGCGGGGATATTGAAATGAAAGAATAATTATCGCGATTGGAGTCGTTCGTCGGTATTAGTTTCTGATATTGCTTCTGCGTCGGAGCGACTGGTTCCTTTTATAGAAGCTGCATTGTCGATGTAATTCATCCGTGGAACCTCGCGAGGAGAATCTGTTTTAAAATCTTGTTTTATAGAACAATGGCAACATAGGTAAATAAAAGTTGTTCGGAAAGCGGAGAAAGCGGGATCGATTACCTCGATCGTTGGAAGGATTGATTCTGCAAAATGCAAATTACATTAGGATCTCTTCGGTTTTTCTGTTTCTTTGCAGCGTTGTTTCTCGCGTAGAGAACAATCGGCTATTCGACGTTGATCGTCGATAACTTGTTCTCAAAAATTCGTCATTGCGTAAGGGTTCGTAGTGGAGAAACGATAGGATTCTCGGAAAAGTCGGAGCTGCGCGATCGCGGCGGCGCACCAGTATTCGCTAGCGAGCGACGCGTTGCGAATGGCAAGCGATGAAATCATCCGAGTAGGTGTACACCCGGGGAACGTAATAATTTTCATCCTACCGTAGTTGCACAAAAGTCGCCGGCAATGACGACACGTGTTCCGCGGATCGGAAATCGACGGGAACATGCTATCCGCCTTTCGTGGCATCATCGGGGAGCCGAGCAGTGTTATATTCGTGGATGATACTTCAGTATTCTCGGTAGTACTCTCGGTGACATATGCTTTAACATCGGTCATGTGAAGTCAGGACATTTGTAATCGATACGGGAGACTCTTATGCTCCTGTACGTGCATGAGTAAATCAGTTGTTATACGAGTTTCGTACGATGACAATATCGTTAGATCAGTAATGGCTGAGGAAGACGTCTGAAATGAATCGTTTCGAGTCGTTCGACGATAGCGTTGAATTTGAGGGAATTAATCATTGGGATGTGGACTTTTGGAAATTATTAATATTGAGGTATGGATTTAACTTTATTAATATTGAGATGTGAACCTTTGGAAATTAATATCGAGGTATGAACTCTTCGGAATTGCTAATATTAAGCTATAGTCTTTTGGAAATTAGTAATATTAAGTTGTGGAGTTAAAATTATTGATATTGAGGTATGGACTTCTGGAAATTATTAATATTCAGATATGAACCATTGGAAATTACCAATATTGAGGTATGAACTCTTCGAAATTGCTAATATTAAGCTATAATCTTTTGGAAATCAGTAATATTAAGCTATGAACGTAAAATTATTAATATTGAGGTATGGACATCTGGAAATTATTAATATTGAGATATGAACCATTGGAAATTACCAATATCGATGTATCAATTCTTGGAAATTGCTAATATTAAGCTATAGTCTTTTGGAAATTAGTAATATTAAGCTATGGACCTAAAATTATTAATATTGAGATATGAATCATTGGAAATTACCAATATCGAGATACGAACTCTTCGAAATTCCTAACATTAAGCTATAGTCTTTCGAAAATCAGTAACATTAAGCTACCTTAAATTATTAATACTAAGCAATTCACTTTTCCTAATAACCACTTTCAACCGTAATCCTTCAAAACTGATTACTCTCATCTACAAACCCTAAAAGAAACCATCCAACTCCTAAAAACTACAAATCACTCAACTTCAACATGACACACCCCTCCCAATTAATCCCTCTGTCTATTCATCAATATTAAAATCTCAAAAAACCAACTAAAACTAAAGAATCCATTGTCCGATCTGTTTCAGCGTGGAGCGGGACCGGCTTCGGCAGCGGGAACGACAGGCCCGCGCGGCGATGTCGGTCCAGGCCGAACAGGCGGCTGCAGGAGGTGGTCCTGACACCAGACACCATCACCATGGCCACCACAACCACGCTCACCATCACGCTAATCCGCATGCAGTCGCCGCACTGCTGTTCCGCGCTCCCGTCAGGGTAAGTCTATCCACTTCTTGCTTCCCCGATCTTATTTTTGTATCGTTTACGAACACTCGCCCTCCCCGCTCCGCGCGCGCGACAAAAAAAACCTCCAGCAGCGTTTCGCCGGGAAACAGGATTAAAGGATCCCCCGGGACGTCGCAAGGGATGCTCCCGCCGGCGAGCTAATTCCGTGCCACGTAAATAAGGGCTGGTTTTTGCGGCGCTTGACACGCTTTTCGAAAATGTGTTACACTCTGTTAGCCGTTTCGGCGCCGTTGGATTGGAGGGATGATCTTGACGCGTATTTTCCGTTCAACCCTTATGTTAGCTGTGCAGACTCGAGGATTCGATTTTACGATTACCAGCAGATTCCAAATTATCACTTGAAGCTTCTGCTAAATCGAAAGCAATAATCTAATCAAGTTCAAATACCGAGAGATTGATATGTAGTTGTTTTTCTTTTTCAATTACCTCTTTTGTGAGTTCACTCGTAATACTTATAATACTGAGATGTAACATCAGCGTGTCAAATAACTTACCTCTTCCTGGAAAACTTGAAGCTCGGTACTTACAAAATTTCTACCCTTTCAGTTTAGTTTGAAGAGTTTTTGGAAGTTTAACCCCTTGACCTATGATTTCTTTCTCAACTCTGATCGATACACTTGTATAAATTAAGTGATAGAATCGGTCTATTTCGATGTTCCACGTGTCGATACATTATATGAAATTTGATATTGAATTCTAAATTTGATTATTTCGTTCGGTCGAATCAAATAGCGATTGAAGGGTTGAAAGTGAGTGATTAATTTAAGTAGTAAGTAAGGGTTGGACGTATCTTGACGCACGTATTAGTCAATGATTGAAATACGCCGCCAGTCATCGAGCTTTAATTACCGAAGTAATTCATCCTAGCGGTGAATAAACGTCAGGGCATTAAATTCATCAATCGTGAGCTCGTACAACGAATGGAACCGTAACTAATTCACCGCGGTGCAACATTGTTCGCGGGGAATCCCACGTTTACATCCTAATTCGAGCAATCAAAAATCCTCTTCATTAGATCGGAGGTCAGTTTACCGGAAGATAAAGAGGCTAATAAATCCCGCGTGAAATTTATGCCCCGATTCAATCGCATCCGGGCCCGCTCGCAATTACACGAATTTCGATTAACACGTTCAACGCCGGACGATCTCGCGCTGCTGAATAGCAAATGCACGCGACGCGAAAAATTTCACGTGAAATTATTCTTTCGGCATTCGCATTTAACGTCGAAATCTGCGAACGAATAACTTAATTATTCGGAGCGCCTGAACAATGAATCGTTAAATAATTCTCATAATTTCAACAAAATTTCAATACTTAAGAATTCAACGATTTCATATATCAATTGGCGTTAATTATTCCGTAACAATCAATTATTAAACAACTTCAATCACTCTGTTATACTTTTCTAATATTTACAACTTTCGTGCACAATTCATTGTTCCATCGAAAGAGTTCAAAATTACAAACAATCCAACTTTATAATGGCCGAGTTATAGCTAATTAGCCCTTTGCCCTCGAGAATATTTTTCTCAATAAATATTCATTATTTTCTGATGAACTGTCAATGATATTTTTTGCTATTATTATTGTTATATTATTTTCTGATGAAATATCAATGACATTTTTTTTCCAATTATTATCATTTATCAATGATAATTATTATTACTTCCTGATTCAATATCAATGATATTTTTTGCAATTAACATAAACACCTTGCATATATTAAACGACAGAACTATTCCAATATTCCATGTTCGTACATCGTATAAAACTTGATACTGAATTTTCAATTTTACAATTTCCTTGTGTCAAATCAAATGGAGACCTCCCAAGTGCAAAGGGTTAGTAGAACACCGATCGAGTATCGACCAAAAATTCTCAATAGTCTCGTACTTTCATTTATGAAAACGAAACGCTGCTATCCACGTCGAATGCTCGCGTTACGTAATATATTTCTCGTTCCGGCAGGCGTTATTATATAAACCGGCAATTAACGGCTGATCCTTGGTTTATTAATGTCGCGGCAGGACGAGAAACGCGTTCGCGAGCGATATCGGTGAGCGATTCGCCTCGAAGATGCATCGGTTTCGCGCGCGGCACGATTCGCGTGACAGATGGCAGCGGATCAGTTTTCCGCTCGTTTGAATCTGTCTCCATCCCGTTCGTCAAGCGACTTTGTACACAATCTGATGGATCGCACTTACGGCTCCAAAGGCTGCGCGTGTTACGCGAATCTACTCGCGATTCGTCACGAAACGTTCGCTTCCTCTTCGTTAAATATTAAACGACAGTTTAAACCGCTGACAATCGCCTCGCATCTACGACACCGGGATTCGCTTGTCAGCGATCTGCTCTGTTCCTGCCCTGCACGTTCGCGGCTTCTACCTTTTGATTGATGACGGATTTACGACGCTGATGTTTCGATTAATTCGATGTTTGTTTTCTCTGTGTTTCTTGGCAGCTCACTGTTCCGTTTAATTGATGTTAATAGAAATTACCAGACGCGTCAACGGGATCTATTCTTGATTTCTTTTTGAAATTATTAAAAGGATAATATGTTTGTCTGAGAAATTATTAAGTTATATTTTATATTTTGTAGTGAGTATATGTTACATTTTGTTGAATGTTGAGAATATTGAAAGAAATGAATTATTCATACGGACATGGTTATTAAAGAAGTCATGAAGCAAAGTTGATAAGATTAGGAGCGATACGTGAAGTCGGACAAAATATTTACTAGTACTTCAGCGTTATTTACTTCGCCGCTTCTTGTTATCAGTAAAAATGTATCGTCATCGTTACGTGGATCGTTGCATGTATAACAACACCCGATAGATAGCGCTGGCTAGGACTATCACGCAGAATTTGAATGTTATGTGCCGTGTAATATCTGAAGGTCAGTTGTGCACGAATCTTGTTACGGTTCGAACCTTTAAAACTGTTTACAAAAGAAAAGAAGTTTCAATGCAGTGGGATCACAGGGTTCAGGAGAAAATAAAACTACTTGTGATTTGGTAATTATATCAAGGATGTAACGCGAGTTATATTTTTCAAACTTTTCAATTTAAACCCTGCTTAACTCTAAGAAACTTCACTCTAGTAATTATCACTATTTTCATGGATAATAACTTACCTACCCTAAATTATCAAAATTATCTAAATGGTATTTATTCTCTCTTATCTCATCACTGACAAATCTCTCATTAATTATTTATTAATAATTCACTTTGCTGTTAAACTCTCGAAATTGACTATCAAAGTTGGTTAACCACCAAAGTATTCAATCAAAGTATTACTCATCCATCAAAATATTCAAAGTATTATTTATTCATCAAAAGTATTCAAAGTATTACCCAACCATCAAAGTATTCAAAGTATTATTCAACCATCAAAGTATTCAATCAAAGTATTACTTAATCATCAAAGTATTCAAAGTATTATTCACCATCAAAGTATTCAATCAAAGTATTACTTAATTATCAAAGTATTCAAAGTATCATTCAATCATTAAAGGATTCAAAGTATCACTCAACCATCAAAGCATCCAAAGTATTATTCAACCATCAAAGTATTCAATCAAAGTATTACTTAATCATCAAAGTATTCAAAGTATTATTCACCATCAAAGTATTCAATCAAAGTATTACTCAACCATCAAACCATCCAAACTATCACTCAACCATCAAACCATCCAAAGTATCACTGAACCATCAAAGCATCCAAAGTATCACTCAACCACCAAAGCATCCAAACTATTACTCAACCATCAAACTACTCAATCAAAGTATAATCCATCCCCACAGCTTCACACAAAGAGAAACCAAAATTCAAACGGCAAATCCAAACACTCCTCTCCTCGTGAAGGTGTACCTTCAGTTCTCGAATCTTCCGCAGCATCTTCGAGAGCCTATATTCCTGTGTCGTCGTTCGTCAGGGTATTAGTTTGTCGTCGCCTCGTTTAGACGCCATATGGCGTCGCGTCGCGTCGCGCCGCGTCGTGGAGACCCTCATCCCCCGTCCCCGGGACATTTGGCTGGACGTAGCTACGATCCTCGGGGTCTTCCGATTACAGTCTCGAATCTGGAAGACGGATCCCGTAGCGATGGCAGCTGCCCGAAGGGTCCGCAGAGAAATCCCATACGACCACCGCTATGGCGGCGGCGAGGACCGGGATCTTCTCCCGCCGCTCGTAAACATCGTTCTATTCTCTCCGTTTTCAACCCTCTTCGGCTCGACTCGCTTCCGCCCTTCTTTCTTCCACGATTCCCCTGTTCCGCGGCCACTGATTTATTTCCGACCTACGACGATCGGGGATCGCCATGGAATTACCCCTTTGCACTCGAGAGCCGACTCACGGTCGCTGTTTCCTCTCATGCGGAATTATAACATTGAATATTCACTGATCTAATCGGACGTATTCGGATAAAACACTGTTCCATTTATGTTTCACGGGATCTACGGTTTAACACGTCGAACGCCATGGGTCACCGGTGACCAACCAAATCGAATTACTGTAACTCGGTTGAACTGTGATTATTTGAATTTTTATATTGTAAAAAATGCTAATGCGGTGACTAGCTATGTGAACGTGCAATAATGCAAGTCAATCAAATGATTTAATATTTTCCCATTTTCTGCAGTTTGCTCCGTGAAATCACACGGCATTCAACGTGCTAATCAATCATTAAATATTTCACTAGAGTAATATATATAGAATAGAAACTCCTGAGTTCAAAGGGTTAACGCGTTGAGAACGTTGTACAGGACACGATGAAGATATAAAGTTATTTATTAATTTCGAAGTGTTCGTAAGTTTGGAGTGTAGTTGACACAATAGTCTTAATTATCGAATTAATTTCTGTAGGAATGCATCTTCTGAAGTTCGATGTATCAGAGCATCTCATTCTCTACGAAATTCTCTTGACGATTTCATGAATTACAGCGAGGAGTTTAGAATCGATCGGTCTACTCTTCTAGTAATAGTGTTATATACTGAACAATTTATTATTATTATTATACAGCGCTTCTGTTTATCAGTATCAATTATAATTTCCCTACTACATTCTCCGAGAAATAAATCGAAGTAAATTAATTTGAATAAACGTCATTTTTTGATATTTTTGTAATAACACAAAATTCGTGATCTCATCAGATAACTACTCTTAATTTTGCATACACACCCAATCACTTCATTTTCGGTAAATACCCACAAAAGTTGTTTAGCATCGAAACGGTTAAGCGTCGAATTCATACACCGGTTAGCAGCATTGTGTCGACCGACCGATGCAACATGCAACAGTATCCTTTTACGAGCTCCGGAACTGCAGTCTTGGATCGCGAATCGCGGAGGTATTACCTGTACGTTCGGCGATCATCGATACGATTCCGCGCACGACCCGCGAATGACCTTTCGAACGTCGCCGGTGGTTTTCTTCCTGTAACTCAACAGGTGTTTCGCGACTTCTCGACTTCCCTAATAACTGGTTTACGAGCGCCTCGGAATCCCATTCGCACCTGCGTCGCTTTAACCGAAAATTTTCCTCATATTTCTGGTCCCGCGTGATTTCCGCGTCGAGTCGCGTAACCGGTCGTGTTACTCCTTCGTATCCTGGACGGTTGTTTGCTCGTTGAAAAATATTCGGTCGCTCGATCGGTGATAAATGATCTTGAAACTTCGGAGAGAAAGGTGCTAATGGATCCTCGATGTTCAACCTTCGTGCGGCGTGTTAGTTAATGGGAGCAATCGTACGTTTCTTTTCAGTTGCATTCATAATTCTAGTATATTTGTGTAACAAAAACTATTGTTTACGCGTAAAATTCCATTCTAATTTATGGGCGGCTTGGCCACTTAAGATTCCAACGTATCGCTGGCGAAGTTCAAAAATGAATTTTCGAAGATTACACTTTCTATTTCAATTTTATATTTACTAAATATTCAATTGTACACACATTTATTACGTTTGATTTATTTTTATTACGTATGTACCGCTGGCAAAGTTCAAAAAATTTGTCTTCAAAGATTACACTTTCTATTTCAATCTTATAGATATTAAATATTGATTTATTTTTGTTATAGTAGCCCTAAACGTTCAAAAGTGATGCCACCTTCAGAGGTTACATTTCGTGAAGTTTTAATTGTACACACATTTATTACGTATGCACCGCTGGCAAAGTTCAAAAATGAATTTTTCTTCAAAAGTTAGATTTTCTATTTCAATTTTATAGTTACTAAATATTGATTTATTTTTGTTATAATAGCTCCAAACGTTCAAAAGTGACGCCTCCTTCGAAGGTTACATTCCGTGAAGCTTCAATTGTACACACATTTATATACAATTTATTTTTATTACAGCAGTTTTAAAGGCGATAAAAACAGGAACAATGGGTATTTAGTTTGAGTCACTTTCACGCTGGTTGTATACAATCATTCTCGGTTGCAAGAGTAACGTTGCAGCTCTTAATCCCGGCTCACGGTTAGTCATGCCTTTATCTTTCGGATGTATTGAGAAATTATTGGGATTGAAGACAGAGTGTTTGTCGAAGCATGATTCACGGTTGGATCCGGTCAGCGCGCAGGTTCTCTGTGGTTTTAAGTAATCGGGACGCAATAACATCCAATCATCGAGCCCCCATCGGTTCTGCGATTCCTTGCAATCCGCTGACTGGCCAGATTATAATCGACCATTAGTTTTCGATCGAAGCCGGGTCTACCTTCAATGCTAATTGGTCGTCGAGCAGTTCGTTCCCGGACCGAATAAAATACCTTCAAAAATTCCTTCAACCCCGAGTCTCTTCGTATTACCATATTCATCGTGTTCTTGACAAATATTATTGCTCTTTAAAACTATTATTCCATTCCACCGGAGAAAAGAATAGAAACGTCAGTACCATTACTCTTTGTTCTACAAAACTAACTTGAAACTTGTTCGATTAAACTTAATGCAGAAAAATATCCCATCGTTTATGCATCGCGAACTAATAGGAACGAATCAATGAATAATATGATAAATAATAAACGAACGTAAAATTCGCGAGGTACTCGAGCTTCCAGAAATAATTGAAAAGGTTCACGGTTTGATGGAATTGATTTAGACGAGGGTCGTCCGCAATTCGGGAGATTAATTAAAAGAAAGAGCGAACTATTTAGCGCGTAAAAGTGTCCGTCCGTCACGGTTAACTCGCAGAAGCGGACCCATTGGCAAATAAAATGGAAACAAACAAACAAATCTGCGCCCGGCCGGCACTCGAGCTTTCAAGAATAATTGAAAACCCGCTGGCTACCGGTCCCCGCGACAGCGGAATTAATTCAGTCGAGGTTCATCCGTTTCCATTCCCATTAAAACGAAGTCGGCCGTCTTGTAAACGGTGCCTCGCAGCGTCGCCAATCTCTTCCTGACCTTCTTTCCGCGACGTCTCTCCGACGCGACGTCCGCTCGCAAATGGGAGTGTCGACGCGCTGACCGCCATGGTGGCCACCGATGGCCGGCGTTCACGAATCGCAACGCGTTGACGATAGAACTACCGTATCCGTTAGAACTATGAGTTTTGGTTCCTTTATTCTTCGATTATTGATATTCTAAAGGTACAGTCTACGAAACTATTTCGAATATAGTCTCTCTTATATACAAGGAATATGCAACGAAATCGAGATGAATGTATTGTTACAATTTTTATAAGTTGTAATAAATGCTCGGTGATTCTAGTGTTAACTTGCTGTAAGACTCAATTCTCAATTGTGATCTTATATTCTATACTCGTGTCTTCTAAAGTTTAGTAATTGGTGATATGAGGAAATTAACACGTCAAGTATTCTACTAGATCACTTCTGTGAATTTCTGCTTGTTATCTATGTTACAGTATTTTTGAAGACAACTTGATATACTTCTAGTCTGTTAATGGTCAACTCGTAGTGAAGATTTTAAACTCAACAAATGTAAATATTACCCAATTTTTACGAGTCCTACACATTGTTGTAAGCCAAGAGGTTAAGACCTTGCCTTAAGATTCATTTCTCAATTAGTAGCGATACAACTACTTCGTTAGTAATAATTCATTAAGACAAAGAACAGATTTAGGGGCATATTCTACATCAACCTTTGCTCCAGATTATAATTGATAATAGAAGAACATTAAATTTGAATTCAAAGGGATCGAGTAACGTTCACGCTTCCATTCAGCTTAAAATCCACACAACGCGTCCGACACGTTGTTGCAAGCCAAGAGGTTAAGACCTTGCCTTAAGATTAATTTCCCAACTAGTACCGATACAACTTATTAATAATTCATTAAGAAAGAGAACAGATTTGGAGGCATATTCTACATCAACCGATAATAGAAGAATATTAAATTTGAGTTCAAAGGGATCGAGCAACGTTCACGCTTCCATTCAGCTTAAAATCCACACAGCGCGCCCGACACGTTGTTGCAAGCCAAGGGGTTAAGACGCTCCGAGGGGAGAAGCTCCGAACGAGCCGATATTAGAATGTGAAAAGCCGAGGGAAAGGGTGCGGAGGCCGAGACGGTGGGACGGTGAAAAGGAGGCGTCCACTTTTGGGCCTCGGCCGTAATAAATTTCGCGGCGGCGTCGCTCGTAAAACACGAACCACCGTGTTACGTTTATTACGGTGCTCGACCCGTTATTGGCTCGGGAAAGCAACAAGTATAGCGTATTACGCGTAGCGTAACGCCGTATACCAACGAAAAAAGGACGAATTATTAAGAGCAGCCGCCCCGAGTCTTTATCGCTGCCTGGATAATGATGATTGCGCGCGCGGTTCGGGATTAGTCGGTTTTACAGCTTCTAACGCGATTCTTGATCCCGCCACTGCGCGGACCGTGAGAGTCCACGGTTGGGTCACCCGGGACCCGTTACAGACGCTACACACGGAGATCGGGGTTGAAAAATATTTAGCGGTTTACTGAGTTCCACGGAGTAATAAAGATTTGTCTAGTGGATATCGACAGTACTAATCCCTTCAGATCGCGCGATCGTTTAGTTTTTTCGACTCCGGCTCCCGATTTTACGATTCCTCTCGCGATCCGGTGTTACGTTGCTTGTTAATGACGGGGCAGGGAAGAACGCTGGTTTCACCGTTGATTTATATTTACTCGGAACATCGCGTATTGATAATAATCAAGTCGGCGAACGCCGCGGAGCTTCGCGAAGCTTGAAGCGAAATGCAAATGAAAACTGAAAGTTTTCTTATGCCTCGGAAGTGCTTTCGAAGATCTCGGAAGTCCTTTAAAAGTTCTCCTCGCAATCGGAAGAATTAAATTCTCTGCTAAACGAACCGGAAGTTTCTTGAGTGGACCGTGTCTACTGTTTTCGAGGCTATGGACTTAATGACTTCGATATTATTCGACACTTCTGTTTATAATGGGAGAAGAATGTACACAGTTCTACGGAGTATTAACAGTGGAACTATTGTAACAGTCGAAATGACTGGTTTCGATTGCTTTGTTTAGCAATTATTGATATCTTCGAAGCATTGAATATTCGAAATGATTTTGAAAATAAATAGTTTCATTTCAGTTTCATTTCAACTGAAAATAATCTATTGTTACAATTTTTATAGGAACACTCATCAAAACTCCCATGTACTCGAAATAGTTTTCTCTATTAACCAGAAACTGAGAAATCAAGATTCTTCTTAATAACTTCTATCTTTATAATAACACTATCTCTCTTATATCTCATATATCGAACAAAATTCGGTTAATAACACTATCTGTTATCAAATATAATACTATCAACTATTCGGTTAATAACACTTAATAACACTATCTTTCTTATATCTCATATATCCAACAAAATTCGGTTCGTTCGATGCGTCATGAAAGAAACTAATGTCCACGTTTCTGTAAAAAATAATGTCACCCGAATTCGGCTGACATGGCAGTCAAAGTGTTAAAGTTCTTCTTGAAAACGATTAGACATAGCGAACAGACGGTTCCCTTCGCGTCCACGCCATTTTCTACAGAATATTGAAACACAACTGATTAACAAAACCATGAACCTCAAATAATGTACAATTCGTTCATTCAATTGAACAAACTTAAAGTTCTTGAAAACGATTAGACGGAGCAGACGGTTCCCTCCACGTTCACGCCATTTTCTACAGAATATTGACAACTGATTAACAAAACCATGAACCTCAGATTATGTACAATTTCTTCATTCAATTGAACTTAAAATTCTTCTTGAAAACGATTAGACGGAGCAGACGGTTCCCTCCGCGTTCACGCCATTTTAACTCGCATATAGTCAACGTCGGCCGACTTCTCGACGGCGCGCTTTGCACATACTCGCGCAACCACGACTGCCGTGTCCGTCGCATTAATTCACGTCGATATCGGCGTGTCGGCTCCGGCTCTTCTCCCTCGGCGAGAAGGCATTCGAGGCGATCAACGAACCCCGCGAGAATTCAGGCCGATATCCGTCCGAGGAGCGAAGAGGGACGCGGAAGAGCGAGCGAGCGAGCGAGCGTGCAGACAAGGAACAAGCCGGACAACGCGACCGCGGGGAAACGCCCGTAAATCGCCGTCGGGTTCGACGAGGGATCGTAAAGTCGCGCGACTCGCGGTCTTTATCGGTCGATTGCGCCGCGTATCGGTAGTCCCGTCTGCCTGGGGACCCTCGTTTCTTCGTTGCGAATGAAGACGCTGCTCCAGGATGTATAATGCTCCCCGTCGAACAATTCAACGACGTCCCAGACAGAGTTTTCGCAGCACGGAACACGTTGGGATGGAATTCTCGAATGAAATCGCGGGATAGGGAGCTTCCAATCGGTTGGGATTGCGTGTAGGTAGTGCAAAGAGTTTCTTTCGATAGCGTTACAAGTCATAGTATTTTTTGTTAGTTAATTTTGATATCTTCAATTTTTACGGTTGATAGAATTTAGGGAACAATGGGGATTAACTGAAAATCGACGTGGGAAGTTTGATTTTTCGGTTCGTTACTGTTCGCGAGCGCGTCTGCGACGAGATTATACTTTTCACAGTGATAGGGTAATAAGGTTGTTGAACTGGTTTGTTTAGTTTCACGAAAAAAATTTATAATTACACGCTTAACCCTTAGCACTCCACATAGTTTTGTGATATGCAACTCCTACCAACCTTGATAGTGGTTTTACTGAAAATCAACAATGTTATAACATTTCTTAGACCTTTAATTCCCTTCTCAGTACAAACTTTGTATATTTGGAAGATCTAATAATCCTAAAGTAGTATTCTTAAAATTCATGAAAATATTTGATATTAGAACTGCTGCAATATTGGAGCCTACGAAGTTCAAAGGGTTAAAAGTTGAAGTAATACAGTGATTCTAACAATTTCATCAACACTTTGTCCGCTCGGAGTAGATGCTCCTTTTGTTTCTCACGCGACGGCGAGTGTCTCACTGTCATTTTTGGTCGCGTAACAGTCACTAAATATCCTCGATTCGTACGGTTGCGAGGGATCGACAGCGAGGGAAAGAGGAAAAGTTGTAACTGCGCTGCGCCCGCGGCGAGACCGCGAGACTCGCGAACTTAAGCAGCGGCCGCGCGTATTTATTACCAAGATTAACGGCGCGCATTTGCATTTCCATGTAACGGCGGCTCGCACGGCGAAAACTTGTGATTTAGAGCGAGCAACGGCGCCTGCGACCGAGCAGCCACGGCCGTGGGGGGACGAAGACGGACGCGGGAGGGGGATGGAAACGGCACCGGGGGTGGACAGGCTACTGTTTTTTCCCCTGTTACGAGCCGCGCGCTAATATACTCGGCCGCGCGCCGACCGGAAACGACTGCTGTTAGTGCCCCGAAGACCGGCGTTCCCTTCGTACAATAAAATTCCAAGTCGTAATTAGGCTGCGCGGGGTATTTATGCATTTGCTGCGGACGTTCGCGAGAGTCGGGAGAAATGGGAATTTGAGAAAGCTGAGGGGTGGGAAGAAAGAATGGAAAGGATGGGGAGGAGGGATAGAAGAGGAAATGGAATATAGAAGTAGGAAATAAAAGTAGAAATAGGAAATAGGGAAAGAAGTAGAACTAGGAATTGGAAATAGAGAAAGAAATAGAATTAGAAATAGAAAATAGAGAAAGAAATAGAACTAGATAAATGAAATAGAAAAAGAAATAGAACTAGATAAAGGAAATAGAGAAAGAAATGGAACTACAGAAAGAAATAGAACTAGAAATAGAAAATAGAGAAAGAAATAGAACTAGGAATAGAAAATAGAGAAAGAAATAGAACTAAATAAAGGAAATAGAGAAAGAAATAGAACTAGGAATAGAAAATAGAGAAAGAAATAGAACTAAATAAAGGAAATAGAGAAAGAAATGAAACTAGAGAAAGAAGTAGAACTAGAAATAGGAAACAGAGAAATAAATAGAACTAGAAATAGGAAACAGAGAAAGAAATAGAACTAGAAATAGAAATAATAGAAAATAGAAAGACTAGAACATAGAGAGCAGAAATAGAGATACAAATGGATCAAGGAACAGAAAATAAATTCTCCGTGTTCCCCGAAAGAAACGTCCATCGAGATCGTAAATTTCCATTCCAATTGCACTAAGGAACTTCCAGAAAATTAACTACTAGTATTTTCTAAGCTCGGACATTCATCCCATTCCTAAAAACGATCTCGCAGTTCCAGATTCGATTGAACTCTTTATTCCATTGCACTTCACCCGACAAGGATTACTAAGTGCACAAATATCCGTTCTCTCGTCACATTCTGAATTTCGTGCGAATACGATTCGCCGGATCCTGTCGCGACACTAACAGGATTAACTACGGTTCCCAGTGCGTTTCGAATGATCAATTTGCATTCCTGCGCGGACGAGGAAGCACAGCGTGCATTGCCGCAGCTATAAATACGCGTTCAGAGGACAATAAGAATTCCTAAAGAAGTGAAAGCCGCGATGTGCCCAAGAAGGGAATGGATTTTCAATCAAAATTGAAGGTCTCCCGTTGTCGGCGGTGCAAATGGTACACACACGATCGCAGTTAACCGAGTATCGCTGTAAATGGAGCCTCGGGCTGGCCGCGACGATTACGCGCGAGCGAGTTCCTAGACTCTCCTCGGAATTTCGCGAGGCGAGCGCCACGGGAACTGCTGTTTTCTGCCCCATAATCGACTCCACAAATTAATTGGACGCCACTGCGATCCCGGGCCCCATTAGCGGATCGCTCGGATTACTTTCGCGCCGGCCCGCGGTTGTTCAAGCGCCGCTGCGAAAGATTTATCAAAGCATTACGCTTCCATGACGCGGAACATTGATAAACGATATATATCCTTTTTCGTCCCGCGGATTCGTCGATTTGTCTCAGAAGTATAAATTCAGTTTTCAGAATGATGTATATTCTTCAATAACGCGAAACGTTGATAAACGATATGTATCCTTCTCCGTCTGGATTGATTTTTTATCTTAGAAATATAAACTCATCCTCCGGAATGATTATAGGATTCTGAAATACACGTTTAATATTCATGGGATACGTTCGGTGTGTTCCCTCGTTTCATGAGAGTATACGCGAGACGTTACGGGGGGAGCTGAGATGATCGGTGGAATTCATTGAAATTCTTTGCTTCATTATACCCTGCGCATCGAATGATCATAGAAGTGCATTCCAGTTAACACATCGACAAATTCCAGAAACGCGTCTCGCGTACTCCACGTCGACAGATTCCGCGAGCGGGGCTTATAGTTTACACGTTAACCAATCCCGCAAGTGCATTCTGTATTTTATACGTTAACCAATTCCACCCGATGCATTTGTGTTTCGTTTATCGACCGACGCTGTCTATATATAACCAATCCGCAATCGAAAGCACCGGGTATCTAATCTCGCCAATTACTTTCCATTTCTTCGTTCCACGAGCCAGACGTATTTGAAATATCCGCGCCGGTGCAGCGGCGGTATCAGCATACTTCTCCTAATTAGAAACGATACGCGCCGCGTAGCGGGGAGGGACAGGGGCGCAAGTGCCACGGGAGACGATTAAGTGGGACAGAATTGAGCCGGCCGAACGCGACCGTGTTTTAACCCTTCGCGGACGAATGTCGACGTTTTACCGGGATCAAACTTCCATGTTTGTAATAATAAGTTGCAAACAAGTGATTCAACTGCTCAAATAGCGAGAAACCAGTACATAATTTCCTTATTTCATGTTATTTAGGCATTCGATGTGTGATTTGGCAGAATCTACGAAAGGTTTTGTATAGTTCAGAGAATTTTAACCCTTTGCGGACGAATGTCGACATTTATCGAGGTCAAACTTTCATGTTTGTAATAATAAGTTGCAAACAAATGATTCAACTGCTCAAATAGCAAGAAACCGGTACATAGTTTCCTTATTCTGTATTATTTAGGCATTCGATGTTTGATTTGGCAGAATCTACGAAAGGTTTTGTATAGTTCAGAGAATTTTAACCCTTTCTGGACGAAGTATCTTCGAAATATACTGAGCCTTCAGCGGATGAAGCTAAATTATACATCAATCGCTCAAGTAATTAGAGAAAAGAAACTAGATAGTCGATCCAGTGGTTTATTAATTAGAAGAAAGTTGGGAAGATTTTAGAAGATCTTAGAATTTCATTAGTTAGATCTTAGAATTTTAGGATCATTTTCCAGAAAGTAGAACAATTATCGTAACTGCATAATTCATGGAGGATTGGTTAGAATAATTGGGGGATGATTTGGAAGTCGATCCAGTGGTTCATTAATTAGAAGAAATTTAGGAAGATCCTAGATCTTAGAATTTTAGGATCATGGAATTTATTATTATTAGACATATTACAAAACAACCTAGAGCGCTAAAGATTAACATCGAACAGAATTCGACGTATTCCCATACACGTGTTACTATTTATCGCGCACACGGCCATCGAACATTTTCCAAAAGGTAGAACGAAGTGGCTGCGGGAATGGATAATTAATTCAGTTCTACCGTAACTGCACGCAGTCAGGAATACGACACGTCGCACTAGGGGACCTGCATATTTACATATATTCATTAGCGGACAACCTGTTAGAGCGCAACAACGACAACAACGCAATTACTCGCGTTTCATATAAGAATTAATCGCGGACTGTACGCGCGTCGCGCAGGTGTGCGCGTTTATATTAAGGGTTAATTTGAAAGGCTCCCGCGGGCGGGTTAGTTTTCAGCGTCGAAAGGAAAAGCTCGTTCCCGGCGTCGCGTGTTCTCGGGAGACCGGGCGCATTCTTCTCGACGATGCGGCGCGCTCGCGCGCGCGTTTTTATTTCCGTGCGGCAGATAAGAGGCGTTTGCTCCTCGCGCGCCGCGGAGGTGTTTACAGAAGCGGGCAGGTGGAAAGGTCTCTCTCCGCGCCACCTTGAAAGCCGCCGCTGTAAGCGAGAGGGAGCGTCGCCACTCCCCTGCGCACAGGTGTCGAGCTGCGAGAACTCGAAAGGCTCCCTTTATTTCGGCCCGTCTCTTCCGCCGCCGCGCGACGCGCACTTAGGGAAACGAATTCGGCGAATTCCTCCGACGTTCGGCTACTCGAGATGACTATCGAGAGGTTTACATGACTTTCTTCGGGGTTAATTGGATACTGCCGCAACTGGGTACCGAGTGCTGGGAACCCACTAATTGGTCAAATTCGGTTGTAATTATGTGATTCGCTGAAGCGCTACACCGATCGCATCGCGCTACAAAGAGGGTCCTATGACGTCATGGGTTCCGAGCACTTGTAGATGGAGGATTGGTTAGAATGATTTGGGGATGATTGGAAGTTGATGCAGTGGTTTAGTAATTAGAAGGAATTTAGGAAGATTTTAGACCTTAGGATTTCAGAATCGTGGAATTTATTATTAGAGGTCGCAAGGGTGAAGTTTTCGAAGATTTTGAAATACAGAAAACCAGCAGATGAACCTGAATTATACATCGATTGCTTAGATCATTGGAAAGGGAAACCACGTACTGATCTGCTGTTTTAGTTAATCATTTGTTTGCGACTCACTGTTGCAAATATGAACATCTAACCTCGCCAGAATGTCGACGTTCGTCCGCAAAGGGTTAGTTACTGTAACAAGCATTAAAAACAGTTTTAACCCTTTGCACTCGAGAATAGTTTTCTCAATAAATATTCATTACTTTCCGATGAAACGTCAATGATATTTTTTATATTTTCAATATTATATAAAATTTAATATTGAAGTTTTAATTTTACAATTTTCTTGGGTCAAATCAAATGGCTGGAAGGCGCCTCTCGAGTGCAAAGGGTTAATAAGTTCAGAGTATGTCTCTACAATTTCTTCAACGTGGATCTCTTTTATTCGCATTTTCTCTGAGAAACACGTGCCATCTTTCAAAATATTCCAAGTTTTCTTCTCAAGAATTTTTCTTTCGGATTTTCATGTTCGACATGTTGGTCGAAAGGCATCGCGGAAGATCGGAGATCGCGAGATTCCGCGTGAATTATACGGGGTTGGATGTAAGCGGTCGAAAGTTAGCTGGCCGGAGCGAAGTCGGCCGCCGGGGTTGATGAATTCGGGAATTCGGCGCTCTCCGATAGCCGAACTGCCAGCAGTTCGGAACTACACCGTGTCCGGGCTATAAATTCGACGCTCCGGATCGGGAGACGAGCCTGTATCAAGGAAATCCCCTGAGCGGCTTCCTTTTGTTCCGGCGAAGTTCGCAGCCGGCGGATCGCTCGCAGCAATGGCGGCCAGTTTACGTCCCGCGGATGTTTATGCGTCTGTGCCTGACGCGAATAAACAACGCGCTTGTAAACGGAAGCACTTCGACGGAACTGAGTGGCTTGTTTTTTCAAATCGCCCGGGAGGAACTTTGAATTTTATTTAACGCGCTCGACCCTTCGCCCTTTGCGGACGGATGTCGACACTTCGGCGAGATGAAATTTTCATGTTTGGAAGACTATGTCGTTGATAGATGATTAGTCGAATAGAAAGAGATCGGAAGTTTGCTATTTTTCTATTAATTAACCCTCTGTGCTCATGTAACTTTGTAGCACATATCAGTATATCGGCATCTTGTTGATTTATTTCATTTCTTCATCTGGTTCCGATGTTTTGTTTAGCAATTACTGATATCTTCGACGCATTGAATATTCGAAATGATTTTGAAAATAAATAGTTTCATTTCAGTGCTGTAATGAATGTCTGAAGAAACCGAAAATTATCTATTGTTACAATTTTTATAGGGACTGCATACCAATCGTGTTAAACGCTAGGTAGTTCTAGTTTTAAATACATATATCCAACATTATTTCAAGATTTTATAGAATCATATCTCTAAAACACATTAAAGAGAAATATTGAACGTTTAATTAATACAATTGAATATACATGTAAAATATCTTCCAATAAAAACCACCAAAACGTCGAGATTGTGGTCGACGAAACTTTCACCGGCGGTATCTCGAAATCGGAAGCGCATAATTCGAGACGTTCTACTTCACAATCGCGGGTACACGCGTGTTCGGCGCGAATAAATTAAATTGGAATGGAACGGTCGCGCAGAATTCGGTTCGCGGCGATGTTCGTGCGTCGAAAGTGGCGCGCGAAGTATCTCGAGGACACAAAGGGTTAAAAATACCAGAACCGCGCGTCGAGTAACGCGTTTACGGCGCGGCGATTCGCGTCGTCCGAGTTCGACGGACGCGCTCGCCTCCCACGACGCGGCGGCATTTCCTGTCCGGCTTTTTCACCGCGGAGTAGGGCGCAATTATCGAATAGTTACACGCGTTACGCGATCGTAAACAAGATCGGCGGGGAAACGGGTCGCGCGGATATATCCTGTCGGTGCAACTTTCCTTCGCGCGTTCACGCGGAAGAAAATTTATTGCCCTCGCAGCTGTCACTTGCCGCGCCGCGGAAAATGTTTGTTGCCCCGCGCTGCGTTCGCTGATATCGCTGAAGCGTTATCGACGCGTGCGACGATTCGTGTACTAGATTTCGTGTATCGAGAAATATTGTTTAACGCGTTGAACGCCGGCTAAATTTCAGCTACTAAAAACGCGAGCGTCGATGATTATATTGATACATTTTTAAACATATATTAAAACAAAATTTCTAATTTACGGAAGAGAATAAGGAGTTCGACTTTGTAAATTTTACTTTGGATTATCGCATTATTATTATACATTATCGCGGGGCCGGCGATCAGTGTGTTAATGGGTTGATCGCTGGCATGATTGTGTTGTGTTGTAGTATTGTGATACTATTTTGTATTATATTTGTTGTATTATTATATTATTATTTCTAATACCGTTTCTCGTTTCCATAGGAGAGTATAATTAATATGGTATCATGATCCTCAGGTTACCTGTTATCTATTTAGATTATTAAATATTCTCATTCGATATTGCTACAGAATATCTAGTGAACTCTTGTTGATAAGTGTACAAAAATAGTTAGTATCTGAGTAGTATTTTTCAATCTTTCTACTAATCTAGCAAGATAGAAAATCTTTGAACGAATAGTTAGTGTCTGAGTAGTATTTTTCAATCTTTCTACTAATCTACGAGCAAGATAGAAAATCTAATGAAAATAGTCATGAACGATAGTTTTTAATTTAAGAAAGCATCACATCGAATACGGTAAATAAGTAGTCGACGAATATAAATAAACGATTTCCACGAAATTCGGTACTCCGGCGCATACTTCCGATCCAGCAATTACACTATTGTTCTACAAGTGTTTTCCGCTTACATTGTACGGCCACGAAGTACTTACATTGTGTTTTCTCTATTCGGTAGAATCGTATCGTGTTTGCCCACCGTGTGTACTGTGTTTTGTAGAAGGACGTGCGCTCGGTGTAGTCAACAACCCTCACTGAGCTACTTTGTGCAGCAAGAACTGTTTAATCTACTATAAAACGTCGCTGTCAACCTTCCGCTTGCAGTTTCTTTTCACTAAATCTCTAAACATTGCTCTAAAATACAGATTTTCCTATCTACTGCATCGTTTCGAGAGTATCAGTTCCATCAGAACTAATTATTCATTGAAAGTATATCAACACTTTGCACTCGAAAGTTTTTCAATGGAAGTATTCAACATTTTCCGACGAGAGGTCATATTGTTTGAAACTAATTTAACGGTAATTCATAGATAAATTAAGCAACAGAGGTGTTTCATTTAAATATTTCACGTAGCAATGCAAATAATTTGAAATATTAAATATTCAACTGCATAGTTTCCTCGTATCGAATCATGTGACTCTCACCTCTCGAGTGCAAAGGGTTAAATAACAGGATACTGAAGTAATAAAATATCACACACTAAATGAGTAAGATATTAAAATAACAAATTACTTCCTACGAAGACAAAAGCAAACATCTCATTCGTTACCGATCTCTACTGCACCAAACTTGTTGCATACAGTTCCCCATCCCAATGATTCACTCTAAAGTGCAGCAAACTTAGTTCTTATGGAATTCTAAGGAATCACTAAGATTGCAAGTCGATTGCCAAGATCTCCACGCCATTTCCGCAACTAAGTAGCAGAAAGCTGCTCGTTGACGCCCGTTCGCTGGTACTCGGCGGCCATATTGTCGCGATATGCGCGTGCTAAACGTGCTGGAACTAAAAGGGCGGAGAATCATCGCCACCCAGTAAGAAACGTACGCGTATCAGAGCCATTCCCGTCGTGTCCTGGCTGCTAGGAATATATATATTCTCTTCTACGTACGCTGTCTGTCGGATACGGCGCGTTTCTGCGCGCGACGTCTCATTTTTAACGGCCGCGATCTTCTTCGTGCTCCTGCTCCTCTGGAAGATAACGTTCGACATTGGCGCTTCGTTTGTTCCTGGAACGGAACTCGAACAGTTGCCTCGACTACTCGCTTTGTAATTTTAACACGTTGAATGCCATGAAATCGAATTACTATAGTTCATTTAATTGAAAGACGATTATTTGACATTTCTATATTATAAACAATGCTAACGCGGTGACATTGAGCAAGATCTGCGTGCAACAGTAATAACGCAATTCAAGCAATTCAAGTAAATCAATCAAAGTCTGAACAGCTGCACTCTTAGAGTTTCTATAGCGAAATTCTCAAAAGTCAATTGAACTGCTCGGTTTTCAGTGTTAATTTCCATTGAACGTGAGATTCTTCGTTTCCCGGTGACATGTCGAGGATAACACAGTTTTCAAGATAATTCCGTCGGTCATAAGAGGTCAACTCGCGATCTCGCGAACGAGTCTAACGATCCGCGAACGAACCCGGCCGATCCATAGTTTTTCAAGGTTCCCCGAGCCGGTACACTCGGTGAAGTACCTCGCGCCAGGTCGTTTATCATCCCGTGTGAAAGTTCGGTAAGTATTCCAGCGATTTATTAAAGTTAATATCGTTCGACCCCGTGTCGAGTCGGTAGACTGTTGTAGTTGGTGGCACGCTTCGGGCTATAGGCAGTCTGTTAACGATCATTCCACGCTAACGTCGAGACGGAAACGGCGGTAGCCTATTCGTTCGCGAATCTGTTTGCTACGAACTTACGTCGAAATAATTATACACGCGATGATCCTAAATAGAAAGGTATATCTTCTTAATAAAGGCTTCGGAGCATATATCATTCGATGGGAAAGGAAACTAGGGAAATAGAAAGTAATCACGTGGAAATCTTCGTTCAGGCAAAGAGTCTCTAACGAACCTCTTGAAGATAAATAATGAAGGCGTCACATGAAAATGTGTGTTTTACATATTATCACGTCATTACATTAACCTAGAAACGATACACAAATAACCATTGAGATGCAAATTATGCATCGATCGCTTGAGTAATTAACCCCTTGGCCTATGATATCTTTCTCAACTCTGGTCGATACTACTTTGTCATTAATAATTTATTGGAAAAAGAGAAAAATTCTAAGCATATGTTACGCCCATATTTCCTTTCAAGTAATACGATTAATATGTAATCCCTATAAAAATTGTAATAATTGATTATTATCAGTTTCTTCAGACATTCGTTATAGTATTCAAGTGAGACTACTTTCAAGATCATTCCGAATATTCAATGCTTTTAAGATATCAGTAATTACGAAATGACGTTGAAACTAGTCATTTAGACTGGTACAGTTCTGTTAATACGTCAAGTGCCACGAAAATTCTTTTGTGTAACTTATTCTTTAACAAAGAACGAGAATTAGTTGATTTGGTATTATAGCTTGCAAATCACATTTAACTACGTTACTATTTTCTAGCAATTTTCGAACTGAATTCAATAGATCTAGGTTGATTTACTTTCCTTTCAAGTTGAATGTAAATTCTTATTAGGGGTTAAAAAACGAAACGTGCCGATCTCCTGTTCGAGTGATTCGATCATTCGTTAACGACTCAGCGTTCGAAATCGGAAAATTTCATCTCGCCGATGTGTCGACATTGATGGGCGAAAAGGTTAATACCTCATTTTCGTCCGCGGACCAAGGACATTAGCACCACCGCCGAACTTTTCAGCGGTGCCGCGCGTTTGCACCCGAAACTGCCGGCACGTTTCAGGCTATTCTCCGCGGGAACGTTTCGGTTTAGTGCCTAAGCCCGGTTTCACGTCTCCGTTGGAACAAAAGACATCGAAAGACTGGGTCAACGATGACCCGGCGTCCTCCAACCGAGGCTTAAAGGATTACGGGGATCGAAATAGTCAAGAAACCGGGTCGCGGCGAGCAGTCCGCGATCGTTCAGGACTAGGATACGGGGGAACGTCAACGTCGCCGCGTCTCACGCCTTCAATTAACCTAATTAGCCGGCGTCACGTACCAGTTAGACACCGATGCTGGCTGCCACCGGCCGGAATTCGCGTCGATTTTACCGGAAATCGTCACATCGTGAAACGCCAACGTGCTCCGCGGACCTGCCGCTAATTTTCAACGGGAAGAATGATCGTTGATACGCGCGTCTCGGTCTCACGCGGATCACGTGACGCCTGTTCCATCCCCTATTTCGTTTATTAGCCCGCTACGAGACGGAGATCGCGGAAGTAGGTCAAACTGTGTGATCCATATTCGGTCACGAGACACTTACTCGAGGACTGAACGAGTACGGGCCGCTGGTCGTCGCTGGGCCACTCGTGACCCGTACTAGAATCTTTGTGTACAAGTGTTTCGGATGGTAATATCGGATTGTTCGATTGTGAGGTGAATATTTCATTGCTTAATCAATTTCTTCATTAATAATTATAACTGTATTGTGTTGGTTACGAATATTTTATAGATTTAAGAGTTTAACGAATGGTTGTTTTAATCAAGTGATACTTATATGTAACTAAAAATTATGTGCTAAAATATATGCTTGTTATAGTCAAACTTGTTGAATCTAAAAAGACAGATTAGAAATCTACGTAACATCTTTTAATATTGCAAATAATTCATATGTGACATTAAAAGTATCACGAGTAAGGTTTGTCAACTAGATTCACGGAACTCGTCAGTTTTACGGATATTGCAGCTAATTTCTATGGTATCTCTAGTGAAAATGAAAAATGCTATAACATCCCTACGATCTTTTATTTTCCTTCTCAGTAGAAAATTTGGAAAATCTAATAATTTCAGGGTAGTTTCTTTGATTGATTAAAATATTTAATATTCTAACTGGTGCAATATTGGAGCCTACAGAGTTCAAAGGGTTAATATGAACAAATAGTAAAACAATAGTCAATTGAAGAAGCATCTAGAATCATCTAAAATCTTCTAAAATCTTCAAGAATCCTCAACAATAGTCCAACTTTCTGTCAGAAGCCAAGGGGTTGAATCTCTCGGCTACTAACATATACACCGTGACACTGTTTATCGGAACGGCCGGTTTCGCTCGGACCGGTGGCAATGAACACAACGGTCTGCCTATATTAATAGAATCGTAACCGCGACAGAAGACGATTGCGCTTCATTCCGCTCGTTACGTAACGGACAAAAGGACTCCGAATCGCGGCCGCGCGTCTCGCAATTAACAATCCCGCGATCCGTTTTATATTTTTCCCCTCCCCCTCGTTCCCCTTCCGCTTCTTATTCTTCTTCCCGTTCATCGCTCGATCCAGAGCCTTCCCTTTTGTTCGCCGGCTGAAACGCGCGCGTAATCCCCTTTCCGCCGCCCCCGGCAATTTGTCCGAGGGTCGGACTTCTCGCGATCGAGACGACCGGCAGAATGCTGACCGTGTTTCGCGAATCGTCTCGCTTTCTACCGGTTCTACGCGTGCGCTACTCTCGTGCAACTTTTCGATAGCTTCTAAAGTCTTTACGGAAACCTATGCATGAAAGTTTATCGCTGTGGGACATGATCGTTATAGGGGTTGTAGACGTGCTCAAGATCTTGCGTTTCAGATGCTTTCATTTTTATATTGTATATATGTAGTCTATTCGTTTGCTAATATGTTGCCTACGAAGTCACGTCGAAATAATTATACACGCGATGATCCTAAATAGAAAAGTATATCTTCTTAATGAAGGCTTCGGAGGATACATCACTCGGTGAGAAAGAAAACTAGGGAAATAGAAAGTAGATGCAAATTACACATCGATTGCTTAAGTAACGAAAAAACGAATTCCTGAAGTATCACTTAGACAAGAGTTAGAACTGACCCGAAACTAAACGCTACACTCAGCAAATCACAATAGATCACTTGAATCCCACCCAAACAACAAAAACCCCGAAGCTTACCAAATACCAAGATCTCTAGAAAACAACCAAAAACGCATTACAACTTCATTCTATTGGTTCTCCGGAAGCAGTCGGTCATTTCCACCCAGTGTCTCTCTCATCAAGCCATCCATCGATCCCGTCCACAGCAGTCTGCCGATTCCAGCGCTCGAAATGCACGGAAACATTCGATTCAGCGGCGCGCGTTCAGACGGCGAGTCGAGGCTCGCGAGACAGTCGTCATCGAACGCGAACCGTCCGGTCGCTGAATGCGAGGTCGTAGGTTCTCGCGAGATTCCTGCAGTCTGCCGGTTCTTCGATCGGGCTCGTTCGATTGGCTTTCGCGCGGAGCGGAGACCCGTAATGAATTTCCTGCTGGCGAAACGCGCGACGAGCACACGATCGCTATTTGTCGTCGTCATCGGGGATGGCCGACGGTCCGACCCGTTATCGGCCGCGATCGACATCGTCATCGGCGTGCAGTCATTAAACCCCTCGTTCGCCCCCTGCCCGCCTGCCCCTCGCTCCACCTCGCTTCACCTCCTCCACCCTGCTGGCAAATTATGTAATCCGCCAATCGATACATTCCGCGCGAGTTTATTGTCGATACGGTGCGCCGGCCAATGCCGATGTTCCGCTGCCGACGCCGCCTCCGCGGGAACTGACAGGCTTCCGGCGCGGGAATATTATCGGAAGGCCAAGGTTCTCGCGGAAAGCCTTTCCCCAAAGCTGAGAAAAGCTCCTCTTACTGTCGAAGCTCGCTCTCCCGGGCGAGATGCATTTTTAAATGGACCGCCGACGATTTCTTCGAGCTGACTTGAGGTTTCTAACGTCTAAACGTCCGAACCTACCACATAGAAACCTCAAGTCACTGCATCAATATGTGGAATATTTTTACGAAATAGCTTTGTTTAAAAAAATGTCGTCTATGTCTCATTGGAAATCGTCGCATGTTTCTAGTGAAATGCTTCCGAGTGCAAAGGGTTAACATGAGATGAAGTGTTCAGATTTGGAAGACTAAGTAGTGGAAAAATGATCTAATTAGTCGAACAGTAAGAGATCACGTAGTTTTTCGAAAGTTTTGTATGTTTCGAAGAATCTTCGTCCGCAAAGGGTTAATGGAGGTTTTGTTTTTGTTGTTGTTTGAAGTTGGAGGAGACGTTTTGAATGATTTGGTGATTGACGGTATCGGTGCAAACGATGTTTGATCGCTACCTGATGGCTGTTTAAGGGAATTAGAGTAGGGAATTAGAGTAGAGATGATATATGTAGTTCACTGTGTTGTGGTAACCTTTTTCCACGATTTTTCGTTGTGGCTACCTGTCGGCGTTGATAAAAACGACGATCAAACAGGTTTGAGCAGCAGTGCATGTGAGATAGTTTCTAGGTCATAGCTAAAAATACATCTTCCTAGAGTGATTTGAATGGAACAAATATAGTGACAGAGTAAGTGCTGTTCAAAGTGTGACTGCTGTGGGATTGAGATCGTGGGAGCTTTATTAATAAACTATTTTACTCCACTTAAGTATTACAAACAATAACGTTTACTCTTCGTTTCACTGTCCAACGGTACATCGAGTCGACTCGATCCAATAGAAAACTCTGAATCACTTACTCCCGTATAAACACCAACCTTCCTTAAATCTCACCACTAAACAATCATTCCAAAAACATTTCAAAAACACCACATCACCAGAAAATATTCAATCATCTGAAATCCGAATTCACCCACAAATTCTCATCTAATAATCTCAATGAGATCATCAGTGCCAACAATACAATTTCCTTCATCAAACCCGAACCTCAACTCCTCCCAAACAATAAAAAACATCACAACACCTACAACAGCACACAGATCCAAATAAAAACTCCAAACAACGACCGATCATCGAACCGCGCGATCAAAGATTCCGCTGCGGCCGGTTCGTCCGCGTCGCAAGGGTTAATTCGTCGGCGAGTCGTGGCAGCGGGAGGATCCGTCTTTCGCGATCATCCGATCGTCTACCGATCGTCTATAGGATTAAGTCGTGCTCTCGCGTTAAGCGGAAAGCGAAGCCCGTGATTTGTAGGTCGTTTGATCGCATTATACCCGCCTGGTGGTTTACGTAATCCCGACGTTCGTTCTCGTGTGGGTGTATATTTGTGCGTGGCAGTCTCTCTTCTCTCTCCCCCTCTCTCTCTCCCTTCCCCTCTCTCTCCTCCCGCGAGCACGATATAACGTCTGTTATTCTGTGTACGTGATCGCGTCTATATACATACGATCTAGTCGTGCGCCAGATTATAGGTTGGGCTAGTTTCACGACGATTGTACTCTCCGCGTTTCCCTCCCCGTGCATCCCCTCCCCTGCGACCAGCTTTCCGTCTTTCCGACTCTCGTTGCTCGGCTGTGCGCGCTTCCCAAGGTCCCTGCCTCGTTCACGCGAGTCGCTTCCGACCTTTCAGGGTTTTCTTCCAGGTCCCAACCCTTTGAAGGTTCTTGGAAATCTACGAAACCTTCGCCGGATGAAGTTAACCCCTTGCGGAGGAAGATTCTTTGAAATATAGAAAACAGATGAAGCTGAATATGTTTATTGCTTAAATAATAGCGAAAATGGACACTACATGCTAATCTCTTGCTGAACAAGTAATTAGATCAGTAGCCTGCGACTCAGTCTTTCAAATGTGAACGTTTCACCTCGCTGAAATGTCGACATTCCTCCGCAAAGGGTTAATGGAGGTTTCTGGATGTTCGATGGGAAATTTGTGGTCCTTTTGTGGTTTGAAATGGTAGCAGCGTTTGGATGGAGTTTTCTTTTAAGAACTGGCTGTTCGATGTTTTTGATGTAGATCGATGGTACGTGAATGTTGGGTGATTGAAGGGTTTTGTTTTTGAAGCTTGCGATTGGGGAAATGGTGTTAATGGAGATTTTCTGGTTTAGAGGCTTGGGGTGTTTAAGTGAACGATGTTTGAGCACTTTTTGGGTGGAGATAGAGGTCAGTGTAATAATAAAGGTGTTATTGAGTTTTGTAGTTTTCGAGGCTATTTTATATTCTGCTCCAAATTTTTGGTGACAGTAGATAGGACAGAGATAGATTCTTTTAGTGGTGTACCGAGTGTTGATATGGTTCAAGGAAAAATCTAGGTACGAGAGGTAGCGTAAACAGAGGAGTTCGTCGACACGCGGGACAGGAAGTGCCGCGAGCATTCGAGGAGACGCGCTCTGCGACTTACCGAAGGAAATCAATAGCGTCACGGTGTTTGTTGGGAAACGTGAGCGATCTGCTACGGAATAATCCAGTATTATTAGTATCGTAATAATTCGTTGTACGGAATAAACCTTCCTAGGGAATTGAATTAAACGCGAATTAAATTGAATTACATAGTTTCAGATTAACACCTCAAAATTCTCATTTCATTAAACGAAAGTTTAACTGTACACTTGGAACAAATTTCAATTAAAATTGAGAATCCAAGTGTACTACTTTCAGATTAACACTTAAATTCTCAATTCCTTAAGTAAATACTGTACACTCGAAACGAATTTCAATTCAAATTGAAATCCAAGTGTACTACTTTCAGATTAACACTTCAAAATTCTCAATTCCTTAAGTGAATACTGTACACTTCAATTAAAATTGAAATCCAAGTGTACTATTTTCAAATTAACACCTCAAAATTCTCAATTCCTTAACTAAATACTGTATACTCAATTAAAATTGAAATCCCAGTATACTATACCCACATCACCACGTAGTCATTCCGAATTTCCCAAGTAACGCCCGAAATGAGGTTCAATTGAAATTAAAACCGAAGTGTACTAGTTTCACGCCAACACTCGAACGAGCGTAGTATCCTCAAAGTACCTTCAGGTCACGAAGGTTTAAGTATATAGCCGCACCGTCGGTATTCTGTCTACGCGAAGGACCACGGTACCCGAGAGACCATAAATCCACGGTGCTCCGAGGGCAGTCCGGCCGATCGCGGATCAGAATGCAACCGAGAGGTAGGTGAAGTTGGCGAGCGTGTCGGGGGAAAAGGACGAAGACAAAGAGCGAGTGTCTGGCATCTAGCTGCGCGCGGAGCTAGAATCGGAGTATCGAGGCTAGCCTCGTGCAAGAGCTAACGCTCGAGTCACCGACACAGGTTTCAATGACGCCGTTTTGACCGGAGAGAATTAATTCACCGGAACCCGATCCCGCGAGCAACAATATTAATCAATTGGAACGTTGATCGATATCAGCTCGCGCTTCGGCTTAGATCTTTTGTTTCGAGAAAAATATCGGAACCTTGTTACTCGAAGAATACAATAAAAACCATAAGCTACATTGTAGGTATTCTTTAATAAATCTTTCTTGAATCTTTACATTAGTCGCTTAGATTTTTTATTTGAGAAGAGTATCAGAACTTTGGTGTCTGTAGATAAATATTGATACTTTATAGCTTAGATTCTATATTAGTTTCCTTTTGTTCTAAATATTAGATTAGATTTCTTTCAATAGATGTATCAAGATTTCATCTGAAAAGCTGTGACGTAGATATGCTAAACATTGCTACCTTGTAGGTTAGATGCTTTAATAAATCTTTCTTAAGTCTTTAGATTATTCACTTAGATTTTTTATTTGAGAACAATATCAGAACTTCGGTGTCTGTAGATAAATATTGATACTTTATAGCTTAGATTTTATATTAGTTTCCTTTTGTTCTAAATGTTAGATTAGATTTCTTTCAATAGAAGTATCAAGATTTCATCTGAAAAGCTGTGACGTAAGCTATGCTAAACATTGCTACCTTGTAGCTCAGATTCTATATTAGTTTCCTTTTGTTTCAAATATCTTAGATTCCTTTCAACAGAAGTACCAAACTTCATCTGAAAATCTATGACCTAAGCTATGCTAAACATTGCTACCTTGTAGCTTAGATTCTAAATACAGTTCCCCTTGTTCCAAATATTATCTTACATTCCTTTCAACAGAAGTATCAAACTTCACCTAAAAAGCTAGTTCAAGCTCTACTAGTTGAACCTATTCTTCCAAACATCCACACTATCAACCTCACCATCTCCCATCGAAGTCACCAGAACTGAAACGAATAAGTATACATTAAACGATCCTTATCTCTCCGTCCACGCTCCGTCATTCTCTCCCCGACTGTTCTCAAGATTGACACAGATATCCTCTTTCAAAGGAAACCACGAAGCCTCGCCGTCTAAAAGAAACCCCAGAAATTGTACAATACATTAAATGGCACGTTACCAGCGCTACCAGCCCGAGCCTCTGTTATTTCCCTTTTTCGCGAGCGTTCCCATGATTGTCGTCATTGTTGCGAAAACCTCGCGGTCTCCGTTCCCAGCGAGCGGAAAGTCGCCGCGCCACGCCACACACCACACACCACACCACACCGCACCGCACCGCACCGCACCGCACGCCACGGCCGGGCCGCATTTCCTTTGGCGCGCGCGTGTCGATGCGTGGCCGGAGTACGTGCGTGCGTGCATGCATGCCGCAGTGGCCGTCTTCGCCGCTCGTTCTCGTCTCTGACCTCGTTTTCACCGTAGCTGTCGGCCCGACTAATCGGATGGCAGACGTCGGAACTCGGCAAGTTAAATTCCTCGCGGTTACGTCCGACAGAGCCGCGTTTTGCAGCGGACCCAACGCCTCTCGCGATCCGCCAGCTGAATCTTGCCGTGTCTTTCGGATGTGTCTCGGGAAATTCGAGCGATACCGTCGTCTTATCGTAGCGTTATCGATTATTCTGGACGTTAACCCAATCGCACTCGTGTCGTGTACGTAACGCGCAAATGCGCTGACTGCGTTAACCCTTTGAACTATGTGGGCTCCAATGTTAACCCTTTGCACTCCGAAGTTTTTCAGTAGGAAAATTTCTATGTTTTCTGATGAGATGAAGATATTTTGTGAAAGATATTTGACGTCGATATTTCTCAGATTGGTGCATTGTATGAAGTGTAATATTAAATATCAAATTTTGTAACTTCACTGTAGGAAATCAAGTGGTGAGTCATCTCTCGAGTGTAAAGGGTCTAAAATTATTCGATTTTTCACACATCCAAGTTTTGTACTAACAGAATAGAAGAAATGTTATAGCATTTCTGATTTTCGTAAGGAATACTATAAAAATTAGTTGCAGTTGATAGATTACAAAACCTGCGGTGCTAAGAGTTAACACATTCGTTTCCCAGAGGTCTCTGCAATTTGGCAAGAAGTAATTGAACAATTTTGAAGAAAAATGATTATAATCCGAAAGGTTAATATTTCTATTTATTATTGATGTTAGGAGACTTGTTAAGAACACGCAGATAGTTGATGCTCGAAGGATTTGTATTTCGTTTCCCAGAGGTCTCCGCAAGTTGGCAAGAAGTAATTGAACAATTTTGAAGAAAAATGATTATAATCCAATGGGTTAATATTTCTATTTATTATTGATGTTAGGAGACTTGTTAAGAACATGGGGATAGTTGATGCTCGAAGGATTTGTATTTCGTTTCCCAGAGGTCTCCGCAAGCTGCGAATATGAATTATACAATTTCAGCGGTATGTTTTCGCGGGAATCTTTCGCAATTACGCACGTCAAATATTTTCCGCAGCCGCTGGAAGTATTGTTCGGGAGACGGCAAGTGGACATGCGAATTTTTCATAATAACCGGATGCACCGTTTGGGTACTGAATGCGGGTGCAAATGACCCGCGATATGCATACGTGGGTTTTGTTCTACTTATGCGCTCGGACGTGAAAAACTTCTGTGTTTTATTTTTGCTAAAATGCGTCCGCTGAAATGTTGAAAAATACACGGCAGTTGAAGAGGCGAGCAGATGAACGCGGGCTCGGAATTAATTACAAATGCCTGTAATTTTGTTGAAACACTGCTCCGCGGCGCGCGCTAATTCTACGCTCAATTAGAATGATTATTTTACTATTTACGTAGAAAAACCGGGAGTCCGACTCTCGCGTCGAGCCGGGTCAGAATGATCCAGTAGGCGAGGGTCGCGTAATTTATGCTGAATTTCCCAGAAGAAACGTTAAATCACTGCGTGGGCTATTC
This sequence comes from Nomia melanderi, assembly GCF_051020985.1. Lineage (NCBI taxonomy): Eukaryota > Metazoa > Arthropoda > Insecta > Hymenoptera > Halictidae > Nomia > Nomia melanderi. The sequence continues at coordinate 15,984,981 of NC_135004.1, read as the reverse complement.
CAGATTACTAATTTTACTGCCTGCGATTCCGACTTGAAATATTATGGGCCTCGCTGCATTCGTACGAATCGAACTCTGATATCTTTCAAAAATCAATATTGCAAAACTGTCTCGAAAGTTCAAACTCGAAGAAATCAAAATACCATAATTAAAATACATATTTCAATAAAACTTGAAATACGAATTGAATCATTGAATTAAACTTGAAATACCTTATACATTCAACTTCCTTTAGTTTCAATTTTTCACACGTTTGCAATGTTATACATTGAAATATACATTCCATATATATTTCCAACGATTGAAAATACGAAGACCCAGAAAAATGTTCGAACGACGGGAATATTTACAAACGACGATCGCGTCGAGCCGCAATCCGAGCGACGTCGATATTAAAGCGAAGAGAAACTATTTTCGAGTAGAATATCGCGTGGATAAGAGGCACGCGTGGGCCACGGTTAACGACCCATAATTCGGGCCACCTGTGCGTATCAATTCGATAAATCTTGTCTGCCTCTAAACATTCCCGTGACTCACTGCACCGAGCGAGTTTCATTATTCGCAGGGTCTCGTGTTACTCGAACAACCGTCTCCGTTAGTTAGAATCGGCCGATTAGCGGATCGAACTTCCGACACTTTTAAATTCCACGGTTGACGTTTCTCGGCGAGAAAAGATCGCGTTTCCGAGTTTCCTCGGTTACGTGCGAAGTTTCCTCCGGTCGAGCGAGTTTCACTTTCATTCCGGTTACGGCGGATTAATCGGCGAACGCCTGTATTTGCATAAACATCGATCGTCGATTATTTCCGAATATTTCGCGCTTGCTTCCCATTCGCCATTTTAACGCGTTAGTGGAGCAGACAGGTGTAGCGCATTCGGTTTATGTAGATTTTAATATTTATTAGGAATTTAGGAACAGTTGTTGGAAAATTCTGATGACATTTGGCGATTAGAAATATCAAATTAACCACTTGCGCTGGAAAGACGTGCCACGCACGTCGAGACGTTTCCCAAAATTCTCAATGATGTCTTCTATACGTTGATGATCTTGTTACATTACGTCTATTAGATTATTTCGAAATATATTCAGAATGATTAACAAACAGAATAAGTGTACATATCAGCGTAAAATAGGTGAAAACAAAATTCCTCGCAGGAGACTGCCAAATTTCTGAATTCATTTACAGCGCAAGTGGTTAATACTCAGTCAACCGAATGAGGAAATCTCCTACTTTCACTTAGCATTGCCTTTTGTTTTGTTTAAATTTTCTTTTGTTTAGTATGCCTTGAACTGGGGTTATTTGCGATTCGTCAAATATGCTTCTTGGTTTTATAAAACAGAGTTAACCAAATTAGTTGTATAGTTCTTTCTAGTATAGTTCTTTCTATATTTATATAGTTCTAGTTCTTATTATATATTATACATAATATTATATATATTATATATTGTATATACATAATATTATACATTATATAGTTCTTTTTTAATATTTAAATTGAACAGATTACCATACACATTTATTTCTAGTAATTACCAGTTACCAGTACTACCGTTTGGAGGTTAGGATAACATTGTTCCTCCCCTGTGCCGAGCAATCGTAATCTCATTTGACCGGCCCCTTTGCTAAGTGAAATGACACTTCATTCAAATTTCATAACGATCGACCGCCGTAAACCACTCCACTGTTAGTCTCAAACATCCCCGAGCCACGTATCTCCACTTCCCTTATTTAATAAAGTATCCGAACGGCCGAACGGCCGGACGATAAATTCCTATCCCGGCTCCATTTTTCACCGACGGTCCCCACGCGGATCCAACGATCGCCCGTAGACGACGCCGGCGTGAATCAATCTACTTTAATTCGACGAGTCATGAAATCGAGCAGCCTATAGTCTTCCACCCTATCCTCTCGCAAAAAAGAAAAGTAGAACTCCGGGTTCACATCATTCACTCGAATTCTATCGAATCTACAAGTTACACCAACCTTAAAACCATCATAACAATATATCTTCAATATTCCCTTCGTTTCGTTAACAAAATTGTTAATGGTATTAACCCTTTGCTCTCGAGAGGTGAGTCTTAGTCATTGAATTTGATATAACAAAATTACAAAGTGTTGTATATATTAAATTTCCTATAATACATCAATACCTGAAATATTTCTATAAAATAGCTTTGTTTCTTAATTGTATGCTTTCATTAGTTCGTTTCAAATAGTGTCTATATCTCATCGGAAACTGTCGACTGTTTCTAGTGGAAAGCTTCCGAGTGCAAAGGGTTAAAAGCGATTCACCGGTTAATAACAAAATCCACTCCATCTTTGTTATTCCATCAAAACCAACCAGCATTCCTCAAAAAATCAAATATCTACTCTAACAAAATCCATCAAATCCCCAACACGAAGCTTTCAACCTGTTGAAGTTAAAGCATTCCCCATGCTTATACCGTTTTTTGTAAAACCCCACATCCTTTGCAGTTATTGGTTAACCCCTTAACTTGCACGCTCGAGTTAATTCGAGCGCGCTAAACAGGTCAAACTGTGAAAATAATGCGAAAGCAAAGAAAAAAAATCGTTTCATTGATATTTATCATTTCCATGGGACTGTAAGCTACAACACTTATTCATTCAAGAATAAAATACAGCCTTTTTCCATGGAACAAAAGCGCAGTGTATCAAAATTGATTTTTTTTGGCCGGTTTTTTCCAAAAACACGTATGTATGTGGCAGTTCTTTTCCTTAGTTCTACTGTGCGGCCATCTTGTAACCACCGAGTTCCACCAATATCTTCACTTAACATCTCTTTACAAACATAACCATTACTCCGACATACTCTACCGTATTTTATCTCACACAACCCCTTAACACAACCTTACAGCAACAAGCAAAGTCTCCACGCGGATTCCCTCGATCGAGCATCGTTCGCCAATAACGAACGCACCGTGCCTGTAATCCCTCTTTCGTCGATCCAGGAGCAATCCAGCATTCATCCACCTGTCGCGGACCCCGCGATCTCTCGATCTCGCGCGTCGAAGCGAAATAATCAGCGTTTTCCCGTGCGGAGGCCGGTGTTCCCACGAAACGTTGCGCAGGAAAGCGAGCGTGCTCCGCTCGCCGGTCCTCTAAGCGCGCGCGGTCTCGTCTCGTGATATTATCGGCGATCTCCGCGGTTTATTCGCCTCTTTTTCTCTCTCCTCGTGGTTTTGTTCGCCTCTCGGTTTCTCCCCGGCCGCGCACCGGCCGGCCGGCCGGTCGTTTGTCATTTTCCGTGCGACCGGTTGGAATGCCGGAGTCGGACGCTGGCCGCGTGTACGCTTACCGGAGGTAATTCCTGTTGCGTGTCGGGGCGTCTCGGGAATACCGGCGGGCGTCGATCGAGCAGGGGGGGGATAAAAAACCGGCGATCGATTTATTTCCTCGCGGTTACGAAACGACCGAGCGCCGCCGCCGCCGCCGCCGCCGGCCTCCAGCGGGCCGGCCAGACGATATTAATGAACGTACTCGGAGCGCGCTAAAATTAGACGATCAGAAGGGAAACGGGAGCGTAGCCTGCCTCGCCGATCGATCCGACATTTATTTTCCCTTTTCTTCGCCGATCGAGAGCCACGCTCGCTTTATTTATACTCCTCCGACGGTGTCGTTTAATCGCGATTTCGACGAGCGCCGCCGGGATTTCGCTCCGGTTACCTGTGGGTATAAGCGAGTTGCTCTTGTTGCGTGGAATCGAGATTGGATTGACTTATTGGGTTGGTCATTCGAATGAGTACAGTGGAAGCCTCCGTAACGCGATTAAAATATGCTGTTACGGGGCTTCGCGTTTACGAAGCTCGCATAAAATTCCCGATTCGGATGCCGATCTGATTTACATCAAATTGGCCCTTTGATTGTATGTTTCTTACGGGGAGCCTCGCGTCGTTTTATCGATACATATTATTATATATATACATCTTTCATTTATGAGACCATTCTGTAATCACCTCGTCTTATTTCATAAAGAAAACCAACGTTCGTCAAATTGGTAGGTATATAAAAATCTCCATAAACCTAATAAAACTCAAAGTTCATGTCGCGCTTGGATTCGAAAGCGGAATATCACGTCGTAAATACACTTTCCGCGTACCCTTTACTCGCAAGTACAAATTCGAGTAACACTTCGCTTCAGTTGTAAAGAGGAGGAGAGCGCGGCGAGGGAATATTCGAAAATACACAGCGGCCCCGTCCGCGTTATTAAAATAATCGAAAAACACAACACGTCCCCGGCGAAATCGCTAAGCAAACAGCCATTTGACTCCCCATCGAGCAACCCCCGGAACGACGAGGGAAGCTCTCGCCGCCCTTCCGCCCCCGGGCCCGAGGATACTCGCCAAACATTGTCCCCGGGCGCGTAATCGGAAACATTTCGCGTCGCGTTCCCAAGTTAAATCGAGCATCGCCGGTTGCCTGGTCGATGGGCCGGGAGCGCCGGTTTCGCGGGGCCTCTTCAGATCGCACTTAATGACTCGAACGCTCCGCGACTGGGAATCCTTCCGGATTTCATCCTGGAAACGCGCCGCGCGCACCCCCTGCCTCCTCCGTCGTTTTCCCTTACGCGGCTTTTAAGTTTCGGATTTCCAAGATTGCAGACGCGGCTGGCGCGGCCAGGGTCGCTACCCCGTCCGCCCTCTCCTCCCGCCTACTGCATTATTCAAATCTGTCGCAAGAAGAATCTCGGGGTGAATTTTAAAGGGATGAAGAAGTCGAAGAGTGGCAAACATTCGCGCTACCGCCAGCCCGTTCGGTTCTTCGTCGTTTCCTCGAGGATTCTGTGTCTTTCTCCATTAGAAGTGCGTGGGATCTTGGTACTTCGATTGGAGTTTGTGGGAAATTAGGTACTCGAAACTGATAGGTACTCGAGGAACTCGAAATTGTAAAGAAATATATTCGACTTTCTGAAATTGTTCTGTAGAAACTCAGACTGCATCTATGGAGGTTTTAATTGATTTACAATTCAGTCTTCGTGCCGCTAAGTTAATTTCTTCAACTTCCCAAAGGAACTATCTAATAATTGCGGATGAAAGACATCAGCAATCTGACCCGTTTGGTAGTCTTAGTAGTAAACGTTACTAATCAGCTGACAATATTTAAATGTTTAAATTCCAATTGTAGTGTTTCAATTATGGAAACAAATTTAATCGCTATAACAGTTACGATCTCTTAGTTTAATTTCATTCGCTATGTGAACGGTCCACGGTCTGCTCTATTTTACTGGCAATATCCGTATTATAGCTGTTATACGAGATATATATGAAGTATCTAAAGTGCATATATTGCTATATTAAGTAATCATAAAATATCGACATTAGAGATATTAACCCTTTGCACTCCAGAGACGCCTCTAAGTCACCACCTAAGTCACCTCTAAGTCAATGTACGAAATATTGAAAGAAAATAGTTCTCTCCCTCGATGCACGTGAGATTTCTTAATTCAATCTAAGAAAATGTCGTCAGTATCTCATTAGAAAATATTGAATATTCCGGTGAAAAACTTCTGGGGTGCAAAGGGTTAACCCTTTGCAGTCCGAACTGCTGTTGGTTTCTCACGTTGAGGTTCACGTCGACGTTGGTTCATTCGATTACAGCTTAATACGACACTCTATTTATTTACTCAAGAATATTTAGGAGTCATTGAAATGTCACCTTTAAATGGCACAATTGTAACTACAAGTAAATATAGAAAAAATTCTTGAAACAGGTAGCAATAAAATAGAATAGTCCGACTCGACATAGGACTAAGGGTTAATACTAAGGTATAAACTCTGGTGACCTCTAACGCGTCGCGTCTCGTCCACTCGTTATTTCAAGTGTCAGCCGCTGTTCGGTCTTCCTTCATCCCCTTTCGATTTCTCAAATTTCCACGCTCGTCCGCCGCGTCTTCCCCGTAATCCGTTTCTAATGGTCCCGCCGTGTCTCGCAGCCCGCGAAACGATGTTTGCGCGGCGCGGCCGCCTTGCCCGCTACCTCCTCGCTAATTAAATTACTAATTAAACGTAAGCGGGAGTAATTAAACCGCGGCGATCCGTGGCTGCAGACAGGCCGCGCTGGTTCGCCGGCGCCGCTCGGCTTCCCTTCGCGCTTTATTATTTCCCCGCGGCACCCCATCTCCGCCGCCAATAACGCTAATTCTGCTTATAAACAGGTTTCCCTTCGGAATCGCCTCGAGACGCTCTGCGTTCCTCGGGAGTGCGCATTCAACACAGGTGCCAGAGAGATCTTCTCGATGCGTTTTGTTTACGTTTAATGATTGGCTACCGTGCGATCGTATTGGCGAATGGTATTTTACCGTAGAAAATTTGTGTCGGGAATTGAGACGTTTGAGAGCCGAAAAATAGACAGAATTCGATCATTTCTCTATATTTAATATTTCATATACAATATAGTATACTATAATATAGTTTATATAGTTATTATATTTTTCATGCTTAAATACAATAATATATTTCATATATTGGAGCCTACTGAGAGTTCAAAGGGTTAAACGAAAGAAAAGTTTACTTGTTAGTTACAAAATGAAATGAAATATGGTCCCGGCATATTTCTAGACAGAAATACTTCCTCCCATTATGTTTAATATTTATTCCAAAATGATTATCGAGTCTTCTCGTCGAACGAATTGCTCTCCCTTCCCGACGTCGGGTTTCAAGAACATGGAACGGAGGAGAAACGAACGCCGCTCGCTGGAAATCCTCGCCGTTTAATGGAATACCGGTGAATTATGTAACGTTATCGGCGCGGCGATCGAATCGGCGCCTCCGCCACGCACGCGACCGCTTGTCAGATGGAAATTGAAACATTGTCCGAGACGGTCACGATACGTTCCACGCGAGGCCCTGCAAGACGGTACTTACCTGTCTTTCATATTTTCCCTGCAATTTCGCTAAATCCTTCATATCCCTCGAGTCTACTTAGAATCCCACATGCTTCCACTTTCTCCGTCTTTCTCCAAACAGATTTCTGTCGTGTACATAATTCCACTTTCCCAACAATTCCCAGTCTATAATCCAAATAGAAACCATAATAACCGCTTCTTCGAAGATCATTATCGAAAGAGACCACGTCGAGCCGTCAAAACCGATCGATCCCGCGAATATTACAAACATTCCGAAAGTTCAACTTTCTTAGCAACAAAATCCTCGTTAGCTAAAATCCTAGCTTCAACGTTCAAAGCCTAAGCGCGGCGTGCGAGATAGAATCGCTTATCAGCGATCGTTCGCATCGTAAATCTTCCGCGGGGAATTAACGAACAAACACAGCTATTCGTGCGTTCGCCGCGATAAAAATCGTTCCGAATGGCCCGGGGTTTCTAGCCATGAAGGGTTAATTACCCGATCAGTTTCAGCCGGCGCTCTGGTTTCCCTCGAATCACTTTTAACCCCCGACAGACCGACTTCGTCCGCGGCGTGTACGCGTGACCGCGATACACGCGCTGCCGCTATCGTCGCATAAACCACCCCCCCCCCTCTCTCTGTCTCCTCTGTTCACCCTGTCCCACGGTCCGCCAGTATTTAGCGTAATTTATTAAACCGCCTCCGTCGGGTTCCTCTGGCTCGCTTTGACCGTGCCACCGCGAGGGGGTGAAGCGCGCCGGGGCACGCGGCTCAGCGGTTGACACGCGTACACTACCGCGCATAAGTACAGTCGAACCTTGATAACTCCGCGAGTCCTATAAGTTAACCGTTCCTTCGTTTCCGTCGACGTATTATTTCGCTTCGCGTTCGGTGTAGTCGGATATCGACAACTAGAGTCTTTATAAGTTGATAGCGTCTGCGATTTACTTGCTCCTGCGCTATTAAATAAACCATATGAAATGCGCCGCTGTAATTGAGACAATTTTCCCTGTTTGGGACGTGTACGACGGATTTAGATGAAATATTTATGAATAGCTAGCAACAAAATTACGGAGCAGTTAGATTGATTTTCGGAAATTTTTGTATAAAGTTCAAGGGAGTGTTGAGACTTGATTTATAATTCGTGTGTTGCTAAATGGATTTCTTTAGTTTCTCAGAAGCGTCTATTTTTTTGATAACTGCCAAATGAAATCAAGAATGAGTAATTTCGACCTTCAACGCAAGATTCGCATATTACTCAGAATATCATCCTAATCCACAAGTCAGAACATCCCCTCGCGAAACCTCCGCCCACCCTCTCCAATCCGAAGACCTCCCCCGCGACCCGCAAAGTTCAAACACCTCTAAACACCCCATCTCAGCCTCGAGATCGACGCGACTCTAAACAAACTGCCACCGTTTGAACAACACCCCGAAAACATCAATCCTAAATAACATCTCATCGCGCCAGACGCCACCCCAGCACCGCGGCGAATACTTATGCGCGATAGTGTACACCCACTCGCGAGCACACGTACCATTCGGCGCACGTACACGCTCGGAGGCCGCGGCGCGGCGCGGCGCGGCGTGTGTGTCGGTCGCCGGCACACAAAGAGAGCAGCCCTGGCTTTCACGGCGGGGGCGGTATGACGGAATCAATACCGGTGTGTGAGAGGGTGGGATAATGCGGTGGCTTGACGAGAGTTGTAGCTACTAAGGGGGCGGGGGGCGGCTGGCGGGAAGGGACAGAGGGAGCGACGGAGGCGAGGGAGCGCGACCGGGGAAGCTAGACCGAGAGAGAGAGAGGGAGAGGGTGAGAAGGGGATGAAAACAGAGAAGGCAGAGAGAAGCCTACGGAGAAGAGGAAAACGAGAGAACGCGGGGGGTTGGTCGGTCGGTCGGCTGATGGAAGAAGAAACGAGGCTCGGCCGCGGCGAAGGCTGCGAGCGCGTTAGCGGAGGGGGCGGCGGCGGGGGGCGGGGGGCTCGAGGACTACCGGAGGAAATAAACAATGGGCTGGTAACCCGCGTTCGGCTGGTACACGCTGCTGGAAAATTACCCGCGGTACCGGATAATGGAGAGATGGCGGTAACCACCTTCTTCCGCGATCGGCGCGGCCATTCTTCTCGGCTTTTACCTCTCCCCCGCCGGCAGGCCTCTTCCGTCCCCCGGCCGGTTTTCTTTTTATTGGCAAGTAATAATCGCGACCATTATGCCGGTCCATTTTCGCGATCCGCGATAGGGTGTATCGGTGATTGTCGAGGGGATTACGATGCACTGTGGACGGAGGGTGTCGTTCTTGTTCCTCGTGTTCGATGGTTCGTGTGTTTTGGTTGCTGCTCGCGATGCTGGAGGTTGTTGGAGTTGGAGTAATGGTTGAGGTTTTAGTGAGGTGGTGTGAATTGTTGGTCTCGTGGGGTTACTGGATTTTTGTTGTGTTTGTGTGTTTATCGCGTTGTGGATGATCAGGTGTGCTGTGATTGAAGGTTTCTTGGGAAAATAGGAGATAGGAGGTTGACTCTTTGTAATGACTGTTCTGACTTCTCTATGTTCAACCCCTTGCGGAGGAAGATTCTTTGAAATGTAGAGAACCTTCCAGAGATAAAGATAAATTATATGTCAATTGCTTAAATAATGGAAAATAGAGAAACTGCTGATCTTTCGCTGTTCAAGTAGTTGAATGGTTTGTGACTTAGTCTTCCAAATATGAACATTTCATCTCGTCGAAATGTCGACATTCGTCCGCAAAGGGTTAATACATCAGAATTCGGTGTATCCGATGCGTCACCGATGAATTTTTAGTTCCAGTTTTTTTTTTTGATATTATTAGAAACAACTGAATTGCAAATCAACTGAAATCTCAACAGCTTCCTTCGTTTCTACAGAGGAATTGCAAAAGTGATTTTAACACTAGAACTACCGAGCATTTAATACGATTAATATGCAATTCAAAAAATTGTAACAATAGATTATTTTCAAAATCATTTCGAAGATTCAATGCTTCAAAGATATCAATAATTACGTAACAAAACAATCGAAGTATAGGGATGAAAATAGGGGCGAGAGGAATTATGTGGAAGAAAGTGAGATTGCGGATAGGTTCCGAAATCGCGAAGGATCTCTTCATAATTCTCTTGTTTCATGCGTCTCTTTTTATTGTTCTCCGCCCTCAGACGCTTTACCCCCGAGCCGACGTAACCGGGTATTTTTCTTCCGTGCGGCGAGCAGCGATAATAATCGCATTACGGTCGCGGTTCGTTTTGCCGTGCACTCTACCCGGCCGCGCGTTAAAGGGACCACTTCCAACCGGGGTTCTAAATACATTAATTTCGCGGCGGAGTTATTCGGCTCGCGGCCTGCTCTATGGAGTGTCCCGCTGGATATCTCGATATCTTTATTTTGAATTGGGTGCCAGCTATTTTCCACGTAATGTCGAAGCTTATGAAATCATTCTCTGGGCATCTACAATTGTTTTATTATGTATACTCACTTTTTACGCAATTAACGCTGAAGACAAGGCTCATTGTCAGTCATGTTTCATCTGAAACGAATTACTTTAACTAAAACTACCGAGCAGTTCAATTGACTTCTGAAAATTTTCCTATATAAACTCCAAGAGTGCATCTGTTCAGACTCTGATTTACAATTCAATTTGCGCAGTGCTAAATGAATTTCTATATCTATATACATATACTAATTCCATTATCAATAATTCTAATATGTTACACTTCAAAACAATCTCCATAAAACACAGCAAAGCCATCGAAAATATAAGATATCAGCAATTAAAACAAAAACATCCCAATCTTCCCACGGCAAGTTAAAAACACGCATCCATCAAGAGAACACTTACCACCCACAAATCAAACACAAGAAAGAAACCTCTGCACGCTCCCAAAACCACCCAACTATCCTAACCATCGCTTCAATTACAGTAGACAGCCACCCCCTCCCAGCAAGACGCGGCGCACAACGGGGAGGAAAAAATCATAAATGCCACGGGGGCGAGGGACATAATTGCGGCGATACCATTGTACTAATGCGCGGTGGTATGTATGCACAGTGCGCAAATAATTCCCCGTCCCGCCGGTCCGGGGAAAACTCTCTCCGTGATTTTCCATCTGCGCGTAACCCGCGGCGGTTCATCGGCGTGCAATCTCGTTTCTTTCGCCCCGTTCCGCCCCGAGTTCTCTCCTTTTCTTGGTTCGTTATAAAGCTCGGTAATCCGGCGATATCTTAGCTCCTTTCCCCCGTTCCCCTTGTTTCTTCGTTCGTCTGTGGCGGCGCGCGTCGGCCACCACCACCCCCGCTGGTCTCCTACCCGCCCTCCGCCGCTTGTTCTTCCGGCACGGCGCGCGGATCGATTCGCGCTGCATTTGCCTCGTCTTCGACCCAAATAGTTCGGTACACCGGTAGCCGTCGCTCGGAGCCCTTTCTCCCTCTGGCCGGTATGCGGGGGGTGGCGTTCGATGCCGGCCAAGCCCCGAGAGCTAGATGTTTCGGGGGTTAATTAATTGCACCCTTGGCATGAGTCCACCGTTCGAATTTGGCCGTACCACCCGCTTAGCCTCGGTAATGTCCGCCGTGAATTTAGGTAATTTCCCTTTACACGCGCCGCCGCGACCCTTCCCACGTGCGCGGCCGAGTTCGCGCGTGTACGGACCTTGCGGGACGGATTTCGGACGTGGGAGACGATGATTTGTGGATATTTTTGGGGGCTTGTAGGAGGATGTGGGTTTTCGGTGTTTGAAGTGGATATGAGAAAAGGGTGGATGCTGAATTTTGGAAGATCGATTGGATTGTTGAGCGGAATTGTTTGAGAGATGGATAGTTTTGTGGAATTCGGGTTTGTTTTGGGATCGATATAGGAGATTTGGAAATGGAAACTTTGGATTTTAGATTTTTCGAGTTTCTGGTTATGAACGGAGGAATTGTATTTTTGTTAGATTGGTTGTTGGATTGTTTTTGCGAAGGTATTTATAGAACTCTAATTTTATAGAGAATTGATTCGCGAAGTTTCTAGGGGGAGTGGAATGGTAGGAAGTTGATATTTTCACAATGGTTCCTGTTTGTATCACTTTGTCAGGATTCGTGGAATGGTAAATTCGGAGCAGTTTACCGTCCACGCTCGACGCATTAGTTAAACATTTCCCGTGTACGACCGGATCGTTGGTTCAGGCGCCTCGGAGAGATCGAGCTGCTTCGATGCTCACCGTGGAACGCCAGCGGAGAGCGTGTATTATTAGATCATCTCAACAGAGCAAGTAAGCGGGTGGTTTGGAGAGCTTGATCATCGTCGGCGAGATGTCAGTTCGGTTCTAGTACCTTTTTTCATGAAATACATTGTACAATGTGTATCATCGAGCACCAATTCCCTGTGCAAACTTTCCTAAATAGTCCTCGGAAACAAATCGATATTAAACGCTTCAAGATTAAACGTCGAATCTCATTAGCAGACCATACCCTAATTCCTTTCTCATCCACTGGTTCAATCGAGAAACTTTGCCACTCGTTCCACTCAACCCCGAAAAATATTCCAATTTCCCGCTGCTTCTCCAATCTTATCGTTTCACAGGCAATCGCGCAGAAGGAAACTGGAGGAGCTAAAATAGGAACAGTGTCCATGAAACTGCTTATGATACTCTTCTAACAGTCGCCCTGAACATCCTCTAACGTAGTTAGCATTCCATCGATTAACACTGAAACTACCAGGGTCAAATGACCCTGATATCTTCTTTTTGCAACTACTAGAAAGGTAACTGTTTCTCTGAGAAATTATTAAATTCATTTAGCACTACTATTTTATATAGTATTTCTCCTTTTTATATTGTATTTCACCTTTTTATATACTTCTATATTCTATTTCACCTTTTTATATAGTTTTAAATACTTTTTTACTGCGCAAATTGTAAATCAATGAAAGTCCGAACAGATGCACTCTTGGAGTTTCCATAGCGAAATTATAAAAAGTCAATTGAACTGCTCGGTAGTTTATCGTTAAGATCCCAGAACATTGCAACGGATAAACTACAAATTTCAAAAAATTAGTAAGCAGTTACAACGAACCAGTGATAAATAGTGCAACGATGAATCACGGAAAACCGGTGCTAAGAATATCCAATGGACACCAGCAGGCATAGCCTGCAAGCATAGGGTACAAGCGTAGTCTAGCAGCTAGGTGTTTCGCGTCTCGCCGAGGCGGAGTGCGGCGAAGGCGTCAGACGCGAGTCAATGCACTTGCACCTCCTCGGAGGGACGGAGAATCGGACCGAGAAAGCCGCACTCGAGATAGACCATTCGCGCGGGAGGGCTGCGCTTTCAGGCGTGCCGCGGCGCGCGGGACGGGCGGAGATAGCGCGCGCCGGGGGAATGGAGAACCTGCTATCAGTGTTACATGAACAATTGATACCCCGGCGCGGAAACCGGCGGCGGGGTCCGGCAATCACGGAGTACCAAGATCGTGACCCCACGGGGGACGTAACAATACGTAACCCAATTTCTCACCCCCCCTCTACCAGGGCCGGCGCGGCCGAATTAGATTTTTTTCCTCCCCCGTCGCGAGCCCGTTCAATGTCAAATAGTTCGGGGACGGATATTCAAATTCAATGGCTGTTAACTAGGCGTCGGCGTAGCGTGAGCCAATGGGAATACTAAATCGACCCACCTCGTTCTATCTGCGTTGTCCCTCTGTCTATTTATCTATGTGTTTAGTTATTTACCTGTGTGTCTATTTATCAGTGTATCGATCTATCTATCTGTCTGTCTATCTGTGTATCGATCTATCTATCTGTCTATCTGTCTATGTATTTATCTAGCTATTTAGCTATGTAGCTATTTAGCTATTTATATCTATCTATATAATCTATCTATCTGTTTAGCTGTTTATATTTCTATTGATCTATCTATCTATCTATCTGTCTATCTATCTGTCTATCTGTCTATCTATTTATCTAGCCATTTAGCTATGTAGCTATTTAGCTATTTATATCTACCTATATATTCTATCTATCTATTCAGCTACTTAGCCGATTAGCTATTTATATATCTATTGATCTATCTATCTATCTATCTGTCTATCTATCTGTCTATGTATCTATCTATCTATCTATCTGTCCATCTATCTATCTATCTATCTATCTATCTACCTATTTATCTATTTATTCATATATATAGCTATTTAGCTATGTAGCTATTTAGCTATTTATATCTATCTATATATCTACTTATCTATCTATCCACCCATCTAGCTATTTAGCTATTTAGCCGTTTAGCTATTTATCTATCTATTGCTCTATCTGTCTATCTATATATCTATTTATCTATCTATCCATCTATCTATCTGTCTATCTATTTAGCTATGTAGCTATTTAGTTATCTACTTATCTATCTATATATCTATCTGTCTATCTATCTACCAATCTATTTGTTTATTTGCCAGTGTACCTGTTTATACATCTGTCGATTTATCTATCCATCTCACTCATCGCTCACGCACACGCTCGCCGTCTCTCTATCGGTCAATTCCGATTACTGCGTTCCGCGGCGTTGGGCAACCGTGGATACGTGCGGTATTCACCGAACTCGGTGCATAATGATTCCCATCGGCGGTCGGTCGGCTCGCTCACGGCTGCGGCCGTCGAAAACGCGAAAGTATGTCAAGTTTGCCCGCGTCCTCCGTGTCCATCGATCGACCTACTGACACGATCATCGGGAGAAAAAACAGTTTCACGACCGAAGGGTGGCGAGAGACGCACACGCTCCGCTGTAATTAATGCAGGGGTGGATTACTTTGTCGGTGTGAGCTGGACTTGCGAACCAGTAAGTCGTACAGTAAGTCCTTGCGTCCGTGACTCTGAGAATTACACTGTCAGAACTTAATTACCATTATTTCTGAATCAACAACGACGAAGTTCATTCAATATTATTCCTAATTAATTAAAAAAAAAAACATTCTTTCAGACTATTAATTTCTAAATATATAAAATCACTACTGAATTACACTATATCGCTTCTAAAGCTTCCAAGCTAAAGCAACCAATTCGTTAAACTGAAAAGATATTTCTCAAGCATAATCTAAACCCTTAAAATCTCTAAGACACAAACTGATCGTAGAATACTTATCCTAACAGGATCTTCCATTCGAAGCTCACATTATCCACAGCCATAAAGTAACCGAGAAACAAGAAACTTCCCCGAAGACCACTCGCCGAGCCCGTTTCTATCCAAGGAAAGCCGGGAAATTAGGAATGCGTCTGCCGCGCGAGTCGTCGATAACGCTCAGACTTAATAACCTAAATAATTAGCGAAGACAGGCGGGCCGCGTCGCGACGCGCCGCGGAAGCGCATTTCAGCCCATTAGTTCCGGCAAACTGATTCCTGTTACTTAACGTTCTCGTTAGGGCAGGGCTTCCTTCGTTAACATCGGGCTACCCGGTTAGGTAACGCCGTTCCGCGGGCGTCGATCATCCTCGCAGAACGCCGCTTATCCGCAACATCCGACAGATAGGCAGGAAATTGTCCGTGCACCGGTCGAAACGGGTTGGTACGGCGACGCGGCCCTCGGTCGAGCGTAAAGGAGGCACGGCCGAGCGCGAATAAAATACACTCGCTCCTGGGAGACTCGATATCCTCCTGCCTCTCCGCGCCATATTGTCGTAACGCGACTCCGTGGCAGGATCCAGCCAGCTGTGAATTGAAATACCGCCCTTCGACTCTTCGAACGGGAACTCCCTGGATCGTGAATCCACCGGCGCTTTGTCTTCGCTTATCTCCCCGCGGTTATTCCATTTCGACTATTTTTACAACTTTCCCGAGTAACTTGGACTCGCGACGTTCCGACGGCGAGAGATCGTCGGACTCGTCGGAGCTGCTGGTTGTGGAAGTAGCTCGGCACTGCCGGCGACTGTTAATTCGTTGTCCACGGATTTAATTAAAGTTTCGAGGGATCGTCTCTTAAGAGATTGCGCCGGCGGTAATTTCTTCTCCAGCTTTGTTTGGACTCCGACATTCTTTTCGCGAGTTGGCAGCTTGTTACTCTGACTTCCGGAATGGAAACTTTTCCGTTTCGGTGCATGGGTTTAGGTGGTTTTATAGTATATAGTTTTCTTATATTGCGTCTTTACTCTATATGTGATCTCTAAACAGAGCTCCATCAAAACTGCAGATTCCCGCTTGTCTCAGTAAATACTTCGAACGAAGCAATGGTTTAGGTTGTTTTATAGTATATAGTTTTCTTATATCGCATCTTTACTCTATATACGATCTCTAAACAGAGCTCCATCAAAACTGCAGATTCTCAATAAATACTCCGAACGAAGAAATGGTTTAGAACTTAGAGTAATAAAACCATAGATCAATCCTTACCAGAAAATCCTCAGAATCCTCCGAAAACTTCGGTAAACCGTCAAACTTCCCTCGCAAAATAAAATACCAGAATCCCCAATCCGTCCTTTCAACAACTCCGAGCGTTTCTCCGGGTCAGGACTGCCGAATTAATTAGAAGTGGTCAATCAAGCTGTCTGGAGAGAGAATCGGGGGGTGTTAACGCGGCACGCCCCTTCGCCGAGCGGACTCGCGTAAAGTGCCGCGCAGCGAGGGGGTGGATCAGCGAATTATGAAATATGCGATCGGTGTCGGGGACCGGGTCGGACGGGGAAACGAGTTTATTTAGGGGTCGGAGGGAGTAGAACCGAGGGACGCGATGCGCCGCTATAAATACGGGAACACGGGGATGGCGCGCGATCGGGTCGCGGCGTAATTTCGCCCCGTTCTGGCCTTTGGTTATGGATGTCTGTCTGGGGGTTGCGAGGATGGCTGGAAAGATTTCGAGAGGGTGGTCGGAGGTTAAGGGAGGACCGAGGATCGAGTGGGAACGGAAGAAGAGCGGACCGAGGGAAACGACGAAGTAGCGTGAGGAAGAGAGAGTTTGAAATTATGAGGATTCACGGAGAAAGTGTAGGATTTGAGAAAGAAGGAGGAATAGAGATAGAGGAAGTAAGAGAATGTTATGGAGAGGGGATGTTGGAGAAAACGAGGAGGAAAGATAGAAGAGAGGAAATTATGAGGATTCACGGAGAAGGTGTAGGATCTGAGAGGAAGAGGGAGGAATAGAAACAGAGGAAGCAAGAGAATGTTATGGAAAGAGAGGGGATGTTGGAGAAAACGAGGAGGAAAGATAGAAGAGAGAAAATTATGAGGATTCACGGAGAAGGTGTAGGATCTGAGAAAGAGGAGGGAGGATAGGGATAGAGGAGGTAAGAGAATGTTATGGAAAGAGAGGGGATGTTGGAGAAAACGAGGACGAAAGACAGAAGCTGCGGAAAGAAGGGAGAACATTAGAGAATGTGGGGGTTGAAGGGAATAAAGAGAGCAGGAAGAAAGAACATCAGATAGGACGAGGAACAAAGCGAGAGTCGCGGAGAATGAGACAAGAGATAACATCAAGAGGCAGAATGGGAGAGCCGAGAGGAAAAGCGACTGAATGAGAGCCGAGGAGAAAGACAGAGGGTCCATCGCGAGGAGAGGATCGGGAGAGGATCGTGGGACGAGGGAACATCGGCGGGAGAGAGAGGGAACGAGGGAGAATCGTGGAGAATCGACGAGAAGGAGAGGAACAGGGAATGATCGAAAGAGAAGGAGAAAGTGGAAAGGGGATGCCAGTGGCGAGCGGTGTCTGCGCGCGAGAAGGGATGATGGGAAGTGGCGAAGGGGCTGGCGACGCTGGCTGCGGGCGTGGATGGAGCGAGTTAACGGGGAGGCCGGAAAAAAGGACGAAAGGACGTCGCGGAGAGAACGTCGCCGGTCATGGACTGGCGAACCGTCGGCGTCGCGGGGCGGGGAGAGGGGGTGTCGCTGACGAGACTGCCGCGGAACGGGGTAGGGTGAAAAATAATCGTGGATGAGCGAAGCGCCGATGGACGGGGGGTACTTTTCATCCCGACATTACCGTGATTAGTAACTCCGCTACTTGCCGACAGGCTGTCGTTCCTAATTTTTTCGGGAACCAAAGCGTGAGGACTCTCTCCCCGTGCCGTGTCCGCGGCGGGGTGCCGCTTAATCTTTTAGCGCTCGCGAGAACGTATCGGGGGCGGGCGCCGTATCTTCGGCGCTTAGCCGGAGTTTTTATCGCGACGCCGCGGCGGGGCGGGACCGCTCGAACAATGCCAGCGTGGAACAAAAGGGCCACGGCTCTCCTCTATTTTTTAACTATATTCTTCTGCATATAATACATAGTAATATCGCGCTTTATCGATCTGTTGGCGCGGACGCTTGCGTGCTGGAACGATATAATTAACACTGGAACTACCGCGGATTTAAAACGATTCATATGTAATCTCTATGAAAATTGTAACAATAAATTGTTTTCGGTTTCTTCGAACATTCGTTATAGTATTTAAGTGAAGCTATTTATTTTCAAGATCATTCCAGATATTCAATGCTTTTAAACAATCGAAACCAGTCATTTTGACTGGTAGTTCTAGTGTTGATACCTACGCTTAGATTGTAGGCAGCAATTTAGCTTCTTCTCTGATATCGATTCTGTATGAATTCCACGGATCTATTTGTCATTCATAGTCGGATCAAAAAGTTTGCAAGGGTAGTTGGGAACTTGGCGCTCGTGACGTCATAGGGCGGAGACAGTCGCTCCAATCCAACTGCGACTCGGAGACGACTCGCGCCCTCTTGCGATCTGATTGGTGGGAGTCAGAGCCTTAGCCAATCAGGTGTCTACCTCGGAGTCTGACCACTGAGACGAAAGTGTCAAGTTCGCTGCAACGATACTGGCAGAGATTCAAAGCAGTATAGAGAATTAAATATCTTCATTTTTACATAGCTTTCCTTTTTAATTAAACTTCATTACACAAGAGTATACGGAAAAGGTTGGCCTCCTCGATGATTCCAGCCAGCTGCAACACTCGCAGGGCAACCTGGCCCACTATTGACCCCGTAACTCCGAAAAATCGAAGGAATCTCGACAGGCACGGCATTCCCGCGATCCTTTCCGCTAGTTAAATCGCAGATGGAAACAAGCCGGTGTCGATTTCGCGTGGTTCCCCGGTTCATTGGATGCCCGGCTCGCGTCCAGTCGTCCGTGTAGCTCGCTGGCTCGCATGATCCTTCGGCCCTGCGCGTGGCGGAGCGTGTGCTCCGCGCCGTTTTGGTAGCGAGCGCACGGTGGCGTCGTGATGAGTGGCCCGTTTATTTCTGCCCGACCATGATTACTAACCTCGAGCCCCACCGATGCTTCGACCGGTAGAAGTGATTTACGCCGTTCGGCGGTTGCGAAAGTGGGGTTCTCGTTTCTTCCACGATCCCACATCGTGATCGTCCTCGCCCTTTCCCCTCGTGCCGTGCAAACGGTTCCTGATCTTTCTGTTTAATATTGAATTTAACCCTTTGCACTTCGAAGTTTTTCACTAGAAATATTTCAACATTCTCGTCGAGTTGGTTTTATAAAATATGGTCTTCATCTCATCAGAAAAATTCACGTGAATTGGCGGACAAAACTATTTTACGCCAATATTTCTCAGATTGATGCATTACGTGAAGTATAATATTAAATATCAAACTCTATAGCTTCACTATAGGAAATCAAGTGGTGACTGAGAATCACCTCCGGAGTGCAAAGGGTTAAATGATGTAGAACATAGAAGCTTATCGTAGTATGTATCATTAATACTCAGTAATATCATAGAATCACACAGAACTGTCGAATTACACTCAAACCCTCGCACCTGAAAATACTCCTCCGAGTCTAGGCACCCACGCCAACCACATCCAACGCGTCATCTCCAATCCAGAATCCCGAAATCCGCAGGAGCTCTATTCAAATGTAAGAATCGTATCCGCAGGAATCGCATCCGAGCGGAGTTCTCCTAAAAAAAGCCGATATCCCGGACAATAGCGTGGCGTCGGGTTTCCCGCTCGTTTAATTAGCCAGTCCCGATGTTTCCCCGGGGAGACACCCGGCGAAGATGGAGGGTACTCGTGAAAGTTAATCAGAACGAACGACGAGGTCGTTCCCGTCCACGGCGGCTCGGGGAGGGGAGAAAGCTCAGCCCGAAGCGACTCGAAAAAAGACACATTCCTCTTCGCGCAAGAAACTCGCGTGTCACGGGTTGCGTCATCGGCTGTTTGCGAGACACCCGGTGCGTCGTGACCGCGCACGGAGAATTAATTCGATCAGCTGATGCCCGCCGCGCTGCGCGGCTCCGCTCGATTTTTTCAATGACGCCTCGGGATGCGTGGGCGTCGGCCGCGTAGGTGTGCATAGTAACAGGTGGTACTAGCAGTCCCACGGAGAACCGTAATGCGCGTTTCACGAGCGCCATTCAGCTCTGTTCTCCTCGGCGCTGGGGAAGAAGGCTGGCTCCTTCCTTCCGCCTGCCTTCCTCTCGCTCCGTTTGCCTCCAGCTGGCTGTGGGAGGTGTTCGAGGAGCTTGTCCCGCGTATCGAGACGTCCCGAAGTGCTGTCTCGCAGGAGGGTCATCGGCACGAGATCCTCCGGCGAGATGATCCCAAGCCAAACACTGGATCGCGGATCCTTGACGTCGTTACCGCTAAGCGGGCAACCAACGTCTATGTAACTGGATGACGACTCTCGAAGCGTATCGCTTTTAGTCGCAGTGAGGAAATTGGACAGCTGTGTAGAATGTAGATGAGTCGGACGATTGGTTTGCGTTTGCTTGATTCAGCTAACTTCGGGCTGTTGAGACCTTTCGCTGGTAGCTATTCTATCGAGCTTGATCGAAAATGCACGAGTTCATGAGAGGCTTGTTTAGAAGCTCACTTCCGAGGTTAGACATTCGAAAATTCCTCCAGCCTCGAAAACATCGAAAGCCGTGGCTCAGCGTGCAGGTTAATTGAATTCCACGCTCCACCGTGCTTATCTCGCGCTACTTATCTCGTATCAGACACACGGATTAAGATCCGTCAATAGATAACGAACGGTAACCGAGCGTTTCCTGCGATCCGGCGAAATATTTATTTCGCGCGTTCCGTCAGCTCCCCGGCGGACTCGAAAAAAAGCCGTTCGTTCCAGGTGCGACGACGCGTCGGAATTATACGGAGAGGAACGAAACGCGGAAATTTATTTCGCGCGGCGGATTTCCAGCGGGACAATCGGCCCGCGAACAGTTCATTTCACGGGAACAAATGGAAACGTCTGCGCGATGGCGGCCAGACGCGGACGGCCGCTATCGGGGACGCCATGTTGTCGGCCCGTCAGCGAGGGAGCCGAGCCGAGCCGACCGAAAAGCGCGCGTCCCTCCGCCGGCGCGGTTTTTCTTCTGTGAGCGCGCTTTTTCACCCGCCGTCCCCGCCGCCGCCGCCGGTCGAATTTGATTGTTCCTCGGCGCGCGATAGGCAATACCCGCGCCGACATTGCGGAACTGCGAACCACGGCGGAACGCTGCGGGCCATTTTCCTTCGTGTTTCAATTCCGCACGCTCGAAATTTTTAGGGACGCCCGCCTCTACCCCTGTTGTCGGCGTTCCCGATTTATCGCCGCGATCGACGATCCCTGTTTCGCTGCCAGTCGCGGGAAGATTTACGATGTTATTGAAAGTCCATGGAATTGAGTGCGTTCGCCCTTTTCGGGGAGAATTTGTATCGACTCTTAAGTGGTACGGATCTCGCGGATCGCTGGAGAATTATATGCTGACGAGTATCTGTAATTTGATTGAATGTAGTGTAATCGAAACGTTTCAAGTCGTGTATGAAAGGAAATTTGGAGAAATTTCTGGGGAATTGATTGTAGAATTTAAGAGTGAATATTGTGATATTCGGAGTTTGATATTTTTTATCGTTGATCTGCGAAAGGTTTAGAGACGAGTCTATCGACTCTCGGTTTGAGGTAGTCGGTTTATTTGTTAATTCAGCGGCGCGGAGGTCGGGTAATTAATTAGTCAACGGTTAAACGCTGTTTGATGTTCAAATGTTAAGAAGCTTCTCCCGTATCGCTCGTTCCCGAGAATTCTGGTTCAAGGCGCGGTTCTAAGAAGCTCTTGCCAGAGTAATTGGTAATTAATTCCAGCAGCTAGTATCCACCGAAGCGGACGTTCACTGCATTTTAATGACCGCGATGACTTCTGCTATGATGTTCGTGTACTTAAGCACAATTTTCGAATCAACCGGGGGTCATATGTCTTGATACCACCGATTGGCGAGCCGGTAATGAGTTGAAAGGTTATATTCCGCGTTAGAGTGCCCCCCAAAGAGAGAAACAATTATTAGCTCGCGTTACTCGACAAGCTCTCTCGATTCATTAATACATTTACCATTACTATTGAAAATCAATCAAGAAATCCTTGAATTCCCTTGACCATTCCAGTCAATAGACAATAGACAGAGCTTAAAATTTTAAAAACATTCGAACTCTGCAAAAGCACGAACTCCGGCTACGCGGTAGCAAACAAAAATTTCGAAACCGAATCACATCACGTAACATATTCTTCCCAACACGCCAATAATCCTCGCTCCTCCGGTGACACGGGATGCATTCAAATCCGGGCCATTTCGCGCGCAAAATCCGCCGCGCGAAAGGACCATCCTCGGTGACACAGTCGGCGTGCTTTCAACGCGTCAAACCCGGTTCCGCGGCGCGACCCAATGGACCCCGACGTTTATTCATTTCACACAGGAACTACAATACGAAAAACCCACTCGCGCCGGAGGAAACTTCCGTTACGATTCCGTTACACTCTGCAAAGTATTCGTTAGGGATGAGAGATAGTTCACTTATTCACAATTCATCTGATTTTCATAGATTCCTCCTACACTGCATAGATCGCGTATCAAATTTGCGATTGACAAAATACTGCTGTAATTTATATATTCCTCAAAACCAGAATTATATTG
Organism: Nomia melanderi; assembly: GCF_051020985.1. Classification (NCBI taxonomy): domain Eukaryota; kingdom Metazoa; phylum Arthropoda; class Insecta; order Hymenoptera; family Halictidae; genus Nomia; species Nomia melanderi. Next base: position 15,962,263 of record NC_135004.1, on the reverse strand, counting down.
ATATCAAACATAGCCTTTGCGTGCAGTAATTCACAGTATTCCTAATCGCCATTAAATTGAGTGTAGCACTCTACCGTAATATTCGCAATCGCCATTAAAACTACCAGACGCCTCAAAATAACTCATTCCTGATTTCTCTTTCGCGAATATTAAGATAATATATTTCTTCGAGGAGTCATTAAGGAAACTAATTTAACAATACGCCAGCTGAAAATCAATTAGTCTCGATAGCTCTCGGAGTTACATAGGAATTTCAAAAAGTCGGTTCAATTACTAGTTCTAGCGTTAATCGACTGTAATTCAACTAACATCGAATCAGAAACCTACAACGCAAAGACCGACTAAAAATTCCTATTACTAATAATCATCAAATATCACCGACATCGACGGAAACACGAAAACCTCGATCCATGCCCTCAAATCGCGAAATACGTCAGCGAAATAAGGCTCCGACGATTGTACGGTGCTCCGAATGAAATTCGCGCAGGTCAGAAAAAATATTTGCGGTGGATGCGCAATTAACTCGACAAGCCTCCCCCGAATGGGGTTTGCCGAACGAGAGGGGGTTAGTAGTGGGAGCTTGAAAGAGGGAAAAAGGAGGGAGCAAAAGGTAACGCGAAATAGAGGCGCGGCGCTCGCGAGCCGCGGCTCCGTCGGGCATAGGACGCAGTCGTCGGTCGCTTAATGCGAATTTCACATGCATAGAAGAAAAGGGAAGCCGGGAACGGGCGAACCGCAGGAAGCGATGCCGGGCACGTAGCATTTTAAAATGGAAAGGAGTCGAAAGGGGGGGCGGGGCGCGAGGGGCCGCCGGGGGAGAAGCGTTGCGTGGACGACAACGTTTCGTCCTTCGCGCGGCCAGAGCGCTGCGACTTTTTGCCTTTTCCCTTTTCCCTTCTGCGACCCCTGTCCCTTTTCTTCCCTCTCTTTCTGTCGTTTTTCTTTAAACCTCTTTCCCTCCATTTTTCTGTTTTCTTCTGTTTTCTCTCTGTGGGTCTCGTTCTCTCTTTTTCACTGTCTCGTTTGCACTCATTTGCTCTTCATTTTCCTCCTTCTTTCTCTCTTGCTCTTGATCTCTATGTACATTTTTCTCTTTCTATTTTTCTCCCTGGTCTTGCTCTTTCGTTCTCTCTTTTTTACCATCTCGTTTGCACTTTTTCGCTCTTCATTTTCCTCTTCTTCCTTCCTTTTCTCTTGCTCTTGATCTCTACATAAATTTTTCTCTTTCTATTTTTCTCCCTCGCTCTTACCCTCAGTTTTTGTGTTTCCTTCTGTTTTTCTCTCTGAGTCTCGCTCTTTTGTTCTCTCTTTTTTACCATCTCATTTGCACTTCGTCGCTCTTCATTTTCCTCTTCCTTCTTCCTTCTCTCTTGCTGTTTATTTTCCACTTCCTCCTTCTTTCTCTCTTGCTCTTGACCTTTACAGAGCTCTTCCATTTTCCTCCCTGGTCTCGCTCTTTTCCTCAGTTTTTCTCTTTCCTTCTGTTTTCCTCTCAGTGGGTCTCGCTCTCTCGTTCTCACTTTTTCACCATCTCATTTGCACTCATTATCTCTTCATTTTCCTCTTCCTCATTCCTTCTCTCTTGCTCTCGATCTCTACGTACATTTTCCTCTTTCTATTTTTCTCCCTGATCTCGCTCTTTCCCTCCATTTTTCTGTTTCCTCGGATTTCTCTCCGACTCTCGCTCTTTACTTCTCTTTTTATTCTCTCATTCGCAGTCTTGTTCTCTTCCCGGCTCAATCTTTCTTTTCCTTCCTTCATTCTCTCGTCACAGTTCCCTCTTCCTTTTTTTCTTCTTTGCCCTGACTCTTTCCTTCCATTTCTCGCGTTCCTTCCCTGTCGCTCTCAATCTCCTCGTTTCTCTTTCCCTCCGCGTTCCTCGCTCCCTTTTGTTCTCTTTCTGCCCCGCACGTTCGCCTGTCCCTTCCGTCGGCCACCCTTTCCGCCCCTCGAGCCACCCAGCAGTCGCCGGTCGGCCTCCTTTTGCTCGTTTTCCCTCGCCCCCTGGCCACTGGACGTTTTTACCCTTTCGATTGCAGCGCGCGTTCCGGCCGTTCTTCCGGGATCGCAAAGAGAAGAGCAAACAAAACGGTACCAGGCCGTATTCCGTTTTAATATCGCGTACGGCCGCGCGACCGAGCATTATAAGCTTCGAGATGAATTCGCGCGTTTTATGCGTCGGGATCCCTCCGCGCGCGACCGAGAGTCGTGACGGGGGAATTGTCGAGTTGTAAATTCGACGGATCGACTGCGAATTGTCTTCGGGATTATAGGGCGCGAGGGGATTTCGATGGGAACGCTGCGCGGGTTTTTTATTGGGGATTGACCCTTTGACTCTGGCATCTATTCATTTGGAATCGTTAGTGGTCGTTAAGTTATTGTAACAGTGAAACTGAAATTGATTGGTTTTGTTGGATTTCAATTCAGGAAACTAGAATTGAAATTATTCTGTTCGATTAACCTTTAGCAACTAATTTTTATGGTAACTTTAGTGAAAATGAAAAATGCTGTAACATACCTTCGATGTTTTAATAAGAATCTAATAATTAATAATAGAAAATCTAATAATTGTAGTTTCTTTGATTCATTAAAATTTAATATTATAACTGGTGCAATATCGGAGCCTACAGAGTTCAAAGGGTTAAATAGCGAATATGTATTCGAATCTAGTAATCCATAGATTCTTTGAATTCTATTCTTCGCCATATTGTCGGGTTGTAAACTTGATCGACTGTGAACAGTTTTTGGAATTATGGGTTTCGAGAGTTCAATGGCAATGTTGTGGAGATTTTTTAAGATATAGATCGATTGTTAATATTAATTTGAAATCGAATAGTTGTAACAGTGAAGCTAAAATCGATCAGCTTCGTTGCGAACGAAACAAGAATCGAGATCGTCCTGCGCTAGTCCGATAAACCAGCGAATGCGTTTGCATTCGAATCCAGTGATCCACAGATTCTTTGCATTCTATTTTTACCTCGCCTCCATTTTGCCGGTTACGCAAAGCGTGTCGCGCAGGTGCGACATCTCTTATACGGTTAAACATATTCACGCTTGATTCAAAGTAGAAAGTTGAATGGTTTCACATTAGCTGTTCACTGTGGTCTTCGGTCCTCGTAAATGCTACAATGCCTCGATTAAATGCAGGTGCTTTTTATTAACGAGTGCACCTACATGGTTCTTCATATGCGCTCTACTTTGTAAACATCGAATTTTTTCTTCGGCCAGATGTTGCTCGACATCTGTCGATTTGCATGGAACACCGAACAAAAACAGTAACAGAACTACATTACAAATTGCAAACCCATCATCAATTACCTAAAAACAGATTCCTCCTTAATACTTTGTCCGCCATGTCATCCGAATTCGGGTGACACCATGATTATAAACTTAAACATTACTTTTCTCGGTGATGAAACGAACTGAATTCTGTTAGATGCGAGATACTAGAAAGATAGAGCAATCGTTATGAAGAATATCGACTTCTTAGTTTCAGCGTTATTAAGAAAATTGCTTTGCGTAGGAGTTTCGATGACTGTATACTTGGCAGTCAAAGTGTTAACACTTCGCCGTACATTTATCGCAGCAAGGCAGCAAGACAGTTTCGAACTAACAGAAGCATCTGCTCAAAAGATTCTAACAAAAGTCTGGTAAATTGCGAAGGGAGAACAGAAGCAATTGTTTCTCTAAAAATAGCATCAATATGTATTCCTACACAAGCATCGGAATAATCACGCGTGCGTGACAGCGGCCGATAACAGCTGGCGAAAAGAAGTCATGTATACAGTAATCATGTATCATGTATGACAGCGACGCAAAGTGTTAAACCCTAACAACTCCACCCCTAAGCACCACAATCAAAAATGAAACTCATCCACCCTCAATCATCTCACCCATTAGCCTCTCAAATTACCGTCCCCAATATATTCTCCAAAATCACTTCCAACTCGCCGATCTCATCCATCCCCTCTAAGCATCCCCCATTTTCACTAATTCTCCGAAACGCAAACTGCCACGCTCGAACAAAGCGTCGGCTCGCACACCTTAAAATCATCCCTCGACCGAGCAACTCTCAAACAACAGAGCGACATCGTATCCGAGGCATTACCGTACATCTCCCGCCCCTTCTCGTCGTGCCTGCCGCGCGACAAACTGTTCCGTGACGAGGCACGGGGACGCAGTCGCGGAGGCAGGTACGAGGGCCCGTCGAGGCAGTAAATTTCCGCGCGCAAGTATATCGCGCGCGACGCCGCCGCTGCCGCCCCGTTCCCGGCGTCGCGCGTCGGCCGGCGTATAAATTTCCGCGCCTAATCCCGCAAAAACCGAGGTGGAGAACGGCGGCGTCGACCGCGGAACAAAAAGCCGACTTTTAAAGGGTTAAAAGGGAGTCGGAGGCAGCCGAGCGGCCGGTTCGCTCGAGTTTTTCCTTTTCGGTTGTTCATGCCGTGCTCGCTCGCTCGCTCGCTCGCGCGCGCCGCCTGCGATCCCGGCCACTAATAAAACGCTAATTAACGCTTCGAACGGAGTCGCGCGAGCGAGACCCACGACCGAATCGAACGGTCCGCCGAGCCTGCCTGCCCGGCTTGGACCTTGACTCCACGGCCCGGTGATTAATTACCGGTAGCACGATATATCCTCCTTCCACCACGAATTCCAGCCGCCTATCTCGATGCAGCTCGTCGCTTCGCGCGCGGAAAAATCGAACTGGTTTTGGCCCCTGCTGCCGTCGCCGGGGACGCGTCTTTGTCTCCGCGCGATCATTTGTTTTGCGCGAGAAGCGTTTTGCCGGGGTTCTCGAGTTGGATGTCATTGGGAGATGGATTTCGGTTGTTGGGAGGTTTTTGTGGATGATGGATTTACTGGGAGTTTCAGTGTTGTGGGACATTTGGTTCTAAAGGAAGAGATGTTCTTTTGGAAAGCTTAGCTTGAAGATGTGTTGGAATTGAATGATTGGGTATTGGTCAGTTAGCAGAGGGTCTAGAGTGCTAGAAGCAGTCAAATTTACTGGATTGGAAATTTGTTGAAGTTTTATTAGGTTCTAGACGAAGAGAAGTTCAAGTGATCAGTGAGAAGTTTGGTAGAGATGTTGAATGATTGGGTACTAGGCATAGTCAGCAAAGGGCCTAGAATGCTAGAAGCTAACATGTCTGCCCAGCTAGAAAATTTGTGTTGTAATAAGTTCTGACAGTCCTCTACAAACTGAAACGTACTAGAATTTGTCGAAACGAATGAATCATGAAACACGGTTGACAGAAGACCTATAAAGCAATAACTTACCATGATTCCTTCAGCAATCCTCTGCGATCAGAGCTAGCGCTCGAGAACCAGATAGAAGTTTACCGAGTGACGTCTGCCACACTTGAAACAACACTTAACCAGCAAGAATCATCGAACCGACGAAGCGATCAGATAAAAGGAGGCTCCCCTGTCCCGTTAAAGTCATCATCCGCTTCAAGTTTGTTCACTGTACAGCTCGACGATTATCGCCGAGCCCATCCATCGCGCCGGCTGGCAGAAGGCGAACTTTTCGCTACCCGTTTCCAGGCTTATCATTATCACAATGAGACGGTGCTTACGGTCGCCCGGAATAGAAGGTTCGCGGCATTCGATTATCTTCATTATGACAGTGGGCGTTTCCGCGTTTATCTTCGCCGGGGATCGGCGCCGGAGCGAGAAAGAGAGAGAGAGAGTGAGTCGCCGGGCTCGTTCCCGTCGTTCTCACCTGTCCCCGCGGTTTCGCGCGTCGAATCAAAGAAAACCGTCGAGCATGAAACGAGTCCTCCATTGATAATCATCCTCGTATGCATAATCAGCGCCATTCAGCGAACCGGCCGAAGCAATTCGCGCGTCGACGCCGATCGTTTTCATTACGGCTCGCCACTCCACGCGCGTTACCCGCCACTCGCTCCGGCAATCATTCGCGAAATCATTCCGCTGCCGGCGCGTTTCATCGACGCCGGGGCGTTAAAGTGGAAATCGGGAAGAAAGGGACGTTATCGGGGAATCGAAACGGTCTACCTTCGCTGTCTCGCGACGCGTACTTCGAATATCAACGAGAATCGGCGACGCTGTCGTTGGAATTTGTAATTTCTTTCGGTAAACGGTGCGCCTTATCTGTACAGTATGCTTCTGACTTATGTTTATCGTTCAGCTATCGGTACGGTATGCTAAGTTTTCACTTCGGTTCACGGAAATTTATATCCAGTATTGCATTCTTTTATGTTTCTTTTGCCCTTTGCAGATGATGTTTGAGAAATTCTAACGTTATGGAATATTTACAGTATTTACTTAGGTTAGGGTTATTACAGTTTTTAATTAAATATGAATAATATTTAGCTTTAGCTATTAAGCTATTAAGCCAATAAAGCTATTAATATCAAGCTATTAAGCTTCAGCAGATGATTGTCGACAGCTAGACATCAAATTTTCATATTTGGAATACTGCAAACGAATGATTCAGTGACTCACAGCAAGAGATCAGTATATCCTTTCCTATTTAATTCGATATATAATTTAGCTTCATATAGCATCATATATAACATCATATAGCATCATATAGCATCATATAGCATCATATATAACTGCAAGTTTCATACGTTAAAGCGTCCTCGTCTTCAAAATGTTAAATTAAAATCGTTTAGTTGATTGAATCAATAGAGTTTCGAGTAGAATGGAATTCGATTCGAACGGAACGGATGAAATTTGAATTTTCAAGCGAGAGTTAGGCCTGGGAAGAAATTTACGTGTTATTCCGCGGCGAAATGGAGGTTTCAGGCCGCGGAACAGCTGTCAGATGGAAGCAGCCAACTGGAAAGGGAATCTCGGCAGCCCGAACGGTTGGCAACTGCGACTACGCGAGCCTGGGCTACCGTCTTTGTTACCGCGGCAGCGCGCGCGCGGGATCTATGGAACCGGCTCCGCTCGTAATCTCAAACGAGACGTCCTCTTGCCTCGTTGAAATCGCTGCGGGTTTTTCGCGGTGCTTCCTGGGACGCGGACGACGTTCCTCTCTATCTGGGTTCTTCGTCGCTCTGAAATCTACCGGTGGAGACGGTTCTCTACGAACGTCAACGCGTTTGATGCTGCGATTTGTTCAACAGTGGATCTCCACTAGATCTGAACGATCCATTTCTTAATTGCGTACCGGCTAATTTTCGGAATACTGAATTGTGATGGCAATTTTCAGATCAACTTATATCGCTGTACATAGAAAAACATAGATATATTGTTATGTAATATATTTTAGATAGATGATCAATTCGGAGTAAATTTTATATTTTTTCAGTGCTATGGTAATTAACGAAGTTATAGCTAAGTGTCTTTATAAAAACGAGATTACCGGTACACAATGTGTTGATTTTTCCCATTTTCATTGAATCTCAAAATAACTCATATAATTCTTATGATGAATTATAAATAACCCTTCTGCGTTTAGTACTGCTTTTGTATAGTATCTAATAATTTTTCTAATTGTGTTCCTGATTTTTTAAGAATGCTTTTGAATTTAGGAAAGTTGCAATTGAATTAACCCTTTGCACTCGAGAATATTTTTCTCAAGAAATTTTCATTACTTTCTGCTGAAATTTCAATGATATTTTTGGAATTAACATAAAGAAATACTTAGAAAATTTAATATTGAATTTTCAATTTTACAATTTTCTTGGGTCAAATCAAATGGCGACTGGAAGGCGCCTCTCGCGTGCAAAGGGTTAATATTAAACTTTGAAGAATAGTGTATCCTATGAATGTTGTCCTATTTTCTTTCTAAATAATCACAGTTTAGTATCTTTTCAGTAAATATTAATTATAACTACAAGAGGTTATAACTTCAGTATCTTTTGCTCGAAATATCTGAATGTTAATAATAACCAGAAACGTCAAGTCTGTTTATCGTATTTTCTATTTTACATTATTTTGGATAGGCGTCTTCTTCGGCTGCTAGACACTCAAGCGAGTAGCAACGTCAGCACAGTTCATATTCCTTCTGTTTAGTCTGGTATAATTGGAGACGCGAAGAGGGAAAGGGAGACGTAGGTTTGCCGGACCCTGATTCGAACGGGGATCCTTCGTTTGCCGGACCAGACTGCTCTAATTGAGTTAACCAGACCGTCGACAGGCTCCTCCTGAGTCTAGCACTCCAAGTGGCTCCCGCCTACGTTGGCTAGATAATATTTGACGGTATTTTGTCACGAGCGATTCATTAGCTACCGTCTCCCGTTCTATTTATACTGCGAACATCATCCCAGATTTGGGAATGCGTGCATTGAACTTATATTCTACACGATTCAGATGACAAATTTTATTCTAAAATACTTTTGTCTTCATTGAGAACTTAATTTGTGAATTTTCTAAGTTTCAATATAATCCAAATGATCCAGACATCATGTTTAATTCCAGAATCCTTTTGTCATCACTGAGAAATGTGCAAATTTCCCAATGTTCAATATAATCTGAATTATTCAGACATCAAGTTTAATTCCAAAATCCGTTCATCATTAAGAGTTTAATTCATGAATTTCCTAATGTTCAAAAGAGATGGAGAAGAATTTGTTCTCACTGGATTTCTCTGGTGAAATAATTCCATAGAACTGGGACACCGTGGGTTTGATAGTAATTGAATTTTATACGACGGTATTGAGTTAATTACAGAAATGAATATTCCATAAATCATCCAGTCACCCGGGCAACATAAATTAACTCTCGGCTCCTGAGTCGTTACGTGCCTCATCGGTTCCACATTCCTCCATTCACTTATCTACTTACCACATTCAATTCATCGGACCGTCTATATTAACACAAATTACAGTTTCATTCGAGTCTTCCAGTCTGTCAAATACTCCTCGTTCACCTTAATTACATAGGTACGCGACATCAAAGCCACACTGCCTGATAGGGGGTTAATTGCAAGCCCGGCGCTCCAGTTGCCCGCACACTTCTGTCGATTTGTTCCCAGATTCTCTGTCTCGATTATTCAATTTCCTCTCTTGATACGGAACTGACGCACTCTTCACCTTTATTTGGCGGAATACAATCTTTAATTTACAACCCCAAACAAGTATCCTGGAAATCAACCCCTAACTCATCCTCCAAATAATTCGAAACCATTCCTTAAAACTCTGTCTCTTTCAATGGTGAAATGATATATTTAACATAATTTCAATTATCTATATCAAAGTAAACTATTAATCATAAATCAATACCAAAACATTAACAATTATCTCTAATGCTATTTACCTTTCCCATAAAGGAACAAGTTTGACTAGAATAACTCGCTCGAAATTCTCGTGGCAGTTATCTTGTTAACACGTTATCACAAGCTTATAAATTACTTGAAAACAGCTACAATAGGAAAATCGTCGAATAAAAATATCTATTAACATAATTAGCTATATAATAGTATAATATGACACTGATATCAAATCTAACACCATTTGCCTCTGTTACGAAAGAATAAGTACCACTAAACAACCCTCTCGAAATTCTCGTGGCAGTGATCGTGTTAACACGTCATTTCAACAGCTTATAAATTACTTGAAAATATCCATAATTAGAAAATCGTCGAATAAAAATATCTAGCAACATAAGCAGCTAGAGTATAATATGACACATATCAAATTATGAATAATTAGTTCTAACACCATTAGCCCCTGTCCCGCAAGAATACCACCAAACAACCCCCTCGAAACTCTCGCAGTCGACGTGTTAATCGCTAATCCCAATAAACCACCAAATTAACACCCTCAAAGTTCATTCGCGAAAACCCCGGGAAACCCCGAAAGCGTCCCAGAAAACGACATTCCACTCGTTACTCTCGTTTCCCTCATTCCCCGTGATCCCGCTCGCTGTCCGCCGCGCTCGCGCGTGCACGCAGAGGAATATAACCGAGGCGGGTCGTTTAAATCCCTCTTCATCCCCCTCCCGCTCCGGCGTATCGCAACTCCGACGATATTTCATCCCTCGCGGTGCGGTCGTTCCGCATAATATCAAAGGGAAGCACGAAAGCTTGAAAGAACAGAAACAACTCCGGCCGAAAATCCTTCCGAGCAAGAAACTCTCGCCGCGCTGGCTTTCCTCTGAAACGTTTCGGTTGCCCGTCCCCTCCGCCACCGCCCCCTCCCCTCATAGCTGGTTCCGCCATCTTCCCTTCGCATTCTTCCCGCACGATATTCCGCGACTCGCTGGTTTGGACGCTCCTTCGCGCGAGATAATTGCGACAGCTGTTCCCCAGGCGGGCGGACTTCGCCGCTTTTCATGTTCGCTCGTTCTCCCCCCCGCTTTCTCCGTCCCCCTTTCCGCCCGGCAAACTGGAATCTTGTTATCGGCACAGGCGCTTCCCTCCCTTTTCCCCTTTCGCCGCGGTTCTCTTTTATTTTCCGGGGGACCGCGACCCCGCGGGTTATTAGCGGACCGAACCTTCGCCGCGGAAAAACGGAGACACGCGTTCCTCTGAAGTTCCGGCCGTTCGTTTCGTTTTTCATCGGAGCTCGACCGGCATTTCCGTAATAAACATTACGGAACGATTCTGGGAATGTCGTTATTGAATTTCCTTTGCGCTCCGCTGTCGCGCGCGACCGTGCTGCCTTCAATTTGTGCGTCGAGCTTGAATTTCAAATTGTTCTTTCGCGTTGGAGATTATTTTAGAGGGATGATCGTTAAAGCTGATGTTATGGGAATTGCTCGTAGTGTTTATTAGTTCTTCGGTTTACTGTGGCATTCTTTGCTTTGTATTCGAGAATAATGGATCGAGATATTACGTTTAAACAGGATGCAACGTATGTTTCGTAGAATTATTGGTAACAGTTCAGTTAACGAGCTGAAACAAGAAAATTGAGTGTTTCATTTACAATTGTTACATTATCGGTATCGGAAGCTCAATTTCGAGGGAATGTTTATAGAAATATCTGCTAAAGCGAAAGTAACAGCAATTTTGAGTATGCACGACGAATGCTAATTAACGGGGCGGTTTTCCAGCGAGCGTCGCGTTCCTGGACCGAATTTCTTTCGATCTAAGGTGTTTATATCCAGCTGGCTGGCGACGCGGCTCCGGTTTTTCCGATGTCTCGCCGCGGTGAAAGAGCGCGCGTATTTGCCCGCCGCCTTTGTGCCGCATAGAATTCTTTGTGCGACGGCACCGGTCTTTGGGGCCGTGGAAAAAGACGCGTTCCACGGTACCCGGCATCCAGAAACTGTTTACAAACCTCCGCCGCGGAGGCGTCGGATCCCTGGCAGTGTATCAACGACTTCTGACGGTTATCAGTCGCTGGTTACGCGGTGAAAAACGATGAGAATCTTTCAGTGAAACGGACCTGCTTCCTTGTAACGTGAACCGAATAATTCACGAGCGAAACGAGGAATAGATGTCTCAAATGTTTCGCTGTGCAGATGTTTACTCGAGGAGATTGCCAATTGATTACGGTGGACGTGAGATTGTAAATTATTGGCATACAGAATAGAGATTTACGAGTTTTGGAGATTTGGGAATTTCGGGATTTTAGGAATTTTATAGGAATTTTAGGAATTTTAGGATGCTTCGTAACTGGAGTTCTAAGAGTCTCACGTGTCTGTGCTTGTCCCACCGTTTCTACTTCTGAATACTAACTCCCAAGGAATCTTCAAGAGTCGATTTTTTTGGAATTTTGGAATTTTAGAAATTGTAGGAATTTTAGGATGCTTCGTAACTGGAGTTCTATGTCTCACGTGTCTGTGCATGTCCCACCGTTTCTACTTCTGAATACTAACTCCCAAGGAAACTTCGAAAGTTGATTTTCCAAGAACGAGCTGTCACTAGACAACGTTACAGTATCTCTTCAACCCGTATCTTATATTAACCCTTTACATTCGAAAGTTTTTCATTAGAAATATTCAACGTCTTCCGTTAAGATATAGATGACGTTGTTTGAAACCAACCAATGAGAAAGCATGCATAAATCAAGAAACAAAGCCATTTTATCGATGCATTATAGAAAACTTAATATTACATATAACACTTCGTAATTTTGTTATATCAAATGAAATATGGGTTAATACCATTGAAACAATTTTGTCAACGAACCGAAGGGAATATTGAAGATCTATTGTTATGATGGTTTTAAAATTGCTGTAACTTGTAGTTTCGATAGAATTCGAGTGAATGTTGTAAACCTGGAATTCTACTTTTCCTTTCTGCGAGAAGATAGGGTGGAAGACTGCTCGATTCCATGACTGAGAGTCACCTCTCGAGTGCAAAGGGTTAAGTTTCGAGTGAGCCCGGAGCGGCCGATCCCGCAGGCAGCGTTGCCCGCGATACAGATGCCCGCCGGGTAATTTCTGTCGTGTTGAACTCCGGCCACGGCGCGGCAAAGGGAAGATTGATAACTCGCCGGTGGATTCACGAGCCGCGGTCCAAGCCTTACGCGGCAAGAAACCGTACTCCGACGACGCAGCGGCGTGGTTTCTCCTCCCGGCCGGCCGGCGTTTTGGCGCGGTCGATCGGCTCCGCTCCGCTAGAAATCCATTCGGGAACTTCTTCCCCCGCCGCGAGAAAGAATCGCGTACAATTTCAATTGACAGAGAAAAAGGGAACGGGGATGGTTATGGCGGTGTTTACGATCGCGCCGCTTTTATGCGGTCGATCCTTCGCTCGTTCCGGCCAAACGACGCTCCGTAACTTAATAATATCGCGGGGTTTCTTGCGAGTTGCCGCTGTCCCACGAGCTAGCGGGGCAACGGATGCGCGATATAGGTTTACACTTTGGCGCGTGTAATTTAGCGCGTGAGAGTCACTGGGGAACCTTTTGCAACGATTTTACAGAGACGGCGAGCCGATATCGTTCGATACGTTGGCATTTTGGAATTGCTTCGATAATAGAATCAACTTCGATTATTTTTTGATTTGTAGAAATCTGTCTACTTACTCGGTAGTTCTCTTTGAAATTTAAAACTTTAACCCTTTGCACTCGGAAATTTCTCACTAGAAATATTTCACATTCTCTGACGAGGCGAAGACGATTCTTTGAAATTAACTCGAAGGGAAGACACAAGTATATTAAGGAACAAAGCTATTTTATTCCAATATTTCACGTATTGAGGCGTTATACAAAGTTCGACATTAAATATATTTTATAGTTTTACTGCGTCAAACCAAGCGGTGAGTGGTAATCTAACAGAGACAAAGAATAGATTGATAGATTCTTCGTCGTTCTATTCGCTCTATTAAAGTCAAAGAAACAGAAAAGTGGGGAATCAACGAAAGAGAGGAGCGACCGAGAGAAATAAAAGACAAAAGAGAAAAGGAACACAGTGAGAACGGAAAGTGTGCGAGAGCAAGGGAGGACCAAGACAAAGAGAAGCTGCAAAAGAGAGAAGCAAATAAAGGGCAGATGAGGAAGAAGTGGCAGAAAGGGAAAGAAATGTATAGCAGGCAGTGAAAGATAGACCGAAAGAGATACAGAGAAAGAGAGAAACAGGGGAAAAAGCGGACAGAGGAAGAGAAGGGCGATCGCTGCGAGGGTGAAACTTTATTTAACGTCCGCCTTATGCGGCAGGCAAATAGGAGCAAAGCGAAAGACAGGCGAGTAGAGAGAGGAAGAGAGGAAGAGGCTCGGCAGTTGGCAAGCGGCGAGCGGAGCGAACAGCGACGCTCGCTCGCTCGCTCGTAAAGCATAGCTTAAAGATTTCGTAGCTCGACGCGTCGCACGAAAATTTGGTTTCGTGACGCTAGGCGACTCGCGCGAGCGCGCCCGCTCCGAAATTAGCAGAGCCGCCCGCGTCTTAGATACCTACGGGCGTGCGGTCGCCGAGTTTTTGAATAACGGCGTGCCCGTTCGCAATAATGAGACGTGATTTCTCGCGTATCGGATTTCTTCCTAGTTTACAGGCATTCGAGGCTTTCCGCCGCTAGATTCACGGATATTCACTGTACTGTACTATCGTATATTTATTAGGATAGTCGTAGTTTGTTTCGTCGTTGCTGGAACAATTGATATTCGTTTACATATTGGAAAATGGAGGTTTAATATGTATGCAATTCTTGTAAAGATTGTAACAATAGATGATTTTCGGTTTCTTCGGACATTCGTTATAGTACTCAAGTGAAACTGTAGCTATCAAAATTTTAGATTAATCGAATCAATCGAGATTTGTCGAATTATCGAATTAATCAAATTAACGCTAAAACTACCAAGCATTTAATACTGTTAATATGCAATTCCTATAAAAATTGTAACAATACATATTTTTTGGTTTCTTCAGACATTCGGTATAGTACTCAAGTGAAACTGTACCAATCAAAATTTCAGATTAATCAAAATTTTCTAAATTAGATTAACCAAAATTGACGAATTAATCAAATTAACGCTAGAACTACCAAGCTTTTAATACGGTTAATATGCAATTCCTATAAAAATTGTAACAATGCATTATTTTCAGTTTCTTCAGACACTCATTATAGAAATTGAATATACTGAATATATTGAAAAAATCTTTCCTCGTTCTTCCGATTAAAACTCATCGGGCAGGGCCTCCTCGTTGATGCAACCGGCCCGGAAACTGCGCTGCCCTCGACTGTTCTTTGCACTCGCGTTCTGTGGATAATTCTTTTTCAGTCGCGGTCTGTAATTTAAACGCCTTCCGCAGCTCCTTTCGGTTCTTGCGATTTTTCTTGCTACTTCGCGGAAGTTCTTCGAATTTTCCTGTTGAGCTGCGTCGAGTTTCTAGGAACTTCAGTTTTTATTCTCCCTAGCGAGGCTTGAATAAATGTCGAGTGGCTCTGACTTGGATTCATTTGTTCCAAAGTAACACTAAAACTACCGGACGAGTAAATTACTGATTCCTGGTATCTTCTTGCAGTTAATGAAAGATAACACATGCTTCTCTGAGAAATTGAAGAAATTGATTCAGCCATATGTAAATTCAATTATAAGTCAATTAAAATCTCGATAGATGCACTCAAGTTTTTGTAAAGGAATTTCGAAACTTAGACTTAGCTGCTCATCGTTTTAGTGTTAACCCTTTGCACTCGAGAGATGACTCACCACTTGATTTGATACAGCAAAACTATGAAGTTGAATATTTAGTATTTTGAATTAAACTTAAATTAAGTAAAATTAATAACTAAAATTAAGCTATGTGAAATATTGAAATAAAATAGCTTCATTGCTAAATTTAAAATGTTGGATATTTCCAATGAAAAACTTTCGAATATGACACATTCAAAGTATAAAATCTTCGAACTCCCCAATTAATCAACAAAACAATCTATCATCCATCACCGATCTCAAAGTGACCTCCAACCCGTTAGCATTCTATCTCTAGATCCAACAGAACAAAAATTTCATAAACCCAAGACCTAACTCGACGTTCCATTAACTCCTCCAGCATCTCATTAACTGCAACAACTCTAAAGTAAATTACTCGAACAAACGCGAGGACTATAATCATATAAAATCAATTTCCTTCTAACTCACTTTGTTGCGAACTATCTAAGATCCCCTGTCCCCGAGCATCCTCGCTCGAACAGCAACAGTCACGCTCGATCGCGTCCGAGAGACGTTTCAATCCCCAGTGCCACCGAAGAAATTCCCGTCTCGCCTAATCCCCGGCCACGATCCGGACGCAAATTGCCGTGAAATCCGTGGGTGGCGGCGCGGACTCCTCGCGAGCGGTTCCCGGCCGGCAAACAAACGGTCGCCCCCTTTTTATTCGCAGTTTACTTTCGAATGCGCCGCTTCGCGCCGCGTCGGGTCGGGACACGCGAGTCTGGGAAATGGACAGGGGATATCTCGGACCTCGAGGACCGTGGATCGCTTTTATCCATTCACGGATGAAATTCGCACGAACCCCTGGGAAACCGGCATGGGCGTGTGCCGTTGCGTGCCGGCCGTTCCCATGCGTGTGTACTCTGCGCGCCGCGGATTCAGGCGAGCTGGACGACCGTTTAGCCACATTAGTCCGGACACGAGTGGATTAACCTGTCGTCTTGGAGTATGGGATCTCTCGCGAAGATTTGAAATACGGTTTAACACTGAAACTATCGGACGGCTTGAAATGAGGCGTTCTTGATGGGTTTTGCTTGGAGTTGTTGGAAAGATAAGAGATGTTTCTCTGAGAAATTATTAAAGGAATGAGTTTACCAATGCGCGCATTGAGTTGTACGTCGATTGATGTCTCGATATATGCATTGGAGTTTCGATATGTTATGAGAATATGTTGTGTTAGGTATACGGAATTGGAAGGTGTGAGGGAATAGTTCCGATATTTGAAGAATGAGATAGTAGGTTTTTGGTTTTGGAGTGTTTGGTGGTTGGATGTTTGATTTGGATTGTGGAGTTGCGGTGTTGTAGAGTTATGGAATTATAGAATCATGGAATCATGGAATTATAGAATCATAGAATCATAAGATCATAGAGTTATAGAGTCGTAGAATGATAGAATTACAGAATTACAGAATTACGAAATTATAGAACTACAAAATTTTGGAATTACATAATTACAGAATAACAAAATTATAGAATCACAATCTTTTAAAATTACAGAATTACAGAATTACGAAATTATAGAAGTACAAAATTTTGAAATTCCATAATTATAGAATTACAGGATGCTAGAATTATAAAATTGTAGAACGATAGACTTACAGAACTATAGAATCACAGAATGATAGACGACAAATCCTCGCAAACGATTAACTCCAACACTTTACACGAAGCCTAAACACAAACCAACTATAGAATTCATTCCCTAGTAAATTATTGACGACAGAGCACTTTGCATCCAGCGCGGTATTAAAAAATAATCATATCGCGAGTGGTTAAGCGCTTGAAAGAGAGCCGAGCCGGCTGCTACGCCACTGGAATATCACGTGCAGGCGCACGTGAAAGCGGGGACGTTACGCTCGTCCGCTCGTGATCAAATATGCTATACTGTGTGTATTTCTGGACGACCTTCCGTATCTTCGATACCGGAGTATTTTTTAAAGTTCCGCATAACGCGGTGTTCTTTCGTGGAAAAACCCATACCTAAACCTCGCTTCGAAAATCCTCAAGAATCACCTACGGAAAAAATGAAAGCTTTATTTGTTATTCCGGTGTGATCGTTTCATAAGATTGAAACGCGAGAATCACCGGAGACAGCACCGAGGAAACCAATGGAGGCCGGTAAAAACTTAATTCCATTTTCTCTGTATCGATCCGCTTTAATCCATTAGCGCACGGTGTTCCATTCGGCGGACACTTTCGTTGGATTCTCCTTTTTTTTCGTTGCGCACGAGGTGCTCGAGGACTCTCGCTGCAGTCGAGAGAGGTTAGATCTATAGTTCTCGAGGAAATAAATGAGAATGGTTCAATATCATCAGAATCCTAAAATGTTGATGCTATAAGATAAATTCTAATAGAATTCTACTTAAATAAATTTCCCTCGAATCTATCGAATCATCCCCGAAAACGACAACTGAACAATTTAATGCCTGATGAAACCAGTGCAACTCTAATTCATTTCCAACGAGCACTGAACTCGGATAATTCTCCTAGTCGAGAACTCGCTGGCTTTCCTACGTTCAAACAGTGAAACCTTCAAGTAAACATCACTCTTTCCCCGCGCAGCAGCGAATGCAACAAGCTCCGACCCACGATTCCCCAACTCATAAAACTGAATATCCTTCCCACAGTCCGATAAAGCAAATCAACCAGCGTTCTCCGAACGAATTAGTGACTCACTGCTCGGCTCGGCCGAGTGCACCGGCTCGGTTCGATGCGATATCGAACAAAGATATCGCCGGATCGACTGGTCGTCCTCGGGGAAGGAAGGAAGGAAGGAAGGGCGAGTGGGCGAGCGAGCGAGCGAGCGAGCGAGCGATCGTCCCGGCGTCGGGGCTCCCGGCGAACCAGATTTCGCCAGAACGAACGCGTTAGAACGTAAACGGCATAATTGGCCGCGTTTTACGTCACCGGTGCGCCGGTAATCAGTGGCGTTCTTTGCGATAGCGCGGATTTACGATCGCGTTCCAGCGTTAATCGGCCGGGAACAAGGTTCGCCGGCTGTAAAGTAAAACTCGATCGGCGCGCTGCGCTTCGGATCGCGATCGCGGGAATTTGCGTCACGGCGCGTCGCTCGATGTTAACGACGCCGGCGCTCGCGCGTTACGAGCACGTATATCCCGGGGTTTTACGACGCTTTCGGCGATGGTTTTACGGTGATTCGCGGACACACGCGCGTCATCGGCGCGATACCTGGAGGACGCGGCCGAAGGCGGTCGGGGATGAGCTTCTTCGTCGGTTGAAGAGCGAGAGAGTTGGAGGAAATGTTAGAGATGGAAGGAGGATGGGGAATGGAGTAAAAGGGAAATTTGGGAGAGTGATAGAATGTAAGAGATTTGATATTGATGCGAAGGTTGGAGGTTGAGGAGGTTTGCGAGACAAGTAGGGAAGAGTTAGAGGAAATGTTAGAAATGGAAGGAGAATGAGGAATATAGTAAAAGGGAAATTGGAGAGAGTGACAGAATGTCAGAGATTTGATATTGATGCGAAGGTTGTAGGTTGAGGAAGAGAGTAGAAGGAAATGTTAGGTAGAGATAGAAGGAGGATGAGGAATGGAGTAAAAGGGAAATTTGAGAGAGTGATAGAATGTAAGAGAGATTTGATACTGATGCGAAGGTTGTAGGTTGAGGAAGATATTCGAGAGACAACTAGGAGAGTTAGATAGATAGGAATACTGTAGAATAAAACAGAAATTTAGAAGCAATACAAAGAGTGAAAAAGAAGAGATCAGATGTTGCAAAGCGAAGAGAAACGTATCAAGAAGCAGAGGTTTCTAATAGTGTTAGAAAGAAAATGGACGACGATAGAAAAAGTGAGTACAGGAGTTATGAGCAAGAGCGAGATGAAATATTCGCTGTAGCCACGAAGGACGAAGGCGAAGATCGAGAGGAACGTTGCAAAGGGAGTTAAGGAAAAATGTTAGAAGCGATAGGAGTACGATGAAGCGAAAGAGGACTTCGAACACGCGCGAGAGAGAGAGAGGAGATTTGATGTCAGCCGCGAGGACGGAGGGGGGATCGCGATTGAGTGCGGTCGGCGTGGAAGGGAAGTCCCTGACCTGGTCACCTAAGCGTTCTTCTCTATTCTTTCTCTCCGGTAAGTTTCTCTCGGAGGTTCTCGAGGCATCGCGTTTATGTCATCTCGGGGCTTGGCTCCCTCTCTAACGCGTAATTAGCCAGACACACAACCCTCCCACGTTCCACGGGACCCTTTGAGGCGGCGGGTCGAGAGGAAAAGAGATCGGGGAAGGGGAGCGGCTCACTTCCTCGGCGCTCGATCTTCGGAAATGAATTGTGCTCGAGCTGAATTGAACGGAATTGAACCGTGTCAAATCGAATCAAACTAAACCAAACCGAACCGAACTGTACCGGATCGCGCCGGCAATAAACCGCGACCGTTAACGGGCTGAACCGATCGACGATTCCAACGAATCCGAAGAGATTCGCGAATTACCGTGATTTAATACGCTCAACGAACTTAACCCCTCGACGAACACTATTCCGAACTGAGAGTCGACTGGCGACAACTGACATTGATATTAAGTCGACGATAAGGTCTTATCAATGATAAGACTGTATAACTATTATCGTTAATTATTCGCGGATCATTTGGAATCTACGAAACCTTCGGCATCAAGCAACATAAACTGATTAAACAATGGAAGCTGTTTGAGTAACCAACTCTGCGACTCCAAATATGAACATTCGGTCTTCAAAAGGCTTCCTTTAACAAACTTCAGTGAACACTACTACCGAGCACTTGAACCGACGTTTGGAAACTTCATTATAAAACTACAAACGGGATTCATTAGATTCGAATTACTTTAACACTAGGTTTACGGAACGCGTCAAATTGACGCATATTATTTTAGAAATATTATTTTGTAAATGTTTACGCCGATTTTTATTGATCACACTGACATGTACCCCAATTACTATCAAATCTCCAGTTTCCACAATCTCCACAATCTCAAGCTATTAATCAGCTTCAGCAATGTCTCAAAGAGATATACCTTCTGTAGGGCTACTAAAATAAAAACTAACTCCGTAGTCAGGTTAAATATATTTATTACGATGTGGCTCTAACGAGGAACGGCGACTGACTTTCCCTCAACGCTTTTCTAAGAAGGAAACCTCTTCAGACGTACGTGACCCAGGTCCTGGTGGTCCCCTTGGTCACAAATTAGCCAATGGGCCTGGTCCATATCTCAGGCCCCCAAGTATCGACACGCAAACGGGCGAACCGTCCACACTTCAATCCTCCCACAATAAAGAATCAAGGATTCTGACCCATTTCGCAGTTCCACCGTGAACATCGAAGGATCCTCGTTCCCGACTCGCGCGAGCGATTCTCGAACTATCCCGGAATCCTCCGAAGAATCTCAACCGTTATCAAGTTATCGCGTTCGTCGATCGTCCTTGATTCCCGTCGAAGAAAACGGCACGGGCGCACTCGAATTAATGATTTCCCTCGAAAATCACAGGCGGCGCTCGTTAGAGTACAGTTCGGTGGCACTCGGCGTGCCCGCCGGAAAAAGGGTGTTCTCGGCGCGAACAAGCGAGAGAGCCGCGTGATTTATAGCGCGCTCATTAATCACGTTACGTCCCCCCATCCTCCTCCACCCGCCCCCCCACCCCGTCGACGGCCCGCCTCCTTATTAAACCACGATTTGATCTCATTGTCCTTGAAGACAAAGGCGGATCATAAGCGCGCACCGCACACGAGCCGTCTGTCTTGTCCCAGGCCGAGCGACCGGCTGTTGTTGCTGCAGACCTCGCAACAACGTTGCAACCGCGAGGAGGCGGCTACCGTTGCGGCGGTGCAGCGAATCTCTCCCTCTCCTCGCGAACAACCTCGTAAACTTCGCCGGCTACTGTTTCGCCGCATTAATTGTTATTGCCCCGCGCGCGCTCACGCAACGCGAGTCGCTTTCGCACGGCTCTCTACCCGGCCGTGAATTATGGCTGATAAACCGAGCGACTCTCGCCTCTAAGCTGGTTTCCACGGTGAGACCGACGATTCTCGGGGAGTACCGATGGCGATGGGATTCGAAAGGTTTTGGAAGGACTGGTTGCAACGGTTGCGTTTCTCAGTGAAATTGTTGCGGAATGAAATGGTACATTCTGAGACGAGGTTGGGTTTGGGAAATAAGAATTGAGAGTTAGTGTTTTTGGCTTAGGAAAAGGAACGAATCCTTTGACTTTGAAGAATATTAGTTGTTCTATTCGTATTTACAGAAACCAGGGAATATCGAAGACTGCTGGTTTCTGAATGAATTATTTTTAATTCTTGTTTTTCAGTGTTCCATTTCGATTCTGTTTCTTTATGCAATACAATTATGAAAAATAAGAATTATGGAACTGATGTAATGTCGCGGATTGATGTACCCGATAACGATAAAGGGTTTTCAACCCTTGCGTTACTCCCGGTCGTCTTCCTAATTTCGATGATCGTTACGTCGTTACGCGGATACAATGGACTGCTCGGTACGAGCAATCAAACTGTATCATTCAATTATATCTGCGTGAAACAGCGCCGCTACAGGCGTCGTTGTCGTTTTCGGCGAAGTAATTGTTATTGCCGGACGCGTTATCGCAGCGGCGAGGAGAGACCCGCCGGAATTATGGCTGATAAATGAGTTATTCCGAGAGATGAGTCTGATCACGAGAGCAACGATTGTTTTGATGTTTCTTTGAACTCTCCTCAAACGCTCTCGTGCTCCGCGAATCGTCCCCGGCACTTTGCGTTAGGTTTCATCGACGCTTGAAGTGTCTACGACCGAACTTCGAACGTACTTATGCGATGTACTTGTTTATTCACAAACCGCGATGAAGTGTAATCAGTGCTCGAGCAACTGATGCTGGGTATTAAGAGACATCAACTTTACGATCTTGGATCCTCGCAATCCTCACCTCGAACCGATTTCGCGTCACTTGCAATCGTCATAGAATCCATTTAATCCTTTACTCGCGGATATCTACATTCCCACGCTAATACTAATTCGCGGATGATTCAGTTACTCAAACAAGAGATCAGCACGTAGCTTCCTTATTCCCTGTTACTTCAGTATAATTTGTTTCATATTTTATTCTCAAAATCGAATTGATTATTCACAGAATTTATATTCAACGAAACACATCAACTCCAAGAAATGTGTAACCCTTTGCGGAAGATTCTTTGAAATATACAAAACCTGTAGCAAACGAAGCTAAATTATATACGCTAAATAATTCTAGATACAATATAATCTAGAATACCCCAATGCTTTGAGCATTCATTCAAAACTCGCTCACATTCATCACTCATCGATATATCTATCCACACACTCGAATACATCCATTCCCACATTTCTAGTTCAGAAAAACCTGTCGGTAAAGGTACACTTAATCTCTATCTAACCGCAAGAAGCTCCAAATTGATATACTCATTCAACCCAACGAATCCGCGACGCACGATTATATACAAGTCCCCAAAAACAACTCGTGATCCGACCGCAGAGCCTAACCACGAGCATCCTCTGTTCACAGGTGAACCCGGACGCCCAGGACAGCACCACGCAGCAGATCCAATCGAAGCTGGGCAACTATTCCCTGGTGAAGCATCTCCTGGACGAGCCGAAGCGTCTGATCGGCATAGAGGGTGTGCCGGCGAGCCCGGCCCCGTCCTCGGCCACCTCGTCCCTGCGAACGAGTTCGAGCTCGGTCGGCTCGAATTCCAGGAGCTCGCCCTCCTCCCAAGAATTCAAGAAACCCGGGGGGCCGAGGAGCAGCGGCTCGTCTTCCTCGTCGTCGAGCCATCAGCGCGGCGGTTTCGTGAAGCCGGCGGACGGCAAGCCGCCGCACGGGGGCAGGGGCGGCTACCCCGGCCAGCCGGTGAAGCACGGCGGCAACAGCAACGATCATCGCAGCCACGGTTTATTACCCGCCAAAGGACCGCCCCCGAACTCGCCCGGGAACGGTGCGCTAGGCGGCGGCGGCGGCGGCGGCGGCGGCGGCGGCGGCAATTCGAGTATCGGGAATTCCGGCGGCAGCAGGCTTCACTCCGCCGCCAGCAGACTGTCCAGGTTACCTCTCGATAACGTGAGTATCGATTTCCATTGTTTCGTGGCCACCCGCCATCGCCGGCTACGTACCCGCCTGTTCGGGCCCGCTGAAGCATGGGTGTCCGAACCTTTCAGCTTGTCCGCCGGAGATTTCGGGAAGAGGGGATCGCTCGATCGCGACCGTTCGCGGAGGGGACGGCAGTCTTACGATTTCGGGATACCTGTGTAGGACTGTAGGGTATTTGATGGTTGGCTAAGATTCTGGGTAGATTGGAGAGTTTGCGGAGCTGTCTGCGATGAGTATTTAGTTTGAATTGTTTAGAATGAAGTAGGTAGTAAGTGGTAGTTATTGTGAAGTTAGATCGTTTGTTATTGTAGACACTTTGTATTTGGAAGCTTTTGGAGAGTCTTCTGATGTAGACTCCTTAGGAACTAGTGACTAGTTAACCCTTTGCGACGGAGGTTCATTGACCCTTGCCGTACAATGACGAGTGAGACTCGCGATGAAGATTTCTAGACTAATTTAACAAGAATCAATGTTCGTTACCCACTATTTTGCTATTATCAATGTATTATCTTCGAATGAAACTTCCACCTGAAGTATTCAAGGAATCGTTCGAGAAAGGAAACCACCGATCTTGCTACTTGAATTATCTTTTACAACTTGTTTCCTAAAGTGTGATCTCGACTAAACATCGACGTGCGCAAAGCGTTAAAACCAAAGCAATTATCAATTCCACTAACAACGTAATAACGTTACAAACGCTGATCAGCTCGGTCATTGTCCATCGAGCAATTCGAGGACTGCGGGCGCTGTCTTGGTATCGCGGATCTACCATGTTCTCTTGTAGAACCGTCCATCCTGCTACTAGCCCCGTTCTTGTTTACGCCGCGAGTAAAATGTCGCCGGCTCGGTGCGTGTATTTTCTGCTACCTGTCCGGCCGGCGTGAGGCAGCGGGTCGCCCGGTGGTCCCCAGACTCGCAGGCGCGATGCCAACTATCCCGCGTCCACCTTGCCACCTCCGCCGCGATCGCTTTGTTAACGGCCTGACCATCGCCTCGCCTCGCGTCGCGTCGCGTCGCCTTTCATTTACTCGGCCGAGCAGCCGGCCGCGCGCGGCAACGATGAAATTAGAGCGACTGTTGCGATGTGGATGCTCGGTTTATGATCGTTCTCATGGACCTTGACTGAGCCGCAGCTTGGGTCGTGGGAGGTTGGAGGATTCGGAGGAATCTTAACCCTTTGCACTCGAAAGTTTTTCATTGGAGACATTTCACATTTTTCGACGAGATATAGATGCTATAGTTTGAAACTAATTTAACGATAATTCGTAGATAAATTAAGCGACAAAGCTATTTTATTTGAATATTCCCTATAGCAATAGAAAGTTCAATTTAAAATACTAAATATTCAACTTCATAGTTTTGCTGTTTTAAAAATTTTTCTATATTTATTTGTAGTCACAGTTGTACCATTTAAAGGTGACGGTAAAGGTGACATTTCAATGACTCCCAAATATTCTTGAATAAATAAATAGACCGTCACATTAAGCTATAATTGAATGAACTAACGTCGAACCTCAAAGTGAGAAACCAAGAGCATATAGATACATAGCTATTATCATAGCCTTTAAGAAAATATTGAATTTGATTAGAACTGTCGATTTAAAATATGTTACATAATATGATATTTCAGCTTTTCATAGTGATACAAGTTGATACCTGTAATTGTTTTTCATTTACTTTGCTCATTTCATCTTTCGTTTGTTTGCTTTAGATTTTTATTTCAATATACATTAGATTTCACCGATATCTATAGATGTACTGAAATTATATAGAACATTAGATTGATAAAACCAACTTCCTGAGTTTCACTGGTTCAAGAGGTTCATTCGTTCACAGACAATCGGAGCTATTTTGATTTGAACTCTCGTTTAAGACTGTTTTTAGCGCACGAATGTTTGCGACTAGTGTTTTTTAAATAGTCTCGCTGCTTTTAGACGTTCTCCTTGAGGTTGGGTGTTTAACTTGTTGACACGTTGATTGCGGAAATTTATATGTTTGTCGTTCGCATTGCGCGGGCAAATAACGGGACTTGTTACGATGCGTTCGCAATACCACGGAATCGCGATATTCCGTTCCATCGCTACGTTGACGTTTATCGCGGCTAAATTTCCGTTACATTAATTCCGTTCGTCTCGAGTTACGCTCCTGTTGGTGTTCGCGGTTGAAAGTTCCTATGGTTGACAGATTTAAAAGCCAGCGACAGACTATAAGTAACTGCTCGGCTTTTGGCAGCTGACTTGAATTGTTGAGCACCAGCTGGGCTTCCTACCGGCGGTTCAGCCGGGAAAACAATAATTAATCGAAAACCTAGAGATCCAACCTACACCATCGATAAACAGTAGAATCTGAAAATTTCTATTTATATTTCATTCCACGCGTCTATTCCGCTAATCGAAAACATTCGATCTAAAAATCGACGTTCCTCTGTTTATCGGTGTACTCGTGCAAAAGTTGGTAAACGAGAATTAGCGTCGAGCGAAATGGATTCGTCAAGGTTGCATAATTACGGTATCAAAGTCTGGCCAGCGTGGTTATCGTTTCGGTGGAACGGCTTTTAACTTTGTTGACATTTTTACGACCGCAGGAGCTGCCAGTCAGCATGTTAAATGATTACCTCAGACTTGTGTGCTCGACAATTCAGCGGTGACGTCATACGGAGTAATTTATGGACAGAACGGTATGCGAGCACGCAAAATACTGGCGTGCCAGTTATTCGAATTTCCTCTTGAACATCTACGAACCCGAATAACAATGTTGTTGTGGCTCGGTTCAAGATCGGGGCGCTTCCACCCCTCGCCGCTGACCGAACGTCTTCGCCTAATTGTCCACTCTCGTTCGATAGCTTCTCAGCAATCAGTGACTATTGGTTGAACGACAGATTGCGTTCGAGTGAATCAAACATTTATTTCATTAAACAAATACAGTTATCACTGTCCGATATTCATTAACTCTTTGCACTTCCAAATTACCCTGAATCGCGTCTAAAAAGTAAAACTCGAGCACATTGATTCGCTAAACGCGTTACATTTCATTTCGCTTAAGCTACGACGCTGTGTAGAATTAATAATCATTCGACTGAAACGACGCTAGGAACAAAACTTCAATCTACTCACTCTGACAACGAAACTTTCTCTCGTTCCATCCATTACACAACGCCCCCTTACCGGTTGTGTGCCAAGCGGCACGATGGCGCTTCTCCGTTGCACTGTCTAAAAGTGCCAGCCTATCGTAGAATCAAATGAAGTTTGTTCATTTGTCTTCCTTCTAATTATTTATTCGTCCCACTATCCGCTTGGAAATGGGAAATCGGAATGTTCGAGCTATTTACATTTTTGTGTAAACATAGAAATGTGATTCAGTTTCTGAACTCGGTATATTTTGATTCAGAAATGAGTCAGAAACACTCATGGCACTCAAACGATTAACCCTTTGCGGGCGATGATTTGAAATATACGAAACCTTCAGCAGTTAAATTATATAGATTGATTAAATAATGAAAAGAAAAGAAATTATACACTGATCTCTTGCCGTTTGAGTAATTGAATCCTTTGTTTAGTTGCTCTTCCAAATATGGAAATTTGATCTCGCCGAAATGTCTTGAGTTAAAGCTTGACATGATACTAATTCTTTCAACAATGAATTCTTTATTCTCACAAAAACATGTAATCCTCTGTTCCGCTTTGATCTCCCATTAAAATACACTCTACGAGCATTCCTCTCGCGTTCGATAAGTACACTCTCCATCTGTTTATTCCATAGCGCGCGGAACGAGAGGTTTTTCCAGCGAAATTCCACAGTTAACAGGTTAATCGGCGCGAAGCGACAATAAACAGGTTATTACCGCGTCTCGCGCTATCTAACCCGCGTGGTAGCGTCTTCCGGGGTCGGCGCTCGATGAAAGCGTCGCCGTCGACAGGTTCGTTGACAGGAAACGAATTGCTTTTCAATGGAAATCCCGGATTCGAAGAGGGTACACGTTCAGGGGGCGGGGGCGGGCACACGGGTGGTCTGGGTGCCGCCTGCTTCGGGTTCGAGTTCGGTTGAGCCCTATTACGCGTGACTCCTCGAGGTGCAAATTTCATTGAGATTGACTATCGATCCAGGCTTCCCCGATTCGGTCCGCGTCGTCCTGTCTTCTCTGTCGCGCGCGCTCCTCCCTGCGGGGAGAGACGGGAAGAAAGAGAGCCACTCTCCGCCGATGTACTTATGCAATTAGGCTTGCCCGTGGAAACGCCGACAACCTCTCGACTCCTCCACACTGGGGAAAATTGATTCCCGCGGTTCTTTCTTCCTTCCCCGTTTTTCTTCGTTCCAACCCCCACTACCTTTCACTGGTTGTCTTTTATCTCTTCGAGAAGTCGGTGCTCCTCGATCTCTTGCTAGATCGTGGAAACGTTCGCCTCTCGTTTTTGTTCGGGAAACCAGCAGAGAATTTCGTTTCGCTCGGAAAGCGAAAGTGCGAGTAGGATTTGGGGATGCTTGACTCTTCGACTACCGTGTCACTTGAATTTGGGGGATTTTTTGTGAACTGAAACAATTTTCTTGGTAATGTACGGATGAACCGAATATCTCTTCGAGAAGTCGATGCTCTTTGATCTCTTGCTAGATCGTTCGGGGTGGAAACAATTTGGGGTTGTTTAACTCTTCGACTGCCATGTCACTTGAATTTGGGTGATTTTTTGTGAACTGAAACAATTTCCTTGATAACGTATGGAGGAACTGAATTTTGTTGGATATACGAGACGTAAGAAAGATACAGCAATCGTTACGAAGAATCTTGACTTCTCAGTTCCCGGTTTGTTAAAAAGTCCGTTTCGACCGAGTAAGAGTTTCGGCGAGTGTTTACTCGGCAGTTGAAGTTTGAAAGTGTACCTCGTAGGTTCGCTCGTAGAAATATGAACGAAAGGGCAGCAGATTTCCATATGGTTTCTTTCCATGAGAATATTTGCGGTTGGTGATTCGAATTTAATTCGCTTAGACTCGAAAGGAGGATCATTTCAAGACACGATTGTTCAACGGAGAAGACCAACGCAGCGAGGAGTAACCGAGATTCTATTGAAACAGAGCTCACGGTTTGCTCGGTGTTACGAACGCTTTTATTACGGAGTTCGCCGGCAATTAATACTGGGAGAATCGTTTCGGAGAAAGTCTCTGAATTATAGAAGAATCAGCTACGAGCCTGGAACCCGTAGAGTTCCAATGCCCGACGAAATATTCATTACCGAGATCCGAAACGCTGAAAAATTCAAATCCCCAAGGTTCTGAAAATGATCTTCCACCGGATGAAAATCCGAACTGCGGACCAGAAACCGCAGAAACTCCAGAACCCACAGGATTCTTCGAGTAACTCTAATCCCGGAACAGGCTAGCGTAATATGCAAACTACCCCTATATTCCTCTGTACACCGTGCGTCACTCATACTTGAATTCCATTCAACTCGAGCCGGCTAGAGGTTCCTCCGTGCGCTCTAACGATCCCGCGGCTTCCTTTCGTCCAACTTATCAACCGGCTTTTCCGCTTCCGCAATTTTTCACGTGCCCCTGCCCCCGCCGCTCGCGATCATCCTGGCTGCTTAGTTTCACCGGCGCGGCGCGCAGTGGCGGTTTATTGACAAAACTCGAAAATTCGACTATTTAAGTAACGAAAATTGAAAGTTACCAATGTGTTGCTAATTGGTTCTTGCTATACGAAATGATTCTTATTTCAAAAATAAACATCTTGCGCGAGTAAACTCCGTTTCTCTACAACGTTGGAATCGAGACGCAAAGTATCCATTAGCATCGGAAAATCTTCGTAATATGAAGAAACTAAATATGTCTAAACAAAATACGAGCACCATGGTTTAGTTCTATACCTTACAATTTTTGTCTTCTTTCCTATCACTCATATTTTTTAACACTACAACTACCGACTAGTTGAATTTGACTTTGAGCAGACTTTTTGGAATTCCTCTATAGAAACTCCAAGAGTGCATTATTGATACAATTAATAATTGTAACGCCAAATAATTGTTCCTGCTTTCTTTTGTTACAAAAGAATTTTCGTAGTTGAAAACAATCGTGACATGCCAGAAAACTGATGTCGAATGAACATGGTTAATAACGTAACTAAATTGACAATAATGTAATGCAAAGATTGTAACGCCAAATAATTAATAGCTATTCCTGGTTTATTTTGCTACAAAAGAATTTTCGAAGCGCTTAACGTGTTAATTGATTTACAATTCAGTTCCCCTATTACTAAATCAATGTCTTCAACCATTCCTCAGAGAAACATTTATCTTTTCAACAATTGCACAAAGGCATTAAGATTAATTTTACTTATCTGGTAGTTTCAGTGTTAATTGCACAAAGGCATCAAGATTGAGTAATTTTACTCATCTGATAGTTTCAGTGTCAAGTTATTGAGTTTTGTCCAGAAACCGTTTGGCCGCACTGCGCGTCGCGGCGTCTCGGGGATGAAACCTCCCCTATTCGTTTCAGCCGGCCGGCGTCACGCGGACCACGCGTTTTTCCCCATTGTCTTCGCGTCCGCCTCTCGAGAAGCGACTACTCGACGTAACTCGTAATATCTGCCGGTCCCGGCAGCGTTGTCGCTCTTCCCGGCGCCCCCTTCTGCCGGTTTTCCTCCGCGGCGCGGCGGAAAGGAGAAAAGAGAGGCCAGGTTGATTAATGATCGGCCTGGAGCCCGTGATAAATCGAGGGACGAACGCGACGCGAGAGTTCCACCCAGGACCACTCGGATTTGTCCTCGACTAGGATCGTTTTTTAATTAACAACCGCGTAAACGTCCCGGTTCGCGCGTCCGACAGGGTCGTCGACGATTAACCCTGTGACACGTTCACCCTTTGCACGAATTCCTCGTAGAATCTTGTTTTCGAAGATATTGTGCTGTTTGAACTGTTTTGTTCGGAATGTAGTTGAAAGGGTAGTTGATAGGGAACAGTGTGAATTTTCATTAACCCCGTACAATGACGAGCGAGACTCGCAAGATTTCTAGACTAATTTAACCCTTTGATCAGTTGAAGCGATTACTTCGAATATAAAACAGTGTCCACTCATGGTACACGCGAAATTTTTGTGTCATCTGTTAAAGAATATTAATGGTAAGGTAAAGAAATAATACGAAATTATCTTAAAAGTCATCAAAAGCTTGAGCGAGGGATTAACCCTTTGACCGAACAAAATGATCAAATTTAGAATTCAATATGAAATTTTATATAATGGAACGTCGAAATAAACTATTTATGTCACTTAATTTATACAAGGTATTTCTTTATGTTAGTTGTAAAACATATCATTGATATTTAATCAGAAAATAATGAATATTCGTTGAGAAAAATATTCTCGAGTGCGAAGGGTTAATTGCCACGGAGGTGAATGTTTATTATTGAACAATGGGGATAATTATTGTTTACGCTATTACGAATTTATTCAGATTATGAAAGATTTAAATTCAATATCAGAAATTCCACTGTAATCATGGATTTTCATAGTAAGTTACGAGATCGTGTACACAGGAACTAATTGCACTTTTCGATTGTTTACCGAGCGTTGAATACAAAGTGGTAAGGTGTACGCTAAGATAATAAAGGTAGAGAGCGAATAATTCGCAGAGCTTCCGCAGGAAACCCGGAAAGAAGTTAATAAGCGCAATAGGACTGTAAAGGATCGTTTTAATTCTCTCTTGTTGGCGGAGTTTGCACAGCTTCATGTCGCAGAGTGTTTACATTCCTTTAACCGGCTCTGAACATTTCGCGAAACGCATTCAGCAAACAGACACGCGTTCCCCGTGCAGCTGGATACAATTTCTTAACCTTGCCGCGGTCTTCGGTTCAGCGATACGCTTGAAATAATAATGACGAGGGCGGGGAGCGCTATTAGCTGCAATCTCCTCGTATCTTCGACTGTACTGAATATTTAAGAAATGTCAAACGCGAGTAATTCGACGGAATAAATACTCAGGAGCTCTCACATCGATCAGAAAAGTTCTTCGTAATGTCACTTCAAAGATATTCAATATTAGATATGATAAGAAACATTCAAAATTCACAGATTTCAGACATCGAAACCTGATACTAATACAAACTGAATTTACAGTAAATCAAACTGTTCAATAAAGTTACAAAAATAGGATTGCCATAGAAAATGGTTGCCAAAAACCATTTCAAATTTCTCTCAACACTAGATTTACTAATATTATTGTTATCACTGATTAAAGGTTCAAGACTAGACAATTAAGATACATATTTGCATAACTGCTTCAATAAAAACCGACCCAAACGCTTACCGAATACTTACAAAATTCAATACGAGTTAAATAGGCTCGTAAATCTAGTGTTAAATAATCAAAATTTCTACTAATCGGTATTAGCGTCGTAGATATTCAATCGAATCTCTATTGTTTCAGGGGACAAACTCGAGACCTGGACCCACCGAGAACTCAGCGGACCTGGAGATCATAATGAAGGTGAGCAATCGTTTACTTTAGCAACCACCGTTTCAATTTTCCCATGGAAAATCGGCCGCCGGCGATCGGTTTCGGTGCTCGATCGGCCACGATACGCCGCGTTCGACCGGTAAACGTCGAAACTTTGCCTTTAACTTAACCGTCCTGTCGTTGAGAGTCTGGGACTTGGTCGATAAGTCAATTTTCTCGCCGATACAACGTTATCTCTCTCTCTCTCTCTCCCTCTCTTTCCCGTGGTCATATCGCGGCTGTCGTTCAACCGAATCGACTTGCTTTCGTGTGTATCGGCTTTCGCCGCCGCTGCCCGGCAGAACACAATTTCGCGCCCCACAGAAACGACGGAAACTTTGTCGCCGCGTTAATGGAACGTATCCAACGACGTACACCGGCGTTTCTTTCTTCCCTATTTTCCCCGTTCCGGCGCCCCGCCCCTGAAAAAACTGAATGAAACCTGCTCTTTCAATCCTGCCGTACGAGTTTCACGGCTCGATAGCGGCTTTTGAGCCGCGTTTCGCTCGGAAAACCGCGGAAGACTCGATACTCCCGATGGAAATGAAGACCGCCTTTGTTGGGCCTTGTTCGGTGGAGCTTGACTGCTTCAGTCAACTGATTTCGTATGAATTTCGCGCATAAGTTTCTAGTAGAGTATCCTTCGATCGACGCGAAAGTCATTTCTTGAGAAGTTAGTCTTCGAACCACAAATTCCAAGTCTCTTTGAAATTTATAATCATCGAACGAGGTCAATCAGTTTCAAACAATTTCAAATAGTCTCAAACGACAACCGAATCTTATTCGAAATGGATTCTTGATCACAGACGAATCTTAACAAACTATCTTCAACGTGAAACTCGTGTACACAGGTACAATCTTTAAACAATCATTGGTCATTCGGAATTAGGTCTTCAAACCACCTCCAATGGAATCTGCTAAATTAAAGGTTCCTCTGAGTTCCTTGTAACATTCGAATCTCCCAAAGGAAATTCTAAGTCTCTTTGAAATTTATAATCATCAAACAAGGTCAAACAATCTCAGATAGTCTCAAACGATCGACAACCGAATCTTATTCGAAACGGATTCTTGATCACAGACGAACGTTAACAATCTTCAACGTGTCAAACTCGTGTACACAGGTGCAATCTCTAAACAATCATTGGTCATTCGGTATCTCCAAACAACCGGCAAGATCAACCGGCCTCATTCAAACATTGCCTCGCCCGATCTGGAATAAATTCCGCGCGAAAGAAAATAGCATGTCCAACGGTTTCAGGCGTCGCCGAAACGTCCCGTCTATTTATACGCTTATCCTTGGAGCGCGGCGGGTTCGATTCGAGTTATTTCGAGCAGGTAAATCCACGGGCACGGCCGTGAAACTAATCGAAAGTTTGACCGGCCGGCGTATTGGCCGAGCCGGGGGAAGTCGTTGCCTTTCTTCTTGCTCGACTCCGCGCTACCCTTGAAACCGATAGAGCCCGATCGATCGCTCCTCATTGTTCGCCGGGGAAACTCGCTCGCCGGTTTCCCCGGTGCCCGCGATAAGACCCATTGATTCGCGTTCGACGCTGCAACTACCGAGCAATTAGAACGAATTCTTCGCGATGCCTTGAACAAGTTAAAAATGTACACCTCTCGAGACTCGAAGTGCTTCGTACTATTTTATTCGTGCGAATACGCGAATTTGCTTTGTAATTCGTGACAGAAGCAGCTGGTTTCAGTGATTATGGAATAAGAATTACAGAACTAATTAATTAATTAGAATTAATTAATTCTAATTTTTAGTTCCAGTTTCTTTTCGATATTATTAGAAACAACAAACGCTCCGAGAAACTATCGAAGAACCGCTGGTCCGGCTATCAGCGAAACGATCGCCGATAACAACGAACGTGTAAACGAGAAACCGAAGCCTAAGGAAAGTGATCCGCGACTCCGCTCCCGTCCGCTCGGATCCTACGCCGGTCACGTGCGCCCGTGATTACCGGCAATCTTCGCCGGCGTGTAATCGCGTTTCCTTTTAAATCAACACCGCGCGATTTCACCGGAGACCACTTTTCCGCGATGACACGCTCGAGATCCGCCGCAGCTACTTCTACTCCGCGCGTCGAAACGCTCGTAACCACGGCGCTTCTTGCCAGGGAAATCTGTTATCAGGAATCGTCTGCTCACTCCGCGATCGAACGCGTTTCTCCGAGGGCTTTTCAGCAACTTCACCCTTTGACGCGGCGTCGGGCGATTCTTTCGTTTGATGTGTCCCGTGTTTCGTGTGTCTGGAACCATTTGCAGATTGAGTTGCTGTTGGTTTGGTGATTGTAGAAAGTCACTGGTTCGTTGTAATTTTGGTGCACTTGGATTTTGAATAGGAATCTTATTAGGGAATATTGTGTGAATGTAGGATTGTTAATCTGAATGGTGGACTAGTGTTTTTGGGAGAGTTAATTTATAGGTGTATGGTAATTAGGAATAATAGTCAGAGAAGTGAATAATATCTATCATTGATTGATTGATTTTTCTTGCAGTTAATTCTTGCATTTGGTTTGACCCAAGAACATTGTAAAATTGAAAATTCAATATTAAATTTTATATAATGCACGAACACATGGAACATCGAAATAAAATACTTCTGTCACTTAATTTATGCAAGGTATTTCTTTACGTTAATTGCAAAAAGTATTATTGACATTTCATCAGAAAATAATGGATATTTATTGAGAAAAATATTCTCGAGTGCAAAGGGTTAAAAGGGCAGGAGATATTTCTCTGAGAAATTAGAGAAATTGAAGCAGCAACGCGCAAACTGAATGTTAAATCAAAGTTCCAATACTCAAGAATTGCTATAGAATTTCAAAAAGTCATTTTACCTGATCAGTAATTCCATTGTTAGAAGGACGTTATTAAAATAGACTTCAGAAGAAATTACCAAGTAAAAAGTACCAAGAATCCCGTCAAGAATCTCTCGAATCAGCTTCATTTGAAAGTCAATTTCACACACGTTAATTGCACCGTTTGTGCGTACTGCGTCGTTTCCGAAGAAACAGATGCATTATATACGCGCGGCATCGAACTAACATAATATTGAATGGAACGTGACAAGATTTGCGATCGCCTATCGATCGGTTCCCGCTCGAGAGGCAAGTCCCATAGGCGAACGGAATTGAATTTTCCGGAAGCAGTTTTTCATCGGCGGCCGGGGGGCGATGCTCGAAACAATTTGTCGTTTCTGCGGACGGGCTCTCGATTCCATCGCGGAACAGTCGTCGCAGATACGTTGCAGTTCGTTTGATAAACTGTCGCCTGACCCAGTTCCAATCGTGAATAGAGAATAATGATGCCGCGGGAACGGCCCCGGCACGTGGGAGTCTTGGAGCTGCCGATCTTCCGGCGGCGAAAACTGTCGCCCGGATTTGCTGGGAAACGCCGCTCGCCGGTTCGACTCGTTTCGTCTCGTGATCAGCGGTACCTTGTGCGCCGAGGATCTTTCTTCGAGTATGGCGGAGCCTCGAAATTAAATATACTCGCGCGTGGCATACCGGAGGACTTTTATCTTTAAAAGCTGAATTGAAAGACAATAGGATGGATTGTTCGCCGTGTTTTAAAGGAACTCCCGGAGAACGATAAATTCTTGGCAGATGAACTTTTAATTGATCTATTAACACCTCGTGTGTATTTCGAGGAAACAACTATTTTATAACTATTTAAATTCCAACAAGGTGAGGGGAATTTAAATCGTCATTTGGACACAATGTTTTATTGAACACTCTGTGTCTCGTCGGTATCATTTTCCATCGTATCATTAACCCTTTGCACTCGAGAGGCGACTCCCAGTCGCCGGATGATTTAATCCGGCAATATTATAAATTTTGGGATTTACCATTAACCTTTGTATACTGTGTCAGTATGTGAGCTGTTACAAGAAATAGTTTTGTTACCTAATTTATGTATGATTTATTGTTAAATTCTTTTTAAAGAATCTTGTTTGTATGAAATTAGAAAGTATAGAATATTTCGAGTGAAAAACTTTCGAGTGCTAAAGGTTAATAGGATGAACAACGGAATTTTTCAATTGCCTTCTACGTGTTCGTTTGAATATTTTCTAGTTTTCACATTAGAACTACGGAGTAATTACAATAATTTGTTTCCAATTTTGCATAAATATTGGAACAGGTTTCTCGAGAATATTGTCTAGTTTTAACACTAGAACTGCTAAGTAATTAGAGTGATTTGTTTCCAATTTTGCATAAATATTGGAACAGGTTTCTCGAGAATATTGTCTAGTTTTAACACTAGAACTACTGAATAATTAGAGTGATTTATTTCCAATTTTGCATAAATATTAGAACAGGTTTCCCGAGATTCAGAGGGTTTCGTAGGTTTGTATCTGTACAGGTCTAATTTAATTGAAAATCTTTCGCAAGAGCGCCTTGAGAATCGAGATACTTAGAAAATAAACATTCTCAACTAGTTTTAGTGTTAATTAATAAACCAGCTTAGTATCAGACGATTTTTCGATAAAATAAACTAAAGTCACCTGTAGAAAAGAAACTCGTTTAGTTTCAGTAACCTGAAGCTATTTTCCAAAATTCGTTAACGATTTCTAACCTCGAAAATCATCCACATCGTTCCATGTAATTCAACAAACTATTTTTAGAAAGCCTGGCAGTATCGACAATAAATTCCAATTACGTCGATGTACAGCGTCCCGTTCGCAACGGCCGGATAAACGGCGAACAATAGCGGACACAGGTGTCAAAGGGTAACGGTGAAAAGTTCTCCAAGATGGCCGTGATCAATTGCCGATTATCCAACGGTGGCGACGAAAGAGCGGCGGGTATAATGTGACTCACTGGTTTCGGGGTCCGGTAAAAGC
The DNA here is from genome assembly GCF_051020985.1 of Nomia melanderi. Taxonomy (NCBI): domain Eukaryota; kingdom Metazoa; phylum Arthropoda; class Insecta; order Hymenoptera; family Halictidae; genus Nomia; species Nomia melanderi. The sequence continues at coordinate 15,925,816 of NC_135004.1, read as the reverse complement.
TGTCAGGTGTCGCCGGGCGCGGCCGGTAATTTATGGACACGGCTTAACGGCGATTATCAGTGAATTGATATCATTATGGTGCCGCGATATTGTGACACACGTACGCTCGAGCGATCGCGATACCGGTGGGCCCGGGCGCGCGCAATTAATGTCCTTACGGTAGGTGGATCTGTTATCGGCGATCGGATAGCGATTAATGTCGTGTCGATGGCCAGGCGTAGGCGGTTCCGGCCATTTTCGAGTGTCGCTTTTCACGCCGGAGGAATTTGTCGACGGCTCGTCGCTGCTTAATTAGCGGATCGGTCCCTGGACCGGGTCCTTTTGTGCGCCCGCCTCGTTAAGTCTTCATTTTACGCGGACGCCGCCGGTCGGACGCGAAATTCTCTGTTAGAATATTAGCTCCGCGACTGTATTAAGTAATTGCGTTCAATTCGACCGAGCGTTTATGTTCGATTCATAATCTGGGAGTACTTTAACTGTGCTTCGCGAGTTTACGCGTCATCTTGACCCTTTGCGGACGAAGATTCTTTGAAATACGAAAGTTTGGTAGGTGAGGTTAGATTATATATTGATTGCTTGAATAATGAGAGGAAGAGAAATTATATACTGATCTCTTGCTGTTTGAGTAATTGAATCCTTTGTTTGCGAGTTACTCCAAATATGGAAATTTGGATATAATAGCATTTTTCATTTTCACTGTAGATACCATAAAAATTAGTTGCAGTTGCTGATAAGTTACAAAACTATCTGGAGTGCTAAGGGTTAACCCTTTGCAATCGAAAGTGTTTCACTTGAAGTATCCAACCCTTTCTACTTAGATATAGACAAGATCCTTCAAAATTAATTCCTCACGAATTCATACATAAATCAGGGAACAATATTTCCTTCCAATATTTCCGTATTGATTACACAAAGGTTAATGGAAATACCAAAGTTCATAATTTCCTGCATCAAATCGTCCGTCGACTAGGAGTCGCCTCGAGTGCAACGGGTTAATTAGCGGACGAGGATTCTTCGAAACATAGAAAACTTTCAACAAATGAAGCTAAATTACATATCGATCGCTCAAATAATAGCAAAAACAGAAACTACATACTAATCTCTTGCTATCCGAGTAATTAAATCATTTGCATTCGACTTAGTTTTCCAAATATGAACGTTTCATCTCCGAAAAGTCGACACTCGACTGCAAAGGGTTAATTAGCGGACGAGGATTCTTCGAAACATAGAAAACCTTCAACAAATGAAGCTAAATTACATATCGATTGCTCAAATAATAGCAAAAACAGAAACTACATACTACTCTCTTGCTATCCGAGTAATTAAATCATTCGCCTGCGACTCAGTCTTCCAAATATGAACGTTTCATCTCTCCAATGCCGACATTCGTCCGCAAATGGTTAAACACGACAAGTTTCTTTCCCGAATAAATTATGCACGACGAAGTGGTTCGATCAGAGTCACGAAATAAATCATAAAGCAAGGGGCAGAGACTAAGACTCCCCGGAAAAATCGATTTCCCGGTACAGAAACGTTGATATTTCCCCGACTGTGCGCTCGCCGGTCCCCGGAATCACCGCGGAACGGACCATCCGTTCGCGCAGTTCCCGGTGTCGAGCGAGCGAGCGAGTGGTTCGCGTTCGCCGGGCTTTTCCACTCGCAGCGCGAATTTATGACGATGCCGGCCGGTGTACAGTTCCAGGCTCCGGCTGGTTTCTGCCCGCCGCACCCCCTTTCAACCCCCGGTTCCTCCCCTGTCTGCCGTCCGCGTAGCATCCTCTCTCGTTGCCCATCGCGGCCGTTTGGTATAGAAGCACCGTCGAGGCCCATGAATTATTCTCACGGCTCTGCCCGTGGGAAAATACGAGAGTTGCGCCAGTAGGCATCGTAAATGCGGCTGCTAATTGCGCTCGGCGACGACCACCATCGCGGCACGGGGGCCGGGGGGCGAGCTCTCTCTCTCCTCTCCCTGAATCATCGCGTTCTCCTTTTTTCGCCGACGTTATCGCTGCGCGCGCCCTTCGTTTAGAATCGCAGCCGGGTACGAACCGTTAGAATCCTGCCTCGCGGACCGTCCGCCGCCACCCCCGTTCGACGATTAATCGAGAGATTTTCGGACGTCCATTATGACCGATCGCGGGGAGACTCGGGACAGGCTGAATGTTTCATCGAAATAATTGACTCGTCGAAGTTCATTCGTTTCTCAAATTTCACGAGTATGCGGTGTGTTTTAATTGAAATGTATAATTGTCCTCGATCGGTTTCTGGATTCGGTTTATTCGGATGCTCTCTTTGATTCTGTAAATGGATCATTCGGTTTTCGGGAAGTTGAATTGTGGCTGGAGGTTTGAAAGGTGGTGTCTGAGAGAATTGAGATCGATGGAAGTTTCTAGGGATTGAGTGAATTATTCACTGAAGAATATTTAACCCTTTGCCCTACAATATCGGGTGACACGATCTCAAATTGATATGAACAGAGACAAATGAATTGTAATTCTCGTAAACCCGAATTAGGTGTTATATTTCTTATCAACTGTTACACTTTAAGGTGACCGTGGATTATTAAATTAAAAGTAAATTATTAATGACAAAGTGATTCTTGCTGGTGTAGTAATAAACTAAATCATAGGTCAAGGGGTTAACCCTTAGTTTCGAAAGTTTCTCAATGGAAACATTCAACCTTTTCTAACGAGATATAGGTCATATTGTTTGAAACTAATTTAGCGATAATTCATAGATAAATTAAGCATCAGAGGTGTTTTATTTAAATATTTCACGTAGCAATACAAACTTTAATTTGAAATATTAAATATTCAACTTCATAGTTTTGTTGCATCGAATCATGTGGTGACTGAGAGTCACTCGAGTTCAAAGGGTTAACACTTTCGCTGCCATAGTGGTTCCATGAGATTGGAGCTTCAAATGATTTGAAAATAATTATAATTCATGAGAGAACTGATGTCGAATAAAAATGTTCAACAGCATAAATGATTAGATAACAGTGTAAGAATCGTACTAGCAAATAATTAATAATTGTTCCTTTTTATCGTTAGTATAAAGGAATAAGTGATACGTATAACGATGATTTTTCTTTTTTTTTTAAATACTCTTAGCCAAAACGTTCCAATATTTAATATTCAAGATCCCCTGAAAAATCTCTTGAAATTTACTCCCTCTAGCAAAAATGATAATGCCAATTTACTTAAACCTATCCAACATTCCGAACATTCCAAACTCCAGTGACCGTATACAAGAATTCCGTCGTATCAGAAAATAGTAACATTATCGGTGTCGAACGCTGAAACCGATCGATGATCATTCAATCTTTCCCCCAATAAACGGTCGCCGATAACTCCTGCTGTCTCGGTCGCGGAAGAAATCGCGTGGCAAGGGGTTTAATAAGGTCAACTGGATGTCGATTAAGTTAACTCACTGCCGTGCCGAAGTTAACTCGCGGAACTTTCGTCGTTTTCACGGCCGGTCGATGGAAACGTTAACGTTCGCGGGTCGGCGGCGGCGGCGGCGGCGGCGGCGGCGGTTTGCCGGAGCTAGAGGGGGGCGGCAGGGCGGCACTCGTTGCATCGGTCTCTCGAGTGGCGGCCGACGAAGGGAAAGAGCAAGTGCAACGCGCAAGTGCAGTCCCGCGAGTCCTCTCGAAGAGATGTTTCGCGGAACATTGTTACGCTCGTGTTGCATCGCGATACGAGAATACCATTGCGTACGCGTTCCTCTCTCTCTGTTCGTTCAGGTTTTCCCTGAAAGTCGAATCTCCACTGGCGTCTGTGGATCGAAGGGTACAGGGTGTCCTATTTTGAACTATTACACGAGGATCAACCCTTTGCACTCCAGAAGTTATTCACCGGAAATATTCAATATTCTCTAATGAGATACAGACATTTTCTTAGATTGAGAAATCTCACGTGCATTCGGGACGAGAACTATTTCCTTTCAATATTTCGTACATTGATGCATTATACAAAGTTTAATGTTAAATATCAAAGATTACAGTTTTCCTGTGTCAGATCATTTGGTGACTTATGTCGACATTTGCAGGATGAAATTCCTATGCTTCGAAAATTAAGTCGCAGATGATTGAATTACTCGAACAGAGAGATCAGCAGCTTCTTCTTTTTTCTATTATTTAACCCTTAGCACTCCAGATGATTTTGTAATCTACCAACAACTCTTTTGTAGTATCCCTAGCACAAATGAAAAATCTTATATTCTAAATTTATTCATTACAATATTTAATATAAATGGTGTCATATTGGAGCCTACAGAGTGCAAAGGGTTAATATAGAATTAACAGTATTTCTACCGAAGGTGTCAAAAGACCTTTGAAATTTTAACAAAATTATTTTCTGAGTTGAATCATTTTTCCTCGATTGAATTTTGGATATTTCCTATAGTCAATTTTTTTGTGATTTTGATGTAATAATAAATTTTCTACTTATCTACCTCGAGAGATCATTGAAACAGGAGAAACTGTTTCAGGAATTTTTAAAACAATGATTAGCTCTGTAGATTATTGAACTTCTAGATTAAAATAGGATACTGTACGAGATTGAACGTTTGTTGTTCGGGCCACTTCGCACACGTAACGACGTTCGAGCGCTAGACAAGACGGAATTTTCATTGATCGTTCCAGGCTCTCTTGAATCAAGAGAACGTTTCACGCTCGAATGGAGATTTCGTTTATCGATCGCAGCGCGAGAGGGAGGTTTTTACGTTGCTTGGATATGAGAACGTTGAATTGCTTTCGGGAGAACCTATCTTTAGTTTGAATAGTTTTATGAAGCCGTGTCAATGGTTCTTTACGGTTCAAGTGACGTTTTCGACTAACTGGAATAACTAGAATTATTTCTTAAACGAAAATTATTGCAAATTCAAGAATGCTTTAGCTTTATGTCTCATCTTTCGTTTCTTATAAATTCAAATAATAAAATTAACCCCATTCAAATAATCTAGTTCTCTTCTAAAAATTTTAAGTGTCATTTTCGACTGTTGGATTACCTAGAATTATTTATTGAACGAAAATTATTATAAATTCATGTATGTCTTAGCTTCATGTTTCATCTTTCGTTTCCTATCATAAATTTAAAGTAACCTAACCTGTCAGAAAAACAGTATTCTATAACATTAACCTCATTAAAACATTCTAGTTCTCTTCTAAAAATTTCAAGTGTTTTCGACTGTTGGATTACCTAGAATTATTTCTTAAACGAAAAATATTACAAATTCAATTATACTTTAGTTTTATGTTTCATCTTTCGTTTCTTATAAATTCAAAGTAACCTAACATGCCAAAAGAATAGTATTCTATAAAATTAACCCCATTGAAAAAATCTAGTTCTCTTCAAAAAATTTCAGTTCCAACTCCTTTAACCTTTCAAATTCAACAGAACGTAATATTTACGTTCGTCGAACGTTCTACTACGTCTCTGACACGTTATGATAAGGCAATGGTTTAAAATAGATATGTAATCTTGTTTAAATCATCGCCCCTAGTCACCGCAAGCTTTTCATCAAACATTCATGCCCCGAAAGAGTGATCGGCACAGAAATCAGAGCGAACAGTCCCGGATCGATTCACTCCGAAACGAAGCGCATGAAATTTACAAATAAACCGTCCATGAATAATTTATGCGCGCCGCTGTCTAAATTAGATACGAGTCCGTAGATTCTCATGATTGAATTTTACCTTCATTATTACTCGTTGTTCCCCGATAAAATTTGCCAGTCGATAATTACTCGACTAGCGAATAAGGATTCCGTTCGAAATCGATCGTGTGTAATTCATATTGAATGAGATAATATCCTCGAACCGGCCACTCGATTAATGTCCAATCGGTGCACCGGTTTTTACGGAGACCGTGTTTAATATTTGATTTGCAGACGTTTATTTAATTTTAGAAGATTACTTGTTCGTTTATATGGATCGGGGAAATTGTAGCTTCGAAAATAGAGTATCGTGCATTTGCATAATTGCATGAAACAAAATCGACTTAATACATTGTCTGGTAACGAAGTCTCGTTTATGTATAAAGACAATTAACTATGTAACTTTGCTGATTATCACAGCACTTGAAATATTCAATTTTATTGGAACTGATTATCTGTTTAAAGTACATTATGTAATTATATGTTTGAGTTGTTCTCTGTGCAGATCTCACTGAAAATCATTCACAATGTAGTTTTAATTTAGTTTTCTAGAAATTAGTACGCTCCAGGTTGCTTTGAAATCTATCAGCAACTGCAACTAATTTTTATAGTACAAAACTACTTAGTACAAAATTTCGATGTGTGGAAAATTTAATAATTTTAGGGTAGTGTCTTTGATTCATTCAAATATTTAATATTATAACTGGTGCAATATTGGAGCCTAGAGTTCAAAGGGTTAAATTGACTTTAGGAAAATCCTCTATAGAAGAGTGCATCTATTGAGACTTTAATTAATTTACAATTCAGTAATCACTAAATCAATTTCTTTAATAATTCCTAAGAGAAACGTCTGTTGTCTTTTTAATCATTGCAAAATGAAGAACTGAAGAATCTGATTTTGACGAGTCTGATTTTCAGTGAGTTTCAGTGTTAAAAAATTTAGTATCCGTCAAATTGACGAATTCCGTGAATCCAGTGCTAACTGTACGTTGCATTGTTCGATCTCGTCAGAATTGAAATCCCGGTGCTTTCCTCCGACTGCTTAGTATTCGCGCGTCGCGCTCGTCCTAATACGCATCAACATATTGACCGACCCGACGTTGCCAATTGCCAATAAAACACAGCGGCCGCGGAAGCTCCTCGACGCAAAAGCGATTCGAGGCGAAGTCCGACAAACTTTTAAGATCTACTCTCGAAGGAAACTTTTCCGAACACACAATCGACGTTCGGTGCAACCTGGAGGAGCATCCAACGCGATAGGTGTACGTCTGTCTGTGTACCTGCACGCTGAGTAAATTTCATTTACCGTAAGAAACTTATTTACACGCCGGCTTGGCTTTAATTGCGACGATTACTCGCCGTGTCCCCTCGTTTCGAATCAGATTTGTCTAAACAGTATTCCCGAGTTTAACAAAATTTCTATTATTCTGAAGAATATTCAAGTATTCTAGAATTCTTCGTTAAATATCGTATTCAAATATTTATGGAGCTATATTTTATTCAACTCAATTTACTATCTTCGATAGTATATTAAACGAAGTATCCTCAAATCTGAAATAACATTTTACAATCCAATTATATATATAATAAGAAAATATATGTAATATATAATTGGATTGTGAAATATGTTATTTCTGATTTGAGGATATTTCGTTTAATATACTATCGAAGAAGATAGTAAATTGAGTTGAAGGAAATATAGTTTCATGAATATTTGAATATATTTAATGAAGATTTCTAGAATATTTGAATATTCAATTTTCAATATATGTACTTTCCTATAGCAAAGTAATTGGATTGTAAAACATGTGATTCAATAACTGAAGATATTTTGTTCCTCTAATATCCTGTCGAGGATAGTAAATTGAGTGAAATAAAACAGCAAGATCCAATTAGAAAAGAAAGATCTGATTTACGAACCATCCTCCACCGAAAACACCGTTACTTCCAATACATCATTAACACTATAACTACCGTACCAGTCAGAATGAAACGCTCGGTAGTTCTACTGTTAATTTGATTAATTCGTCAATTTTGTTTAATCTAATCTAGAAAATTTCGATTAATTCGATTAATTCGACAAATCTTGATTGATTTGATTAATCTAAAATTTTCATCGATACAGTGTCACTTGAGTACTATAACGAATGTCCGGTTAAACCGAAAATAATCTATTACTACAGTATTCATAGCGAATTTCAATCGTATCGAATGCTCGGTAGTTCTAGTGTTAACTAAAGAATAAACTAATTATTCAACAGGTCGCAAGAACACCAATACTCCCATCGTTCCCCTATCAAAATTGTATCAAATCTGCGAATCGTTAATCGCGTTCTTCCCGGAACACTTCCGGGAACCGCTAATTCGCTCGAAAACGGTGAACCGCGTGTTCGCGGAAGCCCGAGGGACCGGGATTCCGTGAGATGAAGCGGTGTACGTGGAAGCGCGGGCTAAATCGGTCGATCTAATTGCGAATCGGTGCACCGTTCGCGGCGACCGCGATTTTCATCGATGCTCGTTGGCGGAAGCGATGCTCTTTCTGCAAGGTCCATTAGATAGTGCACACGTTAGACGCCGCTCGGCGCGGACTGAGGAGGAGGAGGAGGGGGGGGGCACGCGGACCGCAAACGTAACGCCGCGAGCTTCCACGAAGAGCCAGTGCACCCGAGCATCCGACTATCCTGTAACGGGTGTCCGATCCTTCTCGCGTGCTCCGCATAATTACAGGAAACTACCTTCGTGATCCTCGAGCCACCGCGCAGTCGAGCGGAGTGTCGGCTGGCAAAACGTTTTCGTCGCCGGCGACGATGATTCACCGGATTACCGCGACGGATCAAAGTTCCGTGGAAATCGGGGAAACTCCGCTTCGACGATCCGCTGGGAAATAAGCGACGCTGATGGGAATACGTGGATTTTTTAGGGGGTTCCGCATAGTGTAAGGTGTAAACGAGGAACGAGGAGGTTAGGTGTGAATATTAGGCGTCATTGCGAATGCAGACGTTCTTTAACACTAGAATATCGAGCATTACGATTAATATGCAATTCTTATAAAAATTGTAACAATAGATAATTTTCGGTTTATTCAGACATTCGTTATAGTACTCTAGTGAAACTATTTTCAAAATCATTTCGAATATTCAATGCTTCGAAGATGTCAGTAATTGCTAAACAAAAACATCGAAACCAGTCATTTTGTACGGTAGTTCTAGTGATAAGGTTTGGTGTAAGGGGATGGAGATTGCTTTGATGTTTGCTTTGGATATTGGCTTCGTTAATGAATGCAGCAATCTTTTAGCGTGTTCCTCAGCTCTTAGGGAACGAGGAAATTGGGGTTTGAAGTTTGGATATTAGTTTGGTTATCGTGGATGTTGGAGTTCTTTCGAGGGTTTCTTTTTTGAATTTTTCTCTTTTAATGATTGCTTTGAAAGTGTCGTTACTGGGGATTTCTGTGATTTTTAGGGTATGTTTGTAGAGGAAATGTTTCTTCGGTGTTTGTAGGGGGAATTAGGGAAATATTTATGGATCAAGGTAAATTTCAGTGTAAGGGTTTGTAATTGATGTCTTCGGGGCTTTCATATTGTTAGGGACCTACAGATATAACGCAATCTTCGATATAACCGCGAAAATACATGCCATTGACATCTTATCGAGGGATCTAGGAGACCATTTCATACTCTGTCGCGACGTAAAAGCAACCCTCGCAACTAGCCCAGGATTAAGATCCGTGATTTCTGTGTCCAGACGGTGTTCGTAGTCACGCTATAGATCATCGAACTCCTTTGTTTCACCAGGTACCAGGAATAAATAATTCAGTGCCTGCCGTGAGGACAGGTCGTCTCACCTTTGCCGTCTGATTTACGGGGTTTTCGAAAATTGTTGTGTCAAGCGTATTCTTATCGTGGAACGGATATTGTTACGTTATCGGGAACGGGACGTTGTCGATCCGTGATAAAATTATCATAAGCTGCGACAATAGCAACCCTGCGATGATTAGTTTACCACTTTCAAGCTTCAAATTTTTCTATCATCTAATCTTTCAATTTTCAAGTTTTCAAATCTTCAAATCTTCAAAGCTTCAAATTCCCAAATCTTCAGATCTTCAAAGCTACAAAGCTTCCAACCTTCAAACTTTTAAATTTTCAAATTCCCAAATCTTCAGATCTTCAAGTCTTCAAAGCTTCAAAGCTTCAAACTTTCAAACCTTTAAATTCCCAAATCTTCAAATCTTCAAATCTTCAAATCTCCAAGTCACAAAATCTTCAAACCTTCAAATTCCCAAATCTTCAAATGTTCAAAGCTTCAAACCTTCAAACCTTTAAATTTTCAAATTCCCAAATCTTCAGATCTTCAAACCTTCAAATTCCTAAATCTTCAAATCTTAAAGTCTTCAAACCTTCAAACCTTCAAACCTTCAAACATTCAAATTCCCAAATCTTCAAATCTCCAAGCCACCCCCACCTCCACCCCTCTCCCAAAGAATCCCAGTCCACATCACCACATACGAAACCGACACCTGCTCCCTTGATCGCTGCGTCGTCCCATCGATCATCATCGCAGCCCATTAGACGATTCCTCCGATTTCCATAACGCGGCGGGAATAAACCGTAACTGGTTCGCACGAAGCGGCGCGCGCGTGAGGGTGACTCAGCCCCCGGAGAATTCTCTCCTCTTGGCAAACGCGCCGAGTCCCTTTTTCGTTCGGGGCCTGTCGCCGCGCCGCTGGGATGCAAATCGGCGATTCCGCACGCGGGTCACGCGCGTCTCGAAGCTGCACACGAGCTAGCGGGAATAATAAGTCGCGATTAGCCGCGGCAGCGTCGGCCCTCGTCCCGCGAATTACTTTCTTCCTTTCCGTTGCTCCCAACGAATGTTTCTCCTCTTATTTATCGTTCGCCTGTCGCTTCGTTCCCCCTCGCTCGCTCGCGGATGATAATCCGATGACGAGATTACTTGCAATTTACATTTCTATTTACATCCCGCGATCCGCTGTTTGTATTTCGAGGGTTTACTATCCTCAACGCGTGACTGCCGATGGGACAGATAAATATGGATTGTTACGATATAGTTTATACTAACGTGGACGTTACGATTCGAAATGCGAAATTTGTTTGTTGAATAAACGAAAGATAGAGCTTGTAGAACATTTAACCCTTTGCTGACAATTGCTTCAACCCCTCGCATGTCGAATCAGAGTAGATGTTAAGATCAATGAAAATTGAAAATAAGATCATTGTCGTTTGTCATACATAGAGAAAAGTGAAATATTTTATTGATATCAATGTTTCCTTTGAAGTAAATTTCCAGTAGACGGAAAATTTCGTTTTCTCGTGAATTAGCAACTTTGAGATTCAACGTTTAAAATAGGAAACTAAGAATAATTTAATTATTGAAACCAGAGATTGATATGTGGTACTTTGTAGTATCTCAAGATCGGTGTATAATTGAGTGTTTCTATGCAGAGTTTTAAGAGGCGTGAAGAATGATGAAGGATTAGCTCCCCATCTAGTAAAGCTACTGCAAACACTGGATTTAATAGCAGCTCCGCACCTGTTAAAGTAGACGATGAATTTGTAGGATAAACAGGCTCCCGGGAAGATTTGTCACGGGTTTTCAGTTAGTTTTAAGTTACCAGTCTTTAAGAAGACGCGGGTCGCCCGTGTCATAAAACAGAGGACCTCTCAGGTCATCCGATGACATTTCCCCGCCTCGGCGAAAGTCTTGGGAAAGTCGGCTCACCCTTCGCACAGCGCCATTATATTGGCGCTTCTGCGAGGGTGGTCTTAAAGTTTCAGAATTCTTTTGGCGAATCGATTTAAGACTCAACTTAGTACCCGCTAAACAGCCTTCGTATTAGTTCGGCAAACAAACTCCGCACTCTACAATTAAACTTCAATAACTCGGAACGATTGGAAATTGAATTTGTAAACATATTTCATGCTGATTGCAAAACAACCCGGAGTGCTAAGGGTTGAAATCTACCACTTTGTACGAAATTACTAATACACAAAATTAGTGTACATATCTGTATATAATGGAGACAAAATTCTTCGTGCGAGATCCTGTCAAGTTTCACAATTCGTTGCCACCGCTTTATGTTTACGCTTTAGTTGCAGTTGCTGATAGATTACAGAACAACCCGAAGTGCTAAGGGTTAATTTGTTCAGAGTCGGTACAGGAATATACAGGTTGTTTCATATGAACTGCCAAAGATTAAGGAATATTTTTATTAAAATTGTCTAGGTTTCGTATTTCGTGTAACTCCTTACATGCCAGAGATCATCAGTTACCAGATTCTCCGCATCAAACTCACTATCACAACATTCCGAAGAACCTTCGGAACAAAGTACCATTCCGACGCACACGTTTCCCCGTTAAAAATCTGCCCAGAAAGTGGTCAGCGGCGCACGATAGGAGCACCGAGCGTCCCCAATGAAACACCATCAAAGAGTGAAACCCGGTAGAAACAAAGGTCCCCAAAAATCATCGGGCAACCCGCAAAACGCCGCGACAAAGGGGACAATAAAGGCAGCAAACGGTCGAAACAAATCATCGAAAAACCTCAATTCCGCTGGCAAACAGAGCCTTCATAACCATAGACGTTCACCCTTCGCATGAATCGGTCGATTCGCGGGATAGATTTCGAAACAACGGGCGAGCCCGAACAATACGGAAACGGTGAAATGGTAAACGGCCGTCGCAAGTTCCGTTCGTTCGTTCGGCGCGCGCGTGTAGGTGTGTATCCTCGCCGACGGCGCACACAGGCTCGCGCACTGTTCCCAATTAAGTGTCAACGAGACGGGCACGATGAAAAAGTTTCCAGAGAGACAAATAAAGGAGCGGGACCGCGACGACGTTAATTAATTTAAATCGGCCGGCCGCCATGCTGTCGGCGTCGCGGCTGTGGCGAGGCGCGGCGAAGGGGAGGGCGGCCGAAGGCGCGCGACGCGTACGAGCGACGCCCCGGGGACCCGCGAGCAATTTTCGTTCACCCCGGAAAAATGTGGAGCGGAAAAATATCGAAACGCTGACTCGTAACAATGTTCCGCCGTACGTTTCCGCTCGGAGGATAACGCTGCCATTCCCGTTTCACCGTTATATCCGCGACGCGCCGCGTTACATTATGCATGATCGTGGAACGATCCCCGCCGGCGCGAGCGAGCACGAGCGCGTTCGCTCGCATTATTCTTTTTCGCGGACAATATATAATATCCCGCCCGGCCGTGTTTTCTCCCCGCTCGGACGCTCGACCGGCCGGATTTCTGCGGCGCGCGACCGCTAATCGGATGAAATTTCGCTGGTAACGGATCGCGCCGCTCGCCGGGCCGAATTGAAAGAGAATTCGAAGATTCGGAGTCGTTGGACGGTTTCGCGGTTTGATGAATGGATACTTGGAGTTCTTGTGTAGTTGCGAGTTTCTTTTTAGTACTAGGACTACCAAGCGTTTAATACGATTGGTATGCAATGCGTATAAAGATTGTAACAATAGATAATTTTTGGTTTATTCAGATATTCATTGTAGTATTCAAGTGAAACTGTGTCAATCAAAATTTTAGATTAATCAAATCAATCAAGATTTGTCGAATTATCGAATTAATCAAAATTTTCTAAATTAGATTAATCAAAATTGAATTAATCAAATTAATAGTAGAACTACCAAGCGTTTAATACGATTGGTATGCAGTCCCTATAAAAATTGTAGCAATAGATAATTTTCGGTTTCTTCGGACATTCGTTATAGTTCCATTTATTATATTATACACTATCTCTTCCATTACCCCTTCAATTATTCATGTTAATTTCAAGCGATCCTTATGTTACACTATTAACTTACTATATAGAATTTCTAAAAATTCAATTTTTAAATATTAATTTCTAACGTGACAGCGATTCCCAACGGTCCACTTAGAAAGTTACTTAACACTAGTTTTACGAGCATTTATTGTACACTTCATTCTATTATTCCTAAAAAAATTAATGCTCCTGTATTTAGATTGTTAAAACTGGAGATTTGATAGGTAATTGGGGTACACGTGAGTGTGATCGCGTCAATCAAAATCGGCGTAAACATTTACAAAATATTTCTAAAATCCAATATGCGTCAATTTGACGCGTTCCGTAAACCTAATGTTAATTTACCTGAAACGAACTGGTTCCGAAGGATCCGCGGACAGATGATACTGTCCGCGTGGTTTTCCTACGATTTCCACGCACCGTCTCGCCGCGAGGTTTCTCGGGAAGGAAAATTACCGTTTTACACGCATTCCATTCGCCGCGAACGTTCCCGCGAGCGTGTCCCGGCGTCGCGACAATGCGATCCCCTTTTTCCCACAGTGGACACCGCCGCGGACACATTCCGGCCACGTTTTTAGCTCGCGTTTCTCCACGCACGTGCGTTATCTCCGCGGCAGTTCTCGCCAGCCGTGAACGTTTAAACGCCCAAGATGGTCGGGCATCGATGAACGAGTCGGCGCGGTTGCCCAACACCGTGGACAAACATTTCATCGATGCAACCGTCAACCTTCGGACAAATAATTCGTGCCGTTTGATTGGTGTACCTCGCACGTACCGGCCGCGAGAGTTCCCTCCGCCGCGAAGACTCTATCTTCGCCTTCTGGGAATCGTTTGCTTTCGAGTCGCTGATCGCTTTCGTTCGCCGACTTGCTTGGTAACCTTAAAATGAACTCGTTACACGGGAATGTATAAATATTGAGTTTTCTATCTCTCTATTATTTTGTTGTTCTACTTCTTTGTTGCTGTGTTGCTCTATTTTTCTATATTTGGTTCGATTCCTCTGAGAGTAATAATGTTACAATAATTCCACAGTTATCAATCTTCTGGCATAAATAAAAGTTCAAAGCGTTACAAATTTTTTTTCGTCTTCGAAACGATCAATTCACTGTATCACTGATATATCAATCAAGTTTAACAAGTGAAATTACCGAGGTTTCCTCCTTTTGCAATGATCGAAGAGGCGACAGAAGATTCAGAAATAATTACAGAAATTAATCAGATTTTCAATCTGATTCAACAAATACATGTATTACTCAGTTCATTCGAATTCAAAATAAATATTATTCCTCTGTAATCGATTATTATACTTAAAAGGAAATATAGGCGTGACATATGCCTAGAATTTTTCTCTTTTTCTAAATTATTAATCACAAACTAGCCGTATCGATCAGTTGAGAAAGAAATCAAAGGGGTTAACCGATTAATGTCTCCGTCGACGAGGCGATAGCGGCAAGCGTTCGGAAAAACCGTCGAAAACCGCGGCACGATCGGACCGCGCGTGGGTGGTCGAACCGGTCGAATTTTCCCGTTGGTATAATTCGTCGCGGTGGTCGCCGGTAAACACGGTCTGGCCTGTCGGTGATCGTAGAGGAAGAATATAAGCACTCCCGACGAGAGTCTTTTGTCTTGGCGCTCTTTGTTCCCCGTCGACGGATGTCTCGACGGGTCAATGAATCGGTCCCGACGATTCACTAGTGGAAATGCGTTTCGTTCGGTGCGCCATGCCGATGCACCAGACTGCATTGTTCGCATGTTTGCGACTTCCACCGTGTCCTGTCCGCCGGTATGTGTCCGTCCTGCCGGCCGTCCGTCTCTGCTCGCGGGGACGGCCGGCGGGCCGACATTAACGCTAGAACCGCCGAGCATTTATCGGGGTTGATGTGTTATCCGTAGAAAAATTCTAACGAAACATTTCCCTTTCGATCTTCTTTCGGACGTTCGTTGTAAGGTTTATAGAAGTCAGTAGTGTGATTGGTTTATTCCGCAGATCTGGTGTTTAGATACGAATAATAGCAAAATGAAACTAGAGTCCATTATTCTGACGGGTGCGGTAGCTCTAGTGTTAATCAAAATTTGTCGAAATGATTGAATTATTCGAAGTTTATAGAAGTCAGTAGTGTAATTGGTTTATTCCGCAGATCTGGTGTTCAAGTACCAATAATTGCGATAATTGTGAAATGAAACTAGAGTCCATTATTCTGACGAGTGCGGTAGTTCTAGTGTTAATCAAAATTTGTCCAAATGATTGAACTATTCGAAGTTTATAGAAGTCAGTAGTGTAATCGGTTTATTCCTCAGATCTGGTGTTCAAGTACCAATAATTGCGATAATTGCGAAATGAAACTAGAGTCCGTTATTCTGACGGGTACGGTAGTGTTAACGGGCGAGCTACTCGAGCCGCCCTGCTACGAGTGGGTGACGATACGCGGAATTCGTCGCCCTCTCTGGCCAGCCATTGACGTAATCGTGGCCCAGATGCGACGGTCTTACGCAAAAGTACTGTTGGGAGATCGTTCATTGCTGGGCCGAGGAATGTGCGTTTGATTGGACGATTCTCGCCTCATTTAGGATGCTGATTTACTGTTATCAATAAGGTTATACTAATATCAATAAGGTTACGCGCGACTTGGGGTTGGAAACAGTTGTAACATAGATTTCGATGCTTGAAACAATTACGAAGAACCGAAGTAAAGTCATCATTGTTATTCGGTATATCAACTTCGATTCCGGTTGTTCAGAACTGCGGAAACTAATTAACCCGTATCTTTCTGTCGATAAAATGCGATGCAGTTCTCAGTAAACTCCAAAGCCAACAAATAAATCTGAATCGCGCGGTCGTGTTTCCGGAAATTTCTCACTGAATTCCACAAAAATAAGTAAATAGCAGACACAAATCTTAATCATGCGATCGCTGCTGTTTCATACAATTTCTCACTAAACTCCGAAGTTAATAAATGGCAACAAAAATAAGTCTCAATCATCCTATCGCTTCCCAAAAAATTCCTCGCTAAACTCCAAAGTTAATAAATAAATTCTCCCCGAACCAGATCTTAATCGTTCTGTCGCTTGTTCCAGGAAATGACAGTGCCGCCCACGCCTCTGACGGCCATCGCCCAGACGCCGAGGAAGGAGCTCGAGACAAAGTTCATGTTCAATCCCGTGCTGGTGAAGGTAAGTCAAAGAGCGAAAGAAAGAAAGAAAGGAGCAGAAGGAAACTAGTTGTTTATTCACGGTGCTCCGCGGAATACGGATATCGGTCGCCGGTATGGGAATAACTTAGGAAAGTAGCAACCGATCCTGCCCGGTCTCGCCATTCCGAGTTCCGCCGGGAAGATTGAGACGTTATATCACATCGGACGTTAGAATGGATGCGAAATACGAACGGTCGGTGTCGAGGTGCGAAACGAATCGAATCGTAGGACGGATATCGATCGTGGAAACGTTTCGAATCGCGTATCGATCGTGTTCCGTGCCACTTGGCACGTCGTCAAGAGACGCCCGCCTCGGGTCGGCTCGGCCCGAGCGTTTTTCGTTGCGGTACTGATGGCTTTCGCCGATTGCTCGGCTGTTGTACTATCTACCGGTGGTTAGTGGATCCACTGAGCGGCTGGATCATTGATTCCGTGATAGTTAGTCTCGATGGAGCGATATCGGGGGAAGAGTTTCAGTACCAGAATGCAATACGTAGTATCTAGAATATTTAGCGTAGATTGAAGTAATGTAGGCCGAATGGTTTGTCGTGCGTGCGTGAGGGCGAAGGTCGTATTGCGACGACCGGCGCTGGGATGTTTGGAAAATAGTGTGACTGCGTTTTGAAAATCTCCAGTGGCTGAAAGAACGCGAAAGAACGAGTTAAATGTCACTTGTCGAAACTGTAACACTAAAAATACAGTAACTCGTAAGCATTACACTAACATTTTTTGCTAATACAATCATGACTAACACCGTTATTAACACAAGATTTACGGACGTTCATTCTACACTTTATTCTATTGTCCTTAGAAAACTGCGCGTTCGTCTATATAAATCGAGAAAATTGTAGCTTCAATACCAAAGCATTGCAATATTCGCCTAATTGCACGAATCAAAATCGACTGAAACTATTACTGAATAATCTTTAAAAACCTCAATATCCGTCAAATTGACGGGTTCCGTAAATCTAGTGTTAATAATATAAAACCTTTCACGAGTATAATCACAAATATTCTCATCTAAGATCAAAGCACGAAAATAATCAACAGTCTAACAGAACTAGCTTAAAATCAGCCATTCCTTTTTACGATTACCGATAACAGATAATCCGAGAGATTATCAGATAAAGTGCTCCATACGCAAACTGAATTCTAAATCACTAAACATCATCTCAATAGATCCTCTCGCAGTGTCCACAGAATTCCCAAAAGTCGATTCGCCGGTTTCAGCGCTGAGAAACGTAACGATCTCCCGAAAATCAACACCTTACCGCACGAAACCGGAGCACCGTTAAATCGAGTGATTTCGGTGGGCCGTTCGAGTCGCTAAATACTCGCGAAGCTACTATGCGTTCGATCGATCGACGCCGGAAGGCGTTCCGTTTCGGGCCGAAGAGGCAAGCTGGTTTTCGTGCCACTTGGCGCCGTGTCAAGAGTTTCGTGGTCTCGAAAGCCGCGCGGCGGCGGGAAGAAAGGGCCGAAGAAGTGGGCGAGCTCGTCGCCGTCGCCGGATAAAAGGAAAAACACCGCGCGCCCGTGATATCGGCGGATTAATTTCGGCTCGGCCGGCTTTCTTTCCCGCGGAATTTCACTCGCGACACGCGAAATTTCTCTTTGGCGAACCGCGCGAAACGCAATATCTGGATGCGGCATATTTAAGCCGCGTTTGACAATTAGGCGGGGCGCAGGAATTTTTATCGCCGGAAACGGAAGAATTCCGCGCGCTTCGGAGAGTCGTCGCGGCCGTTTAACCCTTAGCACTCCGGATGGTTTTGGAATTTATCGCTAATTTTTATGGTATCCCTAGTGGACATTACGAATGCTGTAACATTCCTTCGATCTTTTATTTTTCTTCTCAGTATTAAATTTGGATGTGTGGGGAATTTAATAATTTTAGGGTAGTTTCTTTGATTTGGTAGAATATTTGATATTGGTGCGATATTGGAGGCTATGGAGTTCAAAGGGTTAAACGTTTTTTCGACGTTGGAATGGTGTGAAACTGGGGAAACGAATCGAGTTGGGACGAGATGATGGTTTTGGATCTAATGAGATTGATGGAGGAAATTGTGAGAGTGATTCGAGCGATTAGAATGAGTTAGGGCATTGAAGCATTTTGATAGATTCGGTGGGATTGTTGGGGTAGTATGATATAATTGTCTGTAGTGAGCAAAGTTGCAAGGAGTTAAGGATTAGCCTTCGATTTGGGGAAATTGGAATTAAAGGGAGAAGTGGGAAGAAGTGGAATCAGGTGTTGAACTCTGATGATTTGGATCTTTGATTTTGATAAATTAGGTTTAAACGGTTAAAATTTAGAACAGTAATTCTTAAGACGAGTTGATTCTGTAATTTCAATAAGTTTAAAATAAGTTATTGAACTCTGATAATTTGAATCCTTGAGATTGATAAATTAGGCTTAAGTTAAAATTTAGAGTAATTCTTACGACGTGTTGATTCTGTAATTTCAATAAATCTAGAATAAGTTATTGAACTTTCACCCTTTGCACTCGAGAGGTGACCATTCGATTTGACACTGCAAAATTATGAAGTGAATATTCAGTACTTTAATACTATAACTTCGTAGCTTAATTTATCTATGAAATATCTCGTTGGAAAATGTTGACTATTTCCAGGCAGAAACTTCCGAGTGCAAAGGTTTAATAATCTGAATCTTCCATTCAAATCAACTTAGAACATTTAAGACTGAAAATAGCGTAACTCTCGCCAAGTCGATTCAGAGTTCGAGTTCCGATAGATCCATCAAAATTCTATGGAAAAATCCGGGAATGCTCGAATGAATGGGGTCGCCGGAACGGCTGAATGACTTTTAATTTGAATAAATTCGTTTCTGTTCGCAGTTGACCGAGGTACCGCCGCCGGAGCCCACGAAGCCTCGTAAGTAAACGTTTTCCACGCTTGCATTCTGTCTTTCTGTCACGGTAATCCCTTGTCGAGTGGAAATGCTCGATGGCGCGATCAAAGTCGGGGAATCCCGTTACCCGTTTCAGCTCGAACGTAACTCTCGCCTCCGGGACGCATCGGAAAGCTATCCCATTATGGGCTGACGGTAACGTGCTTGTTAATATTACCAACTTTCCTGCTACGTCTTCTAACGAACCGGCGTTCGGCTATCGGACGCGCTCCGCTCCCACAAGAATCGGACGCGCGCGTCGAGCCGGAGAAAAATAACTTGATTGCCTGCTTGACAGCTTTATTGTTCGAAAAATCTCGTTCGATCGGACATTTGACCCGTTCGCCGGGGATTACGAGCGCACTCGTCATTTCTACTCGCCTTCGCGCTTCATTGATCTCTGAGTTTCGTTTAACTTGGAAATTCTCGTATTGCGTGTGGTGTCGTAAATATTAACCCTTTGCACTCGAGAGGTGACCCTCGCCACTTGATTCGATACAGCGAAAATGAATATTTAGTATTTTGAATTAAACTTTGTATTGCTATGTGAAATATTTAAATAAAATAACTTTGTTGAATTATCGTTGAATTAGTTTCGAACTGTAGCGTCTATATCTCGGAGAATGTTGGATGTTTCTAATGGAAAACTTTCGAGTGCAAAAGGTTAACAGGTTGAATGCACAGGTCACCGGTGAACCAAATCGAATTACTGTAGTTCAATTAACATTAAAGCTACCAGACGAGCCAAAATGATTCCTGATGTCTTTGTGTAATTATTGAAAAGGTAACAGATGTTTCTCTGAGAAACTATTGAAGAATTTGATTTACCGATCAAACTGAACTGTAAATCGACTGAAGCCTCGATGGATCTCTTGGTGTTTCTACAGAGATTTCAAAAGGTCAATTTCTCTGCTCGGTTTTAATGTTAATGGAACGATTGCTTGAAAACATTTGTACAGTATAAATAACGCTAATGCAATATATAATGATATAATATTACATTTTTTCCATTTTATGTACTTCGCTCTTTGAAATCGCGTGGCATTCGTTAACGAATGAAACGGTAATAGTGTTGACTGCGGAGAATATATTTTCAATAATTCTCAATTATCATACACGCAAGGTTAGTCGACAGATTCGAGATCTCAGTAACAGAAGTTACAATGTTACAAGATGTTCGCACCGGATACTGCGGAAAGAAATACTTTTTTAAGTTCCCCCGAGTAGATCCCGCCGGGGCTAACAATCGCGCGATCTCATTAAATACTCCTAATAATTCTGCCGCCATTACGCGCGCAGGCCCGTTAACAATAAACCCGAGAACTCCGCGGCAGAAGGGTGAATTGTAAGGTATCTCTTTCCAAGAAAGCTACTTACCATGTTTAACGGAACAAAAGTGTGCGCTCTACGTAACGGGGGGCCTAGTTAACATTTATAGTCCATTACACAGTGAACTTGCGCAGAACTAGAGATTTTATTGCGCCGCGTACCGAGTTTATTATTCTCCGCGCGCTGTTTAGCGACGACGTACGTCGGAAACGGATATTTCGGGCCAATTTCCACTTTGTTCTATACGTTCTCCCTTTTCCCTCGTTTCACTGTGTCCACGAGATCATTTTAATCGCTGATCCACGCTCTCCTGTTCACAATCCACCGTCTGTTCATGATTTTACATAGAGAAATACTTGGAACTTCTATAGGAATATCAAAAAGTTAGTTTCACTGCTTGATAGGTTTAAAAGTACCTATACTTCTACAGCAATTGTAACAGAAGAAATCAGGAATTCGCCATTTTGATCCATTTAGTAGCTCTAATGTTAAGGTGTTAAGGAAAACTATTCTCTGTTGTAATTATATTCTATTAAATATATCCCCAAACATGAGTTGATGCGACTTTAGACGCCATTTTAGCAGATCGCGTAACGAGAGATCTCGTTTTCATATACTTTCCAAATTACCACAGTACTTAACACTAGAACTACGTACAGGTCAAAATGACTGGTTTCGATTTTTTTGTTTAGCAATTATCGATATCTTCGAAGCATTGAATATTCGAAATGATTTCGAAAATAAATAGCTTCATTTCAGTACTATAACGAATGTCTGAAGAAACTGAAAATAATCTACTGTTACAATTTTTATGAATTGCATATTAATCGTATTAAATGCTCGGTAGTTCTAGTGTTAGTTTGATTAATTCAATTTTGATTAATCTAATTCAGAAAATTTTGATTAATTCGACAAATCTTGATTGATTTGATTCATCTAAAATTTTGATTGATACAGCTACACAGATATATATCCCAATGATCCACTTCAAACATATGAAATATTAACTTCGATATAAGTCGATCTCCTGAGAACTGCCATCCCAATTCTCCTAAGAACTAGTCAACAATGTGTCAAAAAAAAACCATCTGCTTCGGCCCAGGAAAACCGGGTAGAACCATGAACGTCGATTCCTCGCGTTTCACAGTCGCTGACCTTTGCCATTAAACCCCGCGTCCCGAGTAATTTGTATTTCGCCGGCGGTTCGACTACCCCGGGGGAAAAAACGAGTTACAGCTGGCGGCGTTCCGCTCGGCGCGAAAAATTGTCCATTGTACCGGCCGATTCATTATTTCTACTCCTTTCCCGCTGTTCATCGTTGTTCCGCTCGCCGGACTCGGTTGCTCGTCATTATTTCGACGACCTTGAACGCCCGAAAAATAGAATATTTCGGCTCGCGATGAAATCGCCCAACGAACGGCGAAACGAGCGTGTATCTCGCGGCGCGCCCGTTGATTGGACCGTAATGGCACTCCGATTCGAACGGGGCTCGCGTGATTTCGGGGAAGTATTTAATGCGCGTTTGTTTCTATTGTTTCGCGTTGCTTCTCGACGAGACTTCCCGGGGCTGCGAGTGGTGAACGTTTTTCAGGGACGTCGGGACGGAGTGATTAATTCTGGCTTCCGAACGGTTACGAGTTTATACGGAACGCTTCATTGATTCGTCGATTTTGTCGAGTTCTTGCACCTTTACTGCTACTTTTATTGCTATAGTAACAGGTTTACTGCTAGTTTTTCTATCGCTTTTACTACTGTAGGAGAAAGAGAATTTTATTAGAAACAGTATAATTATTTCTTGACAGCTCACAATAAAACACTAACTCGAACAACGCACTATATACTCAGATGCTCTTCTCACTCACATTTCACATTCTTTCATTACCACGTAACTCATATATTTGGAATATTCTAGATTCATAAAAAACGAACATTATTAACATATAGAGAAAATCAATATTAATCTCGGACGAGCCCCCAAGTTTATAGTGGGGCTACTATTATTATAGATATTGAAAATGTGGATCTTCAGTGAAAAGAGAATTAGGAAACAATATATTAATATATAGAGAAAATCAATATAATGTAGAATATTCCAATGCTCTGAACATTCATTCAAAACGCGCTCACAGTCATTCATCTATTACAGACATCACTCATCGATATATCTATTCACACACTCAGATACATCCATTCGCACACAACTGATTTGTTCCACTAGCAATCTTTACTACTTTCCCGAGTAGAATTATATCAGATGAAAAGTTTGTAGAATAGAATAAATGTTTCCATGAAGCACTCGCGTCGCGTTAATACAGTATTGATAATTGAAATTCATCGAGCGTTTCGCGTGTAGCGACAGAGTTTCCCCGAAGCCGGGAGCACTGATATATTAGGAGGATTTAAAACTAGAACGACCGTTAATAACTCGCGGATTAACTTTGCATAAACGATATCCGCGCGGAGGCAGTTAAAATCAGTCGCGATCCTTCCTCGAGGAGTGCGTTGTATTATCTTGATGTACGTTCGCATTAATACGTATTATAGTCTTTGCAACAGTGGAATCTCCTCTTTTGATTTAAGCAATTTTAACCTGTAGGCCCATGTAATTTCCTTATCTTAACAGGAATGCCATTAAAAAACCTGCTCAATCTTTCCGTCATTGTTGCATCATTTTCTAACAAAACTTGACACAAAACGTGCGAAACGTGCGAAACCTTCAACATATAAAGCTAAATTACATATCAGTTGCTTAATTAATAGAAAAAAAGGAAACTGCTCTGCTCTCCTACTGTTCAATGAATTAAATCATTTGTTCGCGAGTTAGTCTTCCAGATATGAATATTTATTTAGAAATGTATTTATTGAGATTTCGATGGATTGATATTTTAGTTTGCTATATCGATTCATCGAATTCTCGAGGCAATCGGCTTTTTCTAATTATTGTGAACTTGAATGTCCGAAATTATTGTTGCGAATACGAGGCAATAAAAATGGCGCGCAGTCCGTGATTCATGTGAGACTGTACGTTTTCGTTAGAGGGATCGCGTGTCGTAATACTTACGGATGGCAGTGCCCGTAGACATCTTTGATTGATTTATCGAAGTAGAACTTGCGTAGTAAGTAGAATATCCTGTATCAGTCAGACAAACAAGTACCGGTTGATTCGATAAGTCTTCTCATTTAGAAACGTCTGACAGCTTCGATTTTGCAACGAGGAGGTGTGTTACAGCGACATGATCCATGAGGATTGAGTAGAATATTCTTCAGTAGTCGGACAAGCTTGTAGATTTGGACTCGGAAAGTCTGTGTAGTTTTGTAATGTCTTGCAAGCTGGAAGATGAGTTTTGAATTACAAAATAGTGGCGAAGATTGGAGTTTTGTTTTGTTTGTAATTTTGTACAATTTTTAGGACAATTTTACTGATGATTGGAATTATTTGGAAGCTTTAGAAATTGTAACTTGTTTAATGTTAGAATCACTGTAACTAATCAGTTTTAGTTTCCTTATTTTGCAACTGTTGATATGTCAGAAACATTGAATATTCAAAGTAATTTTTATAATGTATAGTTTCACTTGAATATTACAATGAATACCCAAATAATGAAAGAAATCTGTCATTACAATCTTCATAAGAATCACCTATGAATCCCATTAACTCTAAACTGCCGAATTAGAGTAACATTCCAAATCGTTTACGAAACTTAGAACAATACGTTCCTCAAAATTCGAAGTCTCCCGTATCTATACAAACACAAATATAATCAAAAATCTCTCGCGAAACTTCACAATTCAAACGCTCGCAAAATACAAAGTTCAAAGCAGATCACTTTGACCTATCCAATAGTCCTATTAATTACTCGATAATTCCACTACTAGATCAATCTACAAATCCACCAATCGATCCACTAAACGACATTCAACCATACAACACACGTGACACGAATCCGTATCGATATTCCACGCGCAAACACAAAATCCCGCCCTTCGGAACGTTACTCATCGACGAAGATCGCAACGCTGACATCTGGACTCGCCGTGAAATCCGGTGTAACGTTTAACAGTCCGCGCCGCGAATATAAACGAAACCGCAGCGGATTTATCTGTCCACTGGCCGAGTTTTTTTCCCCCTGCCGGTGTTTTTTCACGAAAATACAAATATTTGTTTAGCCATCGGTCGACTCTTTTCGCGTTCCCTTTTTACCCATCGCGATTCCTCGAGCGGACACCGGGCCCCGCGGAAAACCTGTGGATTCATTGATATTCGAGCGTTCCCGGCCGAGTCGCGGGATACTGTTTCATGAATTAACCATCCGCGGCGGTCCTCGCGCCGCCCCCGGCGTCGGCCACGCTCCAATATGCGCCGGCCACTTTGCGACGGCCATTATCGGCGTCGCGACCCCTGTAACCGGCCCGCGGCCGAACGACTCGCTGAGCAAATTTGAACTTCGCGCGCGCTGCGGGCCGCGGCCGCTCGGCGTTTAACCCCTTGCAAGTAATCGTGTTTACTGGAGTAAGCCACCGTTTAACCCTTTGCACTCGGCAGTCTTTCCTTGTCAATATTTGTTATTTTCTGTTGAATTATTGATGGTAGTATTGGAATTGTTCTGGAATTAACGAGGAGGAATCTTATGTAACCTAATACATTGCTAATTTTAAGGAAACTGATTTTGAGATTGACTTACATCATTAGACGTAGAATACAGTATCTTATTGTTAATATATTTTAAACAAATAATCGTGATGAAGTTCTGTAGTTTCATAATGATGCGGTAATTAGTAGATATTTGTCTCTCGAATGCAAAGGGTTAAGACAAACCACATATTTTCCACATTTCAATTTTTATTTGCCTTGGAGTACTGCCCTATCACGGGTTAAGGGTCACGTAGAAACGGGATCATGTAACGATAAAGAACGGGCACAGGCAAGATACTGCAGCTCGGAAGTGTGAGATTGAGTTGTTGACGAGAAGATTCGTGTTACTCGTAAGATAAGGCGGAAACGATCGAATTCTCTAACAGTGTCGTGAACAGCGTTCGACCAGTCGACACTCGCAGTCGAGGAATGATAAAATTATGGTTATTAGGCTATGTTTATTTAAACCCGGCGCGGTAAGCTCGTTTAAGTACTTCTCGTTGAAATCATTTCCCTTCTTAATGAGGATTTTATCGTAGACCAGTAATTACTTAACGAGAGAGCAAACGGGGGCAGCCTATAATCTGCGAGACCGCTCTATGAATTAAGGGAAAAAGAGAGTGGAACGTAATTACTTGTTCGAGTGAAATACAGACAAGACAGTGGGGGCATAAAGAATCCCTAATGAAGCCGTTGGAAACAAGAAACATCGGCATCTGTTATTTCTTACTTCGTTCTCCCTCGCGATTCATGAATATTTACGTTTCTAAACCGCGGTCCACGTGTATTCGATATTATTTTCGCCCTTCGACTCCGGAATAACGATACAACCACCGGGAATAAACTGTTTTCCACTCCACGCTCGGCAAATGTTGACTTCGTCGCAATGTTCCCCCGCGAATCCTCGCGACACGGCGAATTCGCTGTATTAATATAAAAAGCGCTCCACCGGCACGCGTTTGTTCTAATAACAACACTCCGTTCGCGGAAATATTACACGAAAATACAGAGGAATTACGCGGACGAGGCAGCAGTTGAAAACGCGCGCGGATAATCGCGTTAACAATACAACCACCGAGAAGTTAAATCGACCTCCGTTTCTAACGTTCCAATGTACTTCGATTTTGCTGCTAAACGAGTCGATTAGCAACCAAATAAGTGGATCACGAAGATTGTAGTATCCAGAAGGTGAATGTTGTTACAGAAAACCAGTGCGCATCGTCCATACGAGGCACGGCGCTAAAAGCACATCGAAATCGACTCGCTCGACTCTCTTGTCAGCGCAGAAAGGGTTAAAGGACCTCGAAAATCCGAGTTTTACGCGGCGGAGCGGCTAGCCGGGATCTAATCTCCGAATCTTCGAGTTCCGGCCGCTGCTCGCCGACATCCCCCAACCCCACGGTCCCTTAATTTACCATCCAACCCTCCGGTGGCGCTTCCTGCCGCGCCGGAAACACCGAAACGCCCATCCTCCGGCCGCGGTGGACGTCGCGCGGGGCGCTCTTCCTCTTTATCAGCGAGGAACCGGCTCGAGTGGAGTCCTCGAGCCGATTAAGAGGAGCGGCGGGGGACGCGTTAACCGCTTTGGAATTGTAACGCGCGTGCCAGCCAGCGCGGAATGCATCCACCTGTGCCCACGCGTGTAGGCGTTAACGAGCGAGGGCGTGATCGCGTGACCGGCGACCTTTAAGACCCCGAGAGCGGCGACCTCGGGAAGCGAGCGAGCGAGCGAGCGCGCGCGCAAGGCTGGCTGGTACCAGGGCGGACAGGGTTTAGGGATTTCCTGGTAATTTTCTGCCCTGACACTCGACCCTTGTCGACCCTTTCGTGATGTCGTTTTTCATTTTGGCCTTGGGTTAGTGCCTTTGGGATAGGGTATCTGAGTTGATGATTTTGGGAATGAATTTTTGTGATTTAATATTGTGCTTACTTCCTGTCGTTTTTCATTTTGGACTTGGGTTAGTGCGTTTGGGGTAGGGTATCTGGGATGATGACTTTTGGAATGAATTTTTGAAGGATTTAGTACTGTGCTTTCGTGACGTCGTTTTTTATTTTGGCCTTGGGTTAGTATTTGAGATAGGGTATCTGGGATGATGACATTTGGAATGAATTTTTGAACTGTAAAAGTTGTATTCGTGAAATGGTAGTATCTTTAAAATCTCTGTCAAGGGAACTGTAGACAATTCTCATATTTCCTGTTTAATAATTCAAACTATCGCAATTCTACAGAATTTCTATAGTCTCAGAAACCATCTAAATCACAAGTACCAAAAAACACAGCCTCATTCTCTATTCTAGAAACTTTTCCATTCCCACTTCAAAAACATTACCAACACCCCAAAATTCCCCTAACCAGCTTCAAAACATCCAAAGGATCATCCATGCGCAAACGCAACCGGAGCTCCAAAGGATCCCCTTAACCCTTAACAGTCCTATGTCCAATCAGACTCCACATTCTATTGTTTCAACAATTTTTTCTATATTTATTTATAGTCTCACAATTGTACCATTTAAAGGTAACATTCCAATGACTCCCAAATATTCTCGAATAAATAAATCGTCACATTAATCTGCAATCGAATGAACCAACGTGAACCTCAAACTGAGAAACCAGCACTTCAAACCGCAAAGGGTTAACCGAGTCTCTCCCAAAACGCAGAACCCATTCGCGGTAGATTAAAACACCCCCTTCCCAGATTACAATAACTACAATTCCAATATTAATGCGCCGCGTTTCCCAGACGCGACCGTCGTTGCCCAATAAAACCGCGTCCGATTCGCTCGGTTTTCTCGAACACCTGCCCACGAGCGCACGAGAAACGGCGCGGCAGCACGTGGAAGGCTAAGGCGAGCACATAAGAGCGTAACAAATAACCTTCCACCTTGGTCGCGCCGCTTTCCCTCCCTCCGCCCTTCGCCCCCGCCCCTTCGGCCCTTCTTTTCCTATCCTTTTTTCCTCTCCGCCCCCTGCCGCCCCCGTTTCGCTCGAGTCGCGCGTTTCCTCCTTTTTTCGCCGGCGTCTACCGCGTTTCCTGGTCCTCCTCTTTTCGCAATACGCCGGCAAGGACCAGCGAGACCGATGAGACGAGAAGGTGGTTACCATGGAGACCCAGCAGACTGTGTCTGCTCTCTCGCGTCTCGGTGCAGCCTTCCATCGCCACCCGGAACGCGATACCGATCGCGAGAACGCCTCGGCGAGACTGGCTCCGGTTACCCCGGGCTTCCAGGCTGATCTATAGCGAATCGACTGGCTGGATCAATCGTAATTGGTACTTCGAACGCGTAGCGTCTGCGGACACGCCGTGATTTCCCGGCTCGACTATTATTGAAGCAGCGATCTGCATTGTGCCGCCGCGCCAGGGAAATGCCGAGCTATGGGGCTGTTGTAGATCTCGGTTTTTTTGTTGATCTTAACGTACAGATGATGTACGTATCGCTGGAGTAGGATTCTGTGGAATCGATCGTGATTCAACTGAGTTCCTTGAATTTGTGAGAATTTTGTGGAGCATCGTTGTTGGAGGTATTTAATGGTTAATGCTGGTTCGAGTTTGTTTAGTGGTAATGTTGATCTAGCTCGATACTGAACGTAATTGTGAATATTAGAATGAGGGTGAGGTAGATAATGAGCTTTTCGATTTTATGGTAGCATTGCTCAGTTAACAGTAGCACTCCAGATGGTTTTGTAAGCTATCAGCAACTAATTTTTATAGTATCCCTAGCGAAAATAAGAAATGCTATAACATTCCTTAGATGGTTTATTTTCCTTCTTAGTGCATAATTTGGTTGTGTGGAACATCTGATAATTGTACGGTAGTTTCTTTAAGATTCATTAAAATGTCTAATATTATTCCTGGCGCAGTATTGGAGCCTACAGAGTTCAAAGGGTTAGAACTACCGACCATTTAATACGATTAATATGCAATTCATGCATCGGGAGGTGATTCTCAGTCACCATACGACTTGATACATACATATTATTAAGCTTCTTTTAATTTATGAATATCTGATATAAATTATAGTACGAGAGATTGATAGGGAACACAGAATTACTGTTAATTATGAAGATTGTATGTACAGAATGTGAGCAAATGAAATTCAATCAGAAATTTCAGAAGCAGAGGATGTAGCGAAGGTTAGATATCCATTTCCAATCGGATCGACTCAAAGGGAGTTGCTGTAATGTCAGCCGGAAATTGCGTCATGTAATGCCGACGGACCGTCAGACAAAGTGTTAATCGCGCGCGTAAGTTCGCGAGGTTTCTCCGTGTTCAGCTGCGACGTAAATACGTATTGATGTAAAGTGGAATGGAAACTTAAGCGAATGCACGGCTAGTAATGTTCGCGACGCGGAGGCGATTGAAGTTTAAGTTTTCCCCGCGAAATATGCCAGCCGAGCTGCTGTGTGTCGAGACGCTCTTTTGGCGTTAACGTCCCTCTTCATGGGCTTTAACTGACGAAGTCAATTGACCGCTCAAGGCTAGCGCCCCTACTACTCTGTTTGACTACTCCCACCGCGGCGACTCTTATCTTTTCGCGCCACCTGCTCGCGTAGTCGCAGCCAGTCAGCGTGAATGCGCGCCTAGCTCGCAATATTTTCAACGGCGACTTGAAATATTCTAGCCGGCTCATTCATTTCGATGCGAACCGGTCGCTGGAGCGCGCCCGCGCCTCGAATTTTCTGTTTGGAGCAATGGGATCGGCAATTTTGGATATTTGAATATTTGAAGGTTTGGAGCTTTGGAACTTTAGGATTTTGGAACTTTTGAGCATATAGATATTTGAAGATTTTAAGTTTGTAGTGTTTTAGAATACGAATGTTTGAACGTTTGAAACTTTGAATGTTTGAATATGTGAAAGTTTTAAAGTTTTAAAGTTTGAAACTTTGAAACTTTGAACATTTGAAACTTTGGAACCTTAGAACTTGGAATATTTGAAAGTTTGACACTTTAAACATTTGAAACTTTGAAACTTCTAATTTTTGAACATATAGATATTTGAAAATTTCAAATCTGTAATGTTTGAGAATTCGAATGTTTGAACATTTGAAACTTTGAAACTTTGGACATTTGAACATTTGAACATTTGAAACTTTGAATTTTTCAACATCTAGACACTAGAAAATTCAAGCATTTAACTCTAATTACCCACTCAAATCCTAAAAAGCCTGCTCATTACTAGGCCTCGCAATCCACCAAACCGAACAGAAATTTACCTATAATTTCACCACGCCGAGGACCAAAGACTCCCCAAAAACTTGCCCTCAATTAAAACCGATCCCCGGAGCCTATACCAAAGACGCCACCGTAGACGGTGGGAATAGAAATTACATTAGCTCTGTCCTTGAACGGCCACAGCTCAGATCGTATCAGAAGCCGCGCGGTCCCGTCGCGCGGAAACGCGCGAGATCGAATCAGCGCGAAGAAGAGGAAGAAGTTCACCGCGAAAACCGTACGAACGAAGATTCAGCGAGCGTGGCAGCGGTCTGGGTAGAGGGGGTAGAACAGATTGGACTACGGGGGCGGAAGGTTGAACCGGTTCGCGAAGTTTTCATTAGAATTGGCCCGATAAACTCGCGGGGACTTCGCCGGCTTGTCCGCCGGATAATCGCAGTAATTATCCATGGACCGATCTGCCTTGAATACCGCGACAGGGAATTTCAAGTTTGCGGTAGTAGCTCTCCGCCTTTACCGTCGCCGGCGCGCAGCAATTCCCGTGACATTAATTATTGAAATCGCCGCCGGCAGCCGCCACCTCCGTCCCCTCTGCCTCGTCGCTACCGTTCCAGCTATCTCGGACTATATTTCTCCTCTCTCTTCCCTCGCGTCGACTCTCTGTCTTTTCTCTCTTTCTCTTTAATTCCCTGCTCGCCTCTCTATTTCTCTGTCCTCTCTTTCTGTCTTCTGCAGTTCTCGCCTGTTCTCTCTTCCCTTCCCTCCCTCCGATATTTTATCTGCTTCCTTCTTTCTGCACTTTAATTTACTCCCCTCTCTATTTCTCTATCTCTCTCTTTTTTTCCACAGTTCTTCTGTTTTCTCTTCCCTTCTATCTCTATGATATTCTATTCTATTTCCTTCTTTCTGCACTTTAATTCTCTACTCCTCTCTCTATTTCTCTATCTGTCCCCTCTTCTGTCTTCTACAGTTCTTGCCTGTTCTCTCTTCCCTTCAGTCTCTCCCCGATATTCTACTCTATTTCCTTCTTTCTCTCTACTACTCTTTCCGTTGATTCTTTCAATTTCTATCTCTCTGTCTATTACTTTGTTCTCTCTCTGTTCCATTTCTCTATCTCATTCCGTATCTGTTCCTATTGTTCATCTTTCTCCTGTGTCTTCTACTTCTCTATTTTCCTTTCATTTCTCTATCTCATTCCATCTGTTCCTATTCCTTCATCTTTCTCCTATGTCTTCTACTTCTCTATTTTCCTTTCTCACTTCTCTATCTCATTCCGTCATCTGTTCCTATTCGTTCCTTCTCCTGTGTCTACTTCTCTTTCCTCTAGTTCGCTCTTTTCCGTCTCTGTTCTCCCTGCGCGTTTGCGTCTTGCCTTACTCTATTTCCGTCCCTCCTTTCCCTGCGTCTTTCCTCGCCGCCCCTGTGTTTCGTCTCCGTTCCTCTCGCAGTCCGTTCTCCGAGTCCGTGTATCTGGTTCGCCGATGCCCCGGCCCCCCTCCCGCCGGGCGGACGCGTTCTCCTCGTGCCGTCCGCTATCTCGCAGCTCTCAGCCCCGTTTTCTAGTTCGCAGGAAGTCCCCCGGGCGAAGTTCGCCGAGAGCCAGACAGAGACTCCGCCACTTAATATTCAATCGCTCAGCCGTCTTGTCGCTCCCGGCTCGCGTCGAGAACAAACGAGGCCGATAAATTAATATCGTTGATCGAGGACTTCCCTGGCCCCGTCTCCGTCTCGCTCGCGGGTTTCCGCGCGGCGTCCTCGTCGTTTCCACCGCTCCGGACACGGTTCCAACGAGATCCGTCCGATTAGACGTCGTCACTTCGAAGATGTATCGATTCCCGATTAGCCGGCGGAATTGCGAGGAATTTGTTGAATTACACGGCGGATTGTGTAAGCTCGATCGGCGGATGAACGTTGGCGGCGCGAGGGAAAGGATAACGGTCATTGAAATTCCATCGATTTACGATTACCGCCGTTTACGAACTGTACACGTGGCGGCGAAGCGTAATCGCGTATATTCGCGGCAATTAGCGGGATGAAACGAGAAATATTTATAAGACACATCGGAAACGCGTGGAATCGCGAAGAAGCTATCGACTGAGACTACAGACTACAAAACTCGTTAGCAATCCGACGTTACTTATTTCCAACGGTTCCGTTCGCTCCGAGTAATCATTATTCACCGCGAAGCATCGCCAAACACTTGAAACCGAGCATCAATCAACCGAAACCTTATTAAATTCAGCAACGCAACTCCAAACAAACGAACGCCGCAGCCACGTACAATGAATCAATTTTACTGGCCGCGCTCGTACAACGGCAGTCGAAAGGGCAAAAGTTTCACCTAACCCAGCGTTGACCTTTGCGAGCGCGTACGCAGAGAAGATTTACGTTTCGCAACCCTGACGCAACTTCTCGCGGCACGCGAGAAAGAAAACATGCTTGTAGGAGAAATAAATAGAAAGAGGGAGAGAGAGAGAGAGAGAAGGAGGGAGGAAAAAAGAGAGATTCGACCGGAAGAAATACGCGACGATTACTATTGCGATCCTCGGGCCAGATTAGCAGCGCGTTCCATTTAATTTCTTGTCGGCGCATTAATTCCGTGGGGCGCCCTTAGTTACGCGGAGCGCGCCTAATTATTTTATTCTGCGTCCGGTCGCGTGTTCCCCGGCGATCGCCGCGCGCCGCGCCGGTTCGCCGTTCCGCCGTGCAACGATTCTAATCTAACCATGTGAAGGCTGCTTAATATCGCGCGCGGAAACTCGGTTTAAAACCGTACGATAATGCCGGGTCCGCGGCGGGTTTCGAGCAGCTTCTACAAATTGAAACGCGTCACGCTAACCACCGGAGAAACATGGCGAGAGCGGGTGATAAAGAGCGGAGCTGTGACTTATGAAATATCCGGGTACCCGGGTTACCCGTGAGCGAAATCACCGATATTTCATGAGATTTAGATGGAAATTACTCGGGCGTATCGTGAAATAGCCGAGCACTCGGGTACCTGAATATCTCGTGACTTGGAACTGGCTACAGAGATGTCAGTACCTGACCTGCGGGGCACTGGGATACTCGAAAGAATACTTATCCGAATATTCAAAAATCTCGATCAGGTACTCGGGTACCTGAATTTTCTCACGTCTTAAAATTGGCTACATAGATATCACTACTTGAGTACTAAGATACTGGAGAGAGTACTTATTCGAGCATTCATAAATCTCGATCAGGTACTTAGGTACCTGAATTTTCTAGTGTCTTAAAATTGCCTACATAGATATCACTACCTGAGTACCAAGATACTGTAGATAATACTTATCTGAACATGCAAAATGTCCGATGAAGTACCCGGGTACCTGAATTTTTCATGTCTTCAAATTGGTTACATAGGTATCACTACCTTGATATTAGGATACTCGAAAGATTACTTATCCGAGCATGCAAAAAACCGGATGAGGTACTTGGGTACCTGATGGTACTCGATAAAATTGCACGGTACCTTAGTGTTCATATCGCGATTAAAAAAGATCGATCAAGCCCGAATATTTTCAGGTACCTTACTATTAATAATATGAAGTACCTGTTTAATGAAACATCTACAAAATACCTATCCTATAAACACGATACCCGAAAATTGCAGGCTGCACGTTTCCAGTCCAACTGGAGCCCGAATTCCCGGGCACCTTTGATATTCGCAGTCACGGTCGAAACAGCTCCAATAAATGCGGCGAAAAGAAGGGAGGGCGTCTTTAGAATTCGATAAACCCTTCGTCAGGTCTTTCCCTCTAATTAAACTCTGTCGTATGACGCTCGGCTGCAACCTCTAAACAGCGTGAATTGAAACGATGCCGCTCTGAACTTTGCGCGGCTGCGGGCTGCCGGGAGAACGGGGAACGAAGGGGAAGGGGGGGAAGTATCCAGCACCGACGCGACTTTATCTTGGCTCGAGCGCGCGCGATTACGATCCGGCCGCAATTAAAACGCGATGGATAAAGGGACGGCATTATCGCGCGTCGTCGCGGCCGGCAGAGACGGGAGGATTAAACCTGCGGACCAGGTGTTTAACTTTGAATACCAGGATCCTGCTCGTCGCGAAAAATCTGGTTTAGCGTCGGGTTGGTCGCCGGTCGAGACAGTTTCAGTTTTTCTTTCCGCGGCTGCCGGTGTTCTCTGTTTCAGTCGGCGGGCGGTTGGGTTTGTTCAATTTCATTCGAAGTCTGTACGAGTTGATGTAACGGAAATATCGTTGCTCATGATTCTCCGTTATCTGCTACCCAGGGTAGAGTTAGTTTTGTTATTAACTGTTATTTCCTCGTGAAGTATGACGTGTGAAGCAGCTTGGATGAATTTAACGAATCGAGCAGGGTTAGCAGGTTCCACGTGAACGTTCAACTGGATTGTTGATGAATATTTAATATGTTCGTCTAGTATTTAAAGCTTTTTTCTTCGTATCAACCTTTGATGAATTCGAAATATTCATATTTGGAAGACTAAGTCGCAAATTTGCTCAAACAAGAGACCAACGCGAAGTTTCCTTTTTTCTATTGATTAACTCTTTACATTGAATATTGACACTTCGGTGAGATGAAATGTTCATATTCAGAAGACAAAGTTGCAAACGAATGATTCAACCACTCAAACAGCAAGAGACCAGCGTTTCCTTTTTTCTATTGATTAACTCTTCACGAAAGAATGTCGACACTTCGACGAGAAATGTTCATATTCAGAACACAAAGTCACAAACGAATGATTCGACCACTCAAACAGCAAGAGACCAGCGTTTCCTTTTTTCTATCGATTAAGCAATCGATTTCGCTTCGTCTGTTAGAAGTCTTGTACATTTCAAATCTTCGTCCGCGAAGGGTTAAACAATTGATAGATAATGTAGCTCGTTGAAGATTTCGTTTCAAAGAATCTTCGAAAGGATTAATAGCTTATTTCCGTAGCCATCTCCCATAAAATCCGAACGTGCTACCCAGCTCCCAGCTCCCATGCGTTCGTTCCCACAGAGCCATCCTCGAGCGCGACGTGTCCCGAGAAAAACGTCCCGTGCAGCGACTCGCTGTCGTCCGATTCAACTACAAGCAGAAACAATGACGACAGCGACAGATTTACGTTTATCTTATCGATAATCGCGGTCATCGTTATCCGACGGTTGGTGCGCGCTCGTAGGAAACGGCGACGCTGGGAAACAGCGTTTAGATAGACATTTTACGAGTCTCCTTCTTTCTCTCTTTCTCCCCTGCACGCCTGAAGTTCGCGCGTTTACGATCGGAGGAGAGACGGACCGGTGTTGCAACGAGCCGCTCGTCCCGGTAAAAAGCCGCGTGCGAGCCGTGGCCATTGCTAATGCAGATGGACGTCTAACGGCTGGCCTTTCGAAGTAGACAGTAGTCTACACTCGGGAGATCCCACGATCAAAGGGACACCGTGTACGCGTCGGCGGTCACCTGTTTGCTCGGTGCACCGATTTTATTCGCACTTTGCCTGCTAGGAATCTGTGAACCTTTGCGCTCGAAAGTTGTCTCGCTGGATATGAACCGTTCATTTTGAAACTGGAAGCATTAGAGAATATACAGACTGTGTGGAATTGTAACTATTATAGTGATTAACTTTACAGAATATACAGATTGTGTGGAATTGTAACTATTGCAATGATTAACTTGATTCTTTAAAAAATGGACTTGGGTCAGTTTTAAAATGAACGGTTCATGCATTCATTTTCTAATGAAATATCAATATGTTTGGGAATTAATATTTATGGCAATGATATAGTAATTAAGGGGTAGAACTATTTTAATTTAATGTTTCATGGATAATTACGTTAAATGAACTTTAACGTTGAATGTGAATTTTTGTGATTTTGCTGTATCAAACAAAATGGCGACTGCGAGTCGCCTCTCGAGTACAAAGGGTTGAAACTGAACTAGCGTTTATTTGTAGAATCATTCATATTAATTTTTAGCGATAGTTTTAATTCCAGATATCATTGAAATCTACATTTCCAGAATTCTATACTTCGAAGCATCAGAAAACTGAAAGCTCGTGATAACTTTTAATCGTCCCCGATCTGCAGGAACTTTTCGCTAAAACTTCAATCGTTATCTTCTTTCTGTAAAGCGCTAAATGTGCTGTAAGACTGGATCGCGTCGTTCAAATGGATTTCACGGTTTCTCGCGTCCGAATGGACGGGAATATCCATTCGTCTTCGCTAATGGAGCCGGAACACTTGTTACTTTCTTAATATTTCCTGCGAGCGTTATCGTTCCTTCGGCAACACAGCCGAACGCATCGAGCAATTTATATTTCTGAAATTTCACTTTCCTATCACGTCCGCAATTCCGTTCGATCGCATTCTCCGAGACGGGGGGCGGCGGGGGAGGGACGCACGTGAGAGATTCAGTGCGCCATCAACGCTGGGAACTCAACATAAAATTCCGCGCAACGTAAACTTCCCCGAAGACGTAAAATCCAATAAGTACACGCTTCGGCGGAACTCAAACTTCTAGAAAACATGAGTAACGACGTTCCACCTAATATCCATGGAGTCGTGAACAGCGATGCGCCTCTGTTTGCTGTGTAACTGATCGATAAAATCGACCGGGTCGATTGTTCGCCGGCTAGAGCACCGTCGCGCCGTCGTGATTAATTCGAAGAAGAGCTATGGCGGAAGTAAACACCGGTCGATTCGTCTTAACGCTGCGCCGACCGGCGATTGTTTCACAGTCTTCTGGAAATCGATAATTAACTGCTTAGGATGTCTTAGAAAATCCCCTAATAGCCGTTTCAACGCTGAAACTATGTCAAGTCAGTTGAACTGACTTTTCCAATATCCTCTATAAAAGCTCTAAGTATACTATTGTAATCTTAATTAATTTGAAATTCAGTTTGAGCAATGCTAAATCAATATCTTGAGTCATTTCTTAGAGAAACGTTTGTTACCTTTTTAACCCTTTACACTCGAGAGGTGACTCTTTATCACCATTTGGTATAATAAAATTACAAAGTGTTATAATGATGTTATATAATAGAATATAGATATTAATGGTATGTTTTATAACTGACATTAACGCTAGATTTATGGAGACAATTTGATGGATACCGAATTTTTTACACATTATAATAGTATTATATAATAGAATATAGATATTAATGATATGGTGTATAATTAACATTAACGCTAAATTTACGGAGACAATTTGAGGGATACCGAATTTTTTAAACGTTATAATAATATTATATAATAGAATATTATATAGTAAAATAATATATATAATAGAATATTATATAGCAGAATATTATATAGCAGACTATTATATATAATAGAATATTATATAGTAGAATACTA
The DNA here is from genome assembly GCF_051020985.1 of Nomia melanderi. Classification (NCBI taxonomy): domain Eukaryota; kingdom Metazoa; phylum Arthropoda; class Insecta; order Hymenoptera; family Halictidae; genus Nomia; species Nomia melanderi. The sequence continues at coordinate 15,887,793 of NC_135004.1, read as the reverse complement.
TATAGAATAGAATATTATATAGCAGAATATTATATATAATAATATTATATAATAGAATATAATATATAATATTTAAAAAATTCGGTATCCATCAAATTGGCTCCGTAAATCCAGTATTAACTTAGTTACAAAACATATCATTGAAATCTCATTACAACCAATATCTAACGAACCAATCTTCAAGGGTTTATCAAAAATGATTTCCAACGTACCCCGAGCCACAGATATCCACACGAGACACTCGCCCCCTCGGCCAGTCACTCCGCGAAACGCAGCAAAAATGGATTTCCCGATGCATGCGCGTACATCGACCGCAGACGGTGGCCGGAGCCAAAGTAGAATCGTAATGGTATAATATCGCGTAAGTGGTACCGCAAATCGCGGGCCGTCGCCAAACTCGGAATGTCTATAGATCTCGAGGTCTGGATTCTCGAAAAGTAAATTCATTGGCGGAAAATGGAGCCGGCCCGGGTGTGCACTTTGACATTTGCCCGAATCGATACCTGTTGAGCTACGTTCGGCAGCCGTGCGGAGGACACGCGTGTGCAGCTGCTATTATTGCGGGCCTCGGTACACGTGCACGTAATACATCGCCTCGCGGCTCTGTGTGTCTATGTGTGTGTGTGTCTGTGTGCGTGCTTGCGTGTGTTATTATGTCAGCGTATGAATATATACGCCACTTTGTTCCCGTCGCGATCGATACACGGGTTTTTGCGGATCTCGCCGTCTAATCGGAATAGCAATTAGAGCGGGATCTTGATTAACGCTGGAACCACCGTGCTGGACGAAACGACGGGTTTCGGTTTGATAATTTCGCTATTATTGGTGTTTTAACCCTTAGCAGTCCTATGTCAGACTAGACATTATATTCTATTGCAACCTCTACCTGTTTTAACCATTTTTTCTATATTTATTTGTAGTATCACGATTGTACCATTTAAAGGTAACACTTCAGATTCCAAAATATTCTTGAATAAATAAATAGATCGTCATATCAAGCTGTAATTGAATGAACTAATGACGTGAACCTCAAAGTAAGAAAGCAAGAGCACTTCGGACAGCAAAGGGTTAACACTGGAACTACTGAGTGTTTAACCCTTTGCGAACGAAGATTCTTTGAAATATACAAAACATTCAACAGACGAAGCTAAATCATATTCCAATTGATTAAATAATAGAAAAACCAGAAAGTACGTGATCTCTTGCTGCTCGAATAATTAAATCATTTTTTGACGACTTAGGCTTCCGCAGACGGTTAATGGGGAGCTCTTGGATAATCTCTTGACTCAGTGAATTATCAATCAATGAAACACTGTCAAATATTTCCCTTAACCTGTTAACTGTGGAATTTAATTTCAAAGATTTCCGATAATGCAATGAAATCAAATAATAAACTGTACACGCAAACTGAAAAAATAAATAATTTAGCATTGAAAGAAGCAGTATCATTCTGATTTTAAGATGACGCGTATACTCGTGGAACACAGTTAACCGGTTAATCGATCAATCCGAGATTTAAACCTTCATCTCCCAGCAACACTGTAAATATTCGATCGATCCCCCGCCAAGAACTCGCTCTTTATTCTCGGTATAAAATCGAAGCGTGAAACGGCGAGTTATAAGGGTGGAAACGATCGCGGAGTATACGACGGGGTCGTAAAATCGGCGGTCGGATAAGGTAATCGTGTTACGATCGTCGGGAACGACGGAGTTGACAGAAATATGGGCAGACAAAGGGCTTGCAAGGGAAGTTGCTTGAGGGCCGTATGAAGTATTTACCCCGACCACTTCACGATCGAACCGCAAATATTGAATATGCACTACCCTTCGCATCGAGATTACTGTTCCCCCCTCCTCCCCCTCCTCCTCCCCGGCGTCCCTTGTACATCGATCAGTTGAAATTCGTGCGTTTTAGCGCATCGCCGAGTAGATAATACAATGGAACCTCGATTATCCGTTTTAATTGGCCGGCTAACAGGCCGGTCAAACGAAGACTCGAAATGAAATTCCTCGATCGCGCACGTGTGCGGCTTAGAATAATAATCTCCTTTCGGAATTGTTCACGAGAGAAGCTTCTTGAAGTGTTCCTATATCGATTGAATATTTAATATTGCAATTATTAATAGTACCGATTGAGTTTCTTCGAGGCAAACGCGGTTAACTATAGAAAATAAATATTGAGAGAACTGTTTTGTGTTTTGATATTGTTATAGATATTCAGAAGCTGTAAGAGCGTTATAATTAACGATGAAACGAGTAAATTTAACCCTTAGTAATCGGGTTGTTTTGTAATCTATCAGCAACTGCAACTAATTTTTATAGTATTCCTCGCGAAAATGAGAAATGCAACGTTTCTTTGATCTTATATTTTCCATAGCACAAAATTTGGATCTGTGGAACATCCAATAATTTTAGGGTAGTTTCTTTGATTCATTAAAATATTTAATATTACAACTAGTGCAATATTGGAGCCTACAGAGTTCAAAGAGTTAATTATTCCTTCCCTGAAAACGTAGAATCAGAAAACATCCAGAAATCGAGTAACTCAACTTACACTAATAATTCCATCGTCATTACGTCGTTTAATTCCTATTGCCACTGATTGGTCGAGAACAATTGTAGAGATTGATGTCGGCCAAGAAGATTCAGCGACTCGAGGAATTGGACCGTGCAGCGCGAGAATGCGATAACTGCTCATTAATAATTCATTCGAACGCCGTTCGTCCCGGCTGCGAAAGGATAAGTGATATTATAATAAACTCCGAAAATTGTCGCGGCGGCGGACGTGTTAATCGTGGGGGGCCCGCTGTTACTTGATATTCGATGCTTATCGAATCGATTACGAGCGCAGCGGCGGCGGCCATTAACGCGCGCGCGGCTTCGGCCGGAGAATCGATCGGATAAATCTGGCCGCCAGCCCGAAACGCGTGCACGATAAAAATGTCCGGCTACCGGAGCAATCGGCGTGCCCGATCGCCGTCTATTTCGGTAATAAATAGAGACGCCCGGTTTTATCTAGCATCGACGTCTCGCTGCGCCGTCGGCCGCCATTATCGGGATGCCGCGCGGCCGGCGCGGAACGCAGAAACTTTTCGACGCCCGTGTAAGTTTCGATCACGCGTCTGTTCTCGGTGCTCGTCGCCGGGAAACGAGGCGGCAGCCAAGTCCGTCTCGCTGTTGGAATTACTCTCGTCGCTCGCGTTAGAAGATGGAACCTTGTCGGGGTGCGGACGAGACCCTAATTATTGCACTTCGCGCCGTCTGAATTTATTGTCGATGGACCGCCCAATTTCACACGGAATGGGGCCGTAATGCTGTGCTTATAGGTTTACACAACTCTGGATGTGGACCCGTCCTTTTATACACTTTTTGGGATCACGCTGGAGACAACTGACGATCGAACAGACGACCGACTGCTGCGCTACGCTCGTGGCTGTCCGCGTCGGCCACAATCTCTTGTACTATACTTTGTATGGAACTCCAACAAACCTTAACACTTTACCGACCGATAGTCTATTAATCGGCTTTTTATAACTGACGCTTGGTCTGAGAATCTTGAGTGACTGGGCCGTGAGTAAAGCGTGTACGTGACTGCGTGAATTTTAACTGTGGACGAAAGATGCCAGTGAGAAGGGTGCAGGATGGCGTTTCTCTGTTACGTTGTCTGAAAGTGCCAGTCTAGTTCGTAGAATCAGATGAAGCTTATTTATTTCTATTTCTAATTATTTATTTTTATTTTTGTTGAGAATGTAGCCATCGCACTATTTGAAATTTGTTTTTGTCAAAAGAAAAGCGTAATTCAGTTTCTAAATTGAAACAAAGGAAGCGCGATGGGGAATTCCTTGGGAATTTTCGTTCTTTTAAGACGGTTGTTGTGTACGGTTTTCTACCATTGTGTATGAATTGTACACATTTGGTAGAGGCGTTAATGAATGTTGAGGTAATTGAGGAGTTCGTGTTTCGAGGATTGCGGTAGAACATCTTCTGCGTTTTCTACGAATCAGAGGAGTATTCTTTGAAAGTAGGTGGAAAGGAAAGTAGTTTGGTAAATAAGGAACTTTCTAATGGAAATCTATGTCATTAATTGTATAAAACGAGTCGCTCAGAAGCTAATGCGGTTGAGTGCAGGAAAGAAAATTCAGGGAATTAATGTAACGGATTATGGAATGATTGTATAACATTGTTCAGTATTCTATAACATTATTACATATAACAGAATATTATTCATCGAAGTTTACAGAAATCAGAAAATATATAGAGTGGCTTACATAATGAGTTCACTGCAAATCAGCTGACTAAAGAAAAAAGAAGAAGCAGATCATTCTATCAAGCACTAAATTTCAACGAGTCTGTTATTTCCCATATCAATCTTCCCAGAACAGTTGAAGCGATTACTTCGAATATAAAACACAGTGTCCACTCAGTTCGACTATCAACACACGTGTCAGAGAATAGTAATAGTAACGTAGAGAAATAATATAAAAAACTACTAAATAACGTTTAAAGAAATTCAGTACCCGTCAAACCGACGGGTTCCGTAAATCTAGTTAAAGAATATCGTCTACGCCTAGTCAAAAAAAAATATTTCTATTGACAAATTCCCTAGTGCATAGGGTTAAACATCAAATTTCCTACTTTCACTGTACGAAATCAAGCGAATGAGGCTCACCTCGAATATAAAGGGTTAATCATCGAAAAACTCACTTTATAAGCAACGTAACCGAAATTTCCGGAAATTTCCAGGGAATCTGTTAATAAAATATTTTCGGTCAGCCAGATATTTCAATGGAATAACGGTGGAGGGAATCATGTTAGCGCGACGTACGCCGTCAAAGTGTTAACGTCGGGACGGGATCGTGGAGCGTAGACTGTTCCGGCCGCGTTTACACCGGAGGGGTTGTACACGTGCTGAGCCAAATTAAATATTGAATATCGGGACCCCTCCCTCGGCGCTCGACAGGCCGCCCTCCCTTGTATATACTCTATCGAGCGGGGTTGACCTACTTGTCCAATTATACTACACGTCGGCCCGCGAAAGTCGTTAAATCACGACTTTAGATGGAATCGGGGGATGCACGCGTGCCCCCCGACTGCGAGAGTCGGCTTTGTCCGCGATACCGATCGCCTCGCGGCCGAATCCGGCTTAATTCGAGGCGCGGCCCTTTCATTAACCCCTTTGCAACTCAATGAGACGACGCGACCTGCCGGCCAGGTGTCCGGTTTGTTTGTTTCAGAATCTAGGCTACGCGCGCTCGCGATACACGCGCGTGTACGAGCGCGCGTTTCTATTCCGGAGTATCGGTAACTTCGTGCGATCGGGTTTCCGATGCGGACTCGAGTCTAACGCTAGGTTTACGGAACCCGTTAATCTGACGGATATTGAATTTTTTGAACATTATTTGATAATAGTTTAAGTCGAACTATAGTAAGTAATTTGCTTGGTCATCGGGTAGTATTATTTATAATATAGAAATGGTTCAGAATAATCATCGCTTTATTGAACTATAGTAATTTACTTGGTCATCGGCGACACTTATGGCATTCAACGTGTTACAGTTTTGTTTAAGGTTTTTGATTTGTTTTTACCTATAGAATAAAACTTGAAATTTCTATAGAGTACACCAAATTCTGAAGAAAGTATTTTACTGAAACTTTGAGTTTATATAAAAAAATTCGTTTATCCAAATTTCTCAATATTCCTTAATGAAAATGCTGTTTATGTTAATGTGTATCCTTTTAATCTTCTGTTAGATTTATAATCATTATTTCAGTGTACTCGATTGTTAAGATCCTCGATCAATAATAATAATATTGCTACAAATGTATTCTACACGGTGGCTGAAAGGAATAAGATCAAATGGTACAGCGAAGTGACAAAATTGTACCGAAAGTGGACGAAAATAGTTAAATAATATATTCTACATTTATTTAACGCACTTCCCCGAGGACAGGATCGAGTGTAATGTTTCTACGCGATCTCCGTCAACTTGTTCGCACTCCGTTCATCCCTTAATGGGCTTCCAGATCCCCTTCTGGAAGCAGCTTTCGGTCTCGCGCGTCTCGCGCTTCTTTGAGCGGAACGCTCGCTGCTCTGCCATCTTTGAGGCGATCAATCTACGACTTAAATAACTTTCGCCGTCGCATTCTGCAGTTGCTGCAGGTGTCGCTCCCTTTGAACCGGGAGACCAATCGCAGGCCCGCGTTTCTTCGTCGACGCAATTAGATAATGGAACACTGGTCCCGATGCCCGTAACAATCCAAGGAGAAGCGAGCTAATCGAAACGCTATTGTTCCGAATGCTGATCCCAGACAGCGACGGTTATAATTATCCGGACGGTTATCAACTTTACAATCTCGCTTGATCAAACATTCGAAAGTTTCCTGTCATTACGACAGACTGTAGTTTCGAGGTATATTCGAATTTTATGAAAGAAATTGAATACAGTAGACAGTATAATATTTTCTACTTATTATAATTCATTTAGCACTTAACCCTTTGCACTCCAAAGGTCTCAGTCACCACTCGATTGGTGCAAAATTGTAAAATTTCGTATTTAACATTAAGTCTTGAGTAATCGATACGTGAAATGTGGAAATACCATTGTTCCCCTTATTTTGTGAATAGATCCCCTGTTGAGTTAGTTGAAAAAAATGTCTGAATATTTCTAGTGACAAATTTTTCGAGTGCAAAGGGTTAATCATAATGAGAAATAAAGAAACAATGATACAATATAAAAGGATACATAAACACTGAAAACCTAGAGAAACTTTAGAAGCTTCAAAAGCAAAGGCTATCGACAAAACAAACTAAAGGTTAGCACTAAAATAAATTTATGAAGACATTCCATCAATCACGTCTCGCTAAACAGAAAATCAAACGCATTACCGCTAATCAAGTATATTTCATCAGTGATGCAGTTCCTATTCCGACTCATCTGCCGACGTAACTGTTGCTTCACCGCGGAATCCGAGTGACTTCACCTTTCTCCAAACGCGATCGATCTTCTGATTCGATCGGTAATATCCTGAACGGTAGAAAAACAATTCCGCGAACGCATTCTTCAGCCGCGAGACAAGTCGGATGATCTATTTAGCAATCGCGGCGCGATGGATCGCCGCCTCGGGCGCTAGTTATGTCATCCGAAGTGGCAGCGTGCCTCTATCAACGGTTGCGCGCGGCGTCCTCCTGTCATCCCGGTGTTCCCGATGGTGTCTGTCTGCTAATTTGTACCGTTTGATCGCGTAACTGCGACGCGCCTGCAGCGATACACCCGCGATCAACGGCTGATCGGCAAGCGATGTCGTCGCGTTTCCCTTCTCCGGCCGCGCATTAACCGCACGCGAGCCGGCCCTCTGTTCTACGGCGTATCGATCACGCTGTTAATTTATTCCGCGGAATTCTTAACTGGTCTGTCGTTCGACTTGCTCGATCATTGCTGCTCTGGTTCTTGCTTTTCCTCTGACGCGATACCCTTGAACGAGCCGGTTCGTGTAGATGGTGTCTTTTCGCGAATGTAGGCAGGGAGAGAAGAGGCTTACTTTGACATTGTCGGTTGAAAGGGTTCAAGGTGTAATGGTAGGTGCAATTTTGGTGGGGGCTCGTGGGTTTCGTGGGTTTGTTGTATTCAAATTTTCAAATTTTGAAATGCACAAGTTTTCAGATTTTTAAATATTCAAATTCTCAAATCTTAAAATATTCATGCTTTCAAATATGTAAATGCCAAAGTTTTCAAATTTTCAAATAGTCAAGTTTTCAAGTTTTCGAATCTTCAAATCTTCAAAGCTTCAAACCTTCAAATTTTCAAATTTTCAAATTCCTAAATCTTCAGATCTTCTGATCTTCAAATCTTCAAATCTTCAAATCTTCAAATCTTCAAATCTTCAAATCTTCAAATCCTCAAATCTTCAAATATTCAAATGCCCAAGTTTTCAAAGCTTCAAATAGCCAAGTTTTAAAGTATTAAAGTTTTCAAATTTTCAAATCTTCAAATCTTCAAACCTACAAACCTTCAAACCTTCAAACTTTCAAATTTTCAAACTTTCAAACTTCCAGATCTTCAAATCTTCAAATATTCAAATATTCAAATATTCAAATATTCAGATTCTCAGATTCTTAGCTTTTCAGAACAAAACCATCACAGTCCACAAGTTACATATTTAAAAAAATGGAACAAAGAGAACATTATCTCCATCTAAACAATGCGCTGACAGCACGAGGAAAGTTCGCACAGTAAAAGTTCGTGTAATTACTACGATTTCGTTCATATGCGGTTGACCTAGTGTAACAGATGTACAACAGTTCAACAAAGTAATTTAAATAAACACAGTTACGACTGACATCTATACCGGTGTTATCCAACATTCTAGTCCAAGCTTAGGCCTTTCCCAATCCCCATCGCCTTCTATACAAACATTTCAGTACGTCCCACGCATAAAAGGGAATAGGGTTGCGTAGGCGGTTCCACTCGTGAACAACCCCGACTTACATATCCCCGAGGTCATTCTATTATAGGATTTCCCCTGTCCCATAGAAACCCAACTCGTATTCATCCCCGGTGTAATACGGTATGCATAATGTCTCTAAACTCCAAAATCGACGGCCCTACCCACGGTTTCCGGTGCGAACCTATTAAATTCGAGAACCTTGGCTGCATTTTATATCTAGATTCTTCTTGAACTACTTGAATTTACACAAACAGAATAAACAATGAACAAAGTCTTATCAATATCAAAAAATACCAACCATCACATTACAATTATCAAAAGAATTAACACGTGGAATGCTTCATTAGCTAATAACCGACACTTCCAAATTACTAGAAGATAATTATATCATATAACATAACTAATATCGAAAAATGTAATAACGCAAGTAAATAGACAGTCTAAGAATCATGATTCCAAACAATTAATTCCTCTTTCCTACGAAGGAATTAGCGCAACGCAAGTTTTCCATGGCGTTTAAAACTGAATATCAATCTTAAGTATTGAACACCAAAACATCCAAAAATACTCAAACAAACCCACAACAAAATTCCGAGTACGTCCCTCGGGAACGCTGGGAGAGATACAAATAGCTCTAAAGTAGTTAGAAAATCGCAGAAAATAAATTCGAGTCGGCGAGGATCGCAACGGTGAACCATAAAACGCATAGAACCGGGGAGCCCGTAAAATCTGGTCATCGACCCAACAACCGAACCCCATGGCCCGATGTTCCGTCAATCCTGTACCAAAATGTCTCGGGACGAACGCGGACGGGGGCGTGCGCATTACTCCGATCGAGCGGAAAAGACGCTCGGCCCGCGGTGCGCTTCGGAGAAGCAAATTGCCAGCGGCAAGTTGGCCTCGACGCTAAAAAGTTGGTCGCTTCTGTATTCGCCGGGCTGAAAGGAGAAAGAGATGCAGTTTATTGTCGCGCGAAGGAGGATCCGGCGGAGGGTGGCGCGGGGGTGGGCTCCATTTTCCTAATAACGTCGGGTTCGGCTTGAACCGAGAGAGCAGCGGAGAGAGCTGGGCGCTCGCTCGTATCTCTCCTTCGATTCGTTCCTCTCCCGACTACTGCTTAACGGGCTTCTTCGTCTCGTTAACCCCTCGCCGTACGATTTTCTTCGTGATCATACTCGTCTGATTCGGTTTATTGCTGCCGTTAACCCCCGAGCGACTGGAATCGTGTTGCGCTGTTCGTGTTCCGAGGAATGAGTCGTTCATTAGTTCAGTGTTAACCCCTTGGCAACTAGGGTTGTTTTATTGGTTTCGTATTATAGCGTTTGTGTATTTCTGGAGGAAGTAGTAATTTCTGAATCTAAATAAATAGATCTCGAGAGGCTAAGATTAGTGAAGATCTCTGTGATGTACAGAAGTCCATGCAAGTTGAAATGGTTCACCATAACCTAAAGAAACATTCTTCTAAACAACTATATTTTTAATCTAAACCACTAATAGCACTAAGATATTCCTCCACTTTAGGAAATGAGTCGCTCAGAAGCCACAGTTAACCTTTTGCACTCGGGAGGTGACTCTCAGTCACTTGATACAGTGAAATTATAAAGTTTGATGTTTGACACTAAACTTTGTATAACGCGTCACTATGTGAAATATCAAAGTAAAATACTTTCGTCCCTTAATTTATCGATTAAATTATCAGTCGCAACAAGCATCGTCTATATTTTTTCAAAGTGTTGAATATTTCTAGTGAACTTTCGAGTGCAAAGGGTTAAGTCGATCTCTTCTCTGATTTGTCTAAGTTCAATTATTAAAGTATTTACTAATTCTAGATCAAAAACCTCTTTCCACGGCTTCTGAATCCCTTAAACAATAATTCCTAGTGAACTTTCGAGTGCAAAGGGTTAAGTCGATCTTTTCTCTGATTTTTCTAAGTTTCAACAGAATAAATAATCCCTTTACTTATTAAAGTATTTACAGATTCTAGATGAAAAACCCTTTCTTCCTGCAGCTTCTGAATCCCTCGCACGATAATTCCTTGCGGCATCTAAGCGGCTCAAATCAAGCTAAAACTCCGCGTCGCGAGATCGCAGCCGCCGCGTCGAGGGTTCAGCTCGCCCCGGCGTCGCCGCGACACGGTGCACTCCGTCTCGTCCTTTCAACCCCCGGGATTCCGTTCGCGCCGGCTGACAGAGGAGAGCCAGGGCCGCGGGCCGCTTTGCTCGCGATAAATAATCAGACAACGGAGAAGCTCGGCGAGAGTCGCCGGGAGAAGCTCTTCTCGGGGAGGAGGATAATACTGTTCTTCGCGCGGAAAAGGAACGGGTCGGCGGGGTGGCGTGGAGGGACGGAGAAGAAGCGTTTACGGTATCGACCACCGGCGACGCTTCTTTGAACCGACCGTCCGCCCGCTCGCCCGCTCGCCCCGTTGACTGTTCATTCACGGCGACGCACGGGGCAAAGAGAAAGGATCGTTAGCGATCGGCGCGGCGCGGAAACACAGAGTCAAGGGTGGAGAAAGAGTTTCGAGAGGATTCCGGGGGTTGGTCGCGAGGGGCCGGCGCGGCGGCCGGGGGTCGGATGGAATTTATACGCGAAATCCGCGCGGAATTTCATTCCTGGCTCTTTCGTTGCCGGCGCCCGACAAAGGGGGCGGGAAGGGGGACCTCGTATACGCTGCGCGTGGACGGAGGAAAGGGCGCGAACACTGGTGAGACACCGAGGGGCGGCCAGCTCGAAGGGACTCGAGGAGGCGAAGCGAAAGGGGTCGATAACATATATCCCGGCTACCCTCTAACTTTCTAGTCTTCCGCCTCTGTTACTCCTCTCTGTCCGCTTCTCTTGTATCCTGTTCTCCGTCTTCCCCCTTTCTCTCTGTCTCTTTCTTACTCTGTCTGTCATCCTCCTCCTCCTCTTCGTGTTCCCTGTTTCTCTTGTGATGTCTTCCTCTTCGTTCTCTTCCTCGTCTCTTTCCTCTCTTCTTCGTCGCTGCTCTCTCCGATCATTAACTTCTTTCCCTTCAGCCCTCTTTTACCGTCCCCGTCTCTTCCGCCTCTGTCCTCCCCTTTCATCCCTAACCTTCTCCCTCCCCGTGGCCGCTTTGCGTTCGCTTTCCATCCATTCCGCCCTCGAACACCCTCGAATCGCCCCGCGAGGCGGCGAGTTACTTAACGTGATTAAATCCTCCCTTCCGCCCGTAGCCGGCCGTCGATTCGTCTCCGGCAACCTTTTCTCCACCCTTTGTCCTCCCCCGTCCGAACGGTCTCTTCCCGCGGCGGGCCGATCTTCGCTCGAGCGAGCCCCGGGGCCGTTAAACTCGCCCGTTCGGTCGTTTTATCGGCGAAACGGCGTTTCGCGCGCCGCGGAATGTCCCTTTCTCGCGGCTGAATGGCCGCCGCGGCGCGCAACCAGCCGCGGGCCTCTACGCTGCTCGCGAGCCCTCCCGCGGGATCCGCATTCAAAACGCACCGGAGTTCGAGCGCTCGCGGAGAAAAGTGTTTCGTGGTTCGCCGGGCTGAAAAGGGACGCGCTGTGTCTCCGTTCTGCTCTGTTTTCCTCCGCGCGGATTTCCGGAGTAGTCGTTGACAAGGTAGAGGGAGTTAACATCGATTGGGGGTTAATGTGAACGAGCTTCGAGAAGTTGGGAGAATCTGATTTCGAGTGGAACGATAGGTGGATTCTGTAGTGACTTGACGCTAGAACTATCGAGCATTACGATTAATATGTAATTCCTATAAATACTGTAACAGTAGATTATTTTCAGTTTCTTCAGACATTCATTATAGTACTGAAATGAAGCTATTCATTTTCAGAATCATTTCGAGTATTCAATGCTTCGAAGATATCAATAATTGCTAAACAGAGAGACCGAAACCAGTCATTTTGACTGGTACTATTATGAAGAGTTAGGTTCTATTTGAAAATTGAAAGCTTTGCTTATTATTTATCCGTTGATAGCAAAGAGTAATGGAAAGTATAACAACTTGTAATTAGAATTCTTATGTTACTATATGATTACTATCCGATGCCTCTATTATTACCGCGTTAGTTACTTTATTACACTATTAACCTTTTAAACTCTGTAGGCTCCAATATTACTAGTTCTACTATCAAATATTCTAATGAATCAAAGAAACTACCTAATTATTAGATTTTCCAAATTTTCTCCTGAGGAGGAAAACAAAAGACCGAAGGAATGTTAGCATTTTTCATTTTCACTGGAGATACCATAAAAATTAGTTACAGTTGCTAAATCACAAAACCATCTGGGTTCAGCTATCATTTTTACTCGACATCAATCTCTCCATTGTACCTGCTTTCGAGCAATTCGAAAGCGGCTGTCGTGGATGACCGCTGCGACAGTCAACGTGTCAATTTCCGACCCCGCTGTATCCTGGTAACGACTGTACAACCGTCAGTTGCGGTTGCAGAGTTTCGAGTTGCCACTCGAAAACGTTTCTCTCGATTCTTTTAACCGAATGCAACGGGAAGGGACACAGGGGGAGAGAGATTCGAATCGATACCTGCGACTCCCGCCGATGAATAGCTTATCGGAAGTTCCTCCGGAGAAAAAGTTCATCCCTCCGACCGTTACGCGGCTCGGCCTCGGAATTTTAATTGGAGACGCGGCCACTCGATTCAAGCTCTTCTCCCCTGGAGGGCCGTCCCGCGTTTTGGAGGGAAGATCGGTAGAGGCCACTTCCGTTTTACGGAGGACCACCGTCGTCGTCGTCGAGGATCTATGTATAGTTGTGTGTTCCCGGATCGTGAGTCACGGATTTTCGCTGGAAACTTCGGGTTCGAGCACTCGTGGAACCCGCTTTGTGGCGTAATCTTCGTGGAAACAGATTCGAAAGATGCTGCCGGGGTGCATTGCTTCGTGTATTTAGAACTGTACGTGGTTTTCGTTTAATTAATGGTGAATTAAAGGTTCGAGAACACTTTTAAATCTTGGTTTGTGAATTTGATGTATAAGATTGCGATGGGAAATGTGTAGTGCCGTATACGAGTCGTTGAAAGGTCGAAGTTTAACTTCGTTTCCCGAACGTTCCAAATTTGAATACGAGGTATTTCTGTTTTGTGGAGTTAATTTGAATTTATCACTCGTATAACGATGTACTTGTGTACACAGTATAATACTGTTAATGGTATTGTTAGTATTTATTTATATCGAGCTGTATAAATGTCGTTGGAAACCATACAGCAATATTATTACCATTATTTACTTACGTAAAGCTATACTGACGTCCACCAAGTTGCAATTGCCATTCGTAAAATGTATTACAATATCACCACCCTTAAAATTCCTCTCCTTATTCTCTATCCACCTCCGGCAAACAACAATATTATCACCATTACTTAAATAAAACTAACCATCACCTATGTCCACCAAGTTCCAATTACGATTCGCAAAATCTATTACAATATCACCACCCTCAAAATTCCTCTCCTTATTCTCTATCCACCTCCAGCAAACAACAGACAATAAAAACAAAATAATCGCCATTACTTAAATAAAACTACACAACCATCGCCTATGTCCAGTTTCAGTTGCCATCCACGAAATCTCTTATTGCCACCGTCAATATTCCCCGTTCCTTTGTTCTCTATCTCGCTCGGGCTTTCTGAAAATAGAATAAAAGAGTGAGAAAGAGATTGCGGCGGGAACAGGAGGGGCCACTTCCGGAAGGAAGAGGTTACCAGGCCGATCCGCTTGGTCGAAGCGTCTCGACGTATGGTGCGCGTTGCGTCACGAGGCGAGCAAGTCGATGACCCACCTCCGTCTCCTCCTCTTTCTACCTTCTCCGTCTTCCTCATCCTCCTCCCCCCTGGCCCTCCCCTCTCGCCCCCTTGTCCTTCGTTTCTCCATCTTCCTCTCGCTTCCCCTCCCGTCCCTCTCTCCTCCCTCTCCCCCTTTTCCGTCGTGAACGCCGACACCGATGCACCGGAGACTGCACACGGCCAGAACACATGCACCCGTCCGCGGAAACGGACGCCTGCGAGAAACTTTCTCGCGCGTAATCGCGACTGGCCTCGCTTCCAAGTCAATTATAACGCGTGAACCGCGGACTAGGTGCTCTGGAAATGTTCTAGCGCTATTTGCGCCGGGAGCTTTAACTGGAACCAGCGGCCAGTCGAATTTCACGATTCAGGAGGCGTCGCTTGGAGTCTGGAACACGGGTTCGAGGATTTCGAGCGTCGTTGTAATTCGGATTTGATCGTTTCTGGGTTTTAACCACTTGGCTTGTGATTTCTTTCTGAACTCTGATCGATACGGATAATTTGTCGTTAATGATTTATTGGGAAAAGAGAAAAATTCTTAGCATATGTTATGCTATTTCCTTTCAACCCTTTGCACACGGAAGTTTTTCTAGTAAAGATGTTTGAATATTTTCTGATGAGATAAATGTGATATTTTGTGAAGCTAACTCGATGAAAAATCACGTGCATTGAGAAACAAAGCTATTTTATTTCAGTATTTCTCAAATTGGTGGATTGTACGAAATATAATGTTAAATATCAAATTTTAAAGTTTTACTGTATGAAACCATGGATCTTGGAATTTCTCGAAGACACTTCTATCGGAATATTTTCTGTAGCTTCTATCCGTTCTAAGTTCCAGCGTCATTACATACATCACTATGTTACAATACACGAATAATCATATCACGATACGAATACATCCACACATTATCCCTTTGCACTCAGAAGTTTTCCATCAGATACATTTGAACGTCTTCTGATGAGAGGATATTTTGTGAAACTAACTCGACGAGAAATCACGCATATGATGGACAAAGCTATTTCGGTCGCATATTTCTCAAATTGCTGCATTGTACGAAGTTCAATATTAAGTATCAAATTTTATAGTTTTATGAAATCAACTGGCGAGTGAGAGGCACCTCTCGAGCGCAAAGGGTTATTAGTTATCACCGTACGATCGAATAGCAATCACTCGACTACTCAAGCAACCATTGCACTCGCTATTCCTCTCACGATTATACCGCCAACAAAACCACAAAACCCAGTGAACCAAGAACTCCTCCATCGAGCATAAAACTCCTGAATCACGGAACCCGTGGAGGGCCGGCGTAAAGCTCGCCTAGGCGAGGGTGGTTTCGCCACTCGGGATTGTGGGTCAGGGAAAAGGTTTCCGATTGTTTCCCCGCCCGTCCCGTCGCGACTTAATTGAGGCGTCTTCAGTTTATCGAATGCTGCGATCCCTTTCCCCCTCGCCTCCCTCCTCTCCCTCTTCCTCCTCATCCCTCCGCTTCCTTTCGCCCGTCCGTTCCGCGGGAATTGTCGTGCGTCGAGGGGTTAATTAAGAATTCCCGCGGTGGCCCGACTGGGCGGGCCGCCTCTCCTTTTCTTTCGTCTTAATTGGAGGGCTCTTTTAGCAATTAGAACGCGAAGGGAATTCTTTTCTCTTAATAATTCGCCGTTACGAAGATATAAACGAACCTTTCAGGAACATCCCGGCCCTCCCCGCTGCGCCCGGGACTCGCACCCTTCCGCCTCTTCGCTCGCGAGACGGCTCCCCGTATTCTCGCTCGCGGTTCTTGGCATTCAGTCCGCGGCCCCGCAAACCACCGGCCGCGCCTAAGCCCGCGAAATTTATTTTATATCCCCCCAGTTTTAGGTGAATAGCGGCGATCCATTGAGATTCCGGCCGGCGGAGCCACCAAACGTCTGCCGAAAGGATTTTCCTCGAGGAGTTCTTATATGAAAAGCGCCGGCCGGGGGACGACGGAGAGGGGAACGGTGGGAAACCGGGGGTGGGGGATGTCGAAGCCTCGCCGGCGATCTGTCCCGACCGGTCCGGGTTTTTCATAAGACCGATATCGAGCCGTCTCTCGAATGCAAATCGAGCGGAAGTCAACGATGAGCCGGAACGACGACTGTCGTCTCTTTTCCAGTGAAATTAAAACCGGAGAAAAAGGCGGGGCGGGGACCGGACGGTGAAACAAAAGGACGCGGAACCGATCGAGGACTCTTCGGCGTCGTTTCACGCTTCATCTTGTCTAATCGACGCTCGCCGCGTGCGGTCCGCTTCTCCGGCGTGTCGTCGGGCTTCCGGAGTTTTTCGACGGCGAGTCCGTTACGCTTGTCGCGAGCGGCGTTTATCTAATTAGGGATTAATTGAAATGGCGCTCGAGTCATGGAACTGGTTCTTCGGAGTTCGCTTGAGAGGAGTTCGATGATGCGAAGGTGACTTGGAGTAATGTTGGAAGATAAGCTTGTGTGTTTCGATTTGTCGATGGTTTTTATGTTTCTCTGGGGATTTCACATTTTGTAAGGTAGTTTCTTTTTGGTGTGTGTGTTTATTAACCCTGTGCACTCCAGAAGTTATTCACCGGAAGTATTCAGTATTTTCTAATGAGATACGGATATTTTCTTAGATTGAATTAAGAAATCTCACGTGCTATTTTCTTTCAATATTTCTTACATTGATGTACGAAGTTTAATATTAAATATCGAAGTTTACAGTTTTCCTGTGTCAAATCATGTGGTGACTTAGAGGCTCTGGAGAAAGGGTTAATTTTTAGTGGAAATTGTGGATGTAATCAGAGGTGGGATTGTTTTATTTGAAGATTTTAGGTTGGTGGCATTGCCTCGAGTTTGACGGTGTAATTTCGCTAGAAATCGAACCGTGAATTGTCTCTCGAGTGTTTAATCGTTCGTTTGATTGGAGATAATAAGTCCTAGGATGTTTATCATTGGAAATGGAGGGGGGACGAGCTCGAGGGTTCCCTGAAATCCATTTAAAATCTAATTACCCGAACGTCAGTTTTTTGCTGTACGGAATAAATAAACGGTAATTCGAAGGGCGGATTAGTAGACTCTTATTATCCGCGATATCCAATTATCCGGGGCCGCTTAACTTCGGACAGATTTCGGATGATGGTTCCTACTGTGCGTTCACCCCGGTCGACGGGTGTTTTTAACAGTTTCATTGGCGGTGATGGGTAGGTTCGATCAAGTCATTACTCACGTCATTCTTTCGTTTTGCGAAAAGAGAGATCAAAGGCGCGCCGGCGATCGTAAGAGCTAATCCAAGCCCAATTTCCGCTAGCCCTGCAATTAACCTCTGAGTTAGATACAACACTATTAAATTCAAAATTGTCTTCCGGTCGTTAATGTCATTGACAGGGCGAAAAATCTCACGAGAGGAGCGAGCGAAAATTTTCCATAGAATTCCAGTATTTTATATAATACCTTTCTATAATCAATTTTGTATTACCCTCTCAATTCTCAATCAGAAATGTAAATTCTCGTTAGCAATCAAAACCATAGAACTATAAATTAGAAATATAGCTCTCGAGACAAATAATAAGATCGATTAACTCACAGAATCTCGAGACAAATAATAAGATCGATTAACTCGCAGAATCTTTAGACAAATAATAAGATCAATTAACTCACAGAATCTCGAGACAGAAATAATAAGATCACACACATATTTCAATAACATTAACAACAACCTATCGTTCTGACAATAGCATTTTCTCTAAAAACATTTATTCCTGTCAACACTAAACAAACCACGCCAGTACTTCCAAATAAGAAAACGCATCTATTTCTCACGAAAAACCAATAACATTTCAAATATTCCGCGCATTGTTTCCATTATCAAATCAACAATCGCTTATACATGTTCTCGCAAGCAACATGATCGGTAGCTAAGTGCCTATACGTTCAAAGTTCCAACTGACAAATCGATCAGTCAACGCGTACCGAAAATAAACGTACTTTTCCCAAACGTTTTTTCCACCTGCGACCTAAAGGGTTAAGCGTGCGACAGTTCTAACCCCGCTCGCAGGGAAGAACCACCTTGTTCCCGTGTTATCGACTGTTCGACGCCAGGTGAGCACGCGATCCCGATCGCGTGTGCCTCGAAATGCAGCGTGCATCGAACGACAGCGGAGAGGAGAGGAGAGGAGCGCGGCGTCGAGCCGAAGTCGGAGACGACACCGAAGCGTACGACCTTCGTCCGTGTATCGATTAATCGCGGGTTAAGCTCAATGCCAAGCCGAAAGCAATCCGCTAATCCTGCCGCGGTCTAGCTCGCCGTCGATCCGAAAACTGGCAGCGACGCGGCTCGCGGAATTAACGCCAACGAGAAATCGGTCGTCGAGAAATCGAGTTTCACGCTAGAGCTACCGAGTAATTAGAGTGACTTATATCGAGTTTCTTGTAAAAATTAGGACAGTGTTTCGTGAGGTTCGACGGGTTCTTGTACCTGTACGAATGCAAGAATTTAACACGATGAATGGCACATGATTTCATAAAGCAAGATAGAAGAAGTAGAAGAATGTAATAGCGAATTACTAGAAACTTTTCCATTCCTAATTCAGAAAGATTATCGACAAAATTCTCCTAACCAGCTTCAAAACATTCAAAGGATGTCCAAACGCACCGAAGCTTCAAAGATCAACCTTAACCCTTAAAATTAAAATTACGAGAAATCACTAATGAAGTAAACTCATCAATAGTTAAATAATTAAACATGTCAAATTGACTCATTCCTGAATTGTTCTTTCAGTACAGAAAGCTTCTGTGAAGAATTAAGGAAGTTGAATTAGCAATGCCCAAACTGGATTATACGTCAATTGGAATTCTAATAGTAATTTTAGCCCTTAGCAGTCCTATGTCGAGTCTACCTGTTTTAACAATTTTTTCTGTATTTATTTGTAGCATCACAATCGTACCATTTAAAGGTAACATTTCAATGACTCCCAAATATCCTCGAATATTTTACATTGAATATTAAGCTGTAATCGAATGAACCAACGTCGAACCCCAAAGTGAGAAACCAAGAGCACCTCGGACCGCAAACGGTCAAACGCTTCCCCCGGAGGATTCACCGAAAAATTCACTAGCCAGCTGTCCCTCGAATAATAATCTCGCGCCGATGCCTTCGTTCCCCGGCTGTTCGCTATTTATCCTCGTTTCCCGAGCAAACCATTAACCGGCACGGCACTCGGCGACCGCCACGCTCCGCCACTTCGAGTCTCGATATCTCGGAACTGGGTCAGCCGAATGATGTATCATCGAATGCACCGTACCATCGGCCCGTGCATTTCCCTCCGCCCGGTCACGTAAAAACTAATCATATCGAGACCCGCCGCTCCCCGTCCACCGATCGCGAATAATCTTTGCCCCGGTGCGTTCGATCTAAATTCATTTGACTGATTAATCGAGAAAGCGCCGCGATCGGCGGAATAACCGGAATACACCGGAACGAACTAGAATAACGGAAGTTCGCGAGCCCGCTAACGAGTCCAGGGGAATTCCAACGAAATCCCTTGAAAAGCGACTTTGGAATTAACTTCTGTTTTTCTGGACTGTTCACTGTGGACCGATGAAAACTAGTTCGTTTGTTCGGCATTGGATCTTTTCAGAACTACAGACTCATTTCGAAGGTTTTATTTTGCAAGTATTTAAATAACGACGCCGCGTTTGCGAGGGATTTTCTATAGTTCTATAGGGATTCTTGTAGGAATTACTATAGTTCAATTGAACGTTGATTATTCAGGAACAGTTCTATATTAGACGTAAAACTGGAGCTTCGAAATGACTTGGGAACAGTAATAATTCATGACCGACGTCGATTAAACATGTTCGATAGCGTAAATAACTGGATAAACGCTGATAAGATTTGATTGAAAATCTTGTGTTCTCTTTCCATTGAACTTTCTTTAGCAATATGAAGTTTAGAGTTGAATTTTGAATTTTGTTTAATGTATGAGCAAAGGAGTATTGAAGTAAAATAATTTCGATCGTTTAATTTCCTTTATGATCTTCCATTTAACCCCGTGCCGTGACAGTTACGATTAGACTCGATTTTTATGCAAATTATACATCGAGGACTGATTCATGTAGATTGGAACCGAACGGACGTCTATTCCGTTCCCCGAAGATTCTATTTTATTGGGCAAATTCGATGAGACCCCATTAAGGATCGACTTTTATTTTACTACTATTAGACTGAATCAATTTGCATCGATCCTTATTAATATTTCATTCGCTATTTGATAGACGGCCCCGGATACTTCAAGGTAACGCAGGGATTCCCCAAAGCTCTTCCTGTTATTGAAATAATCTCTCGACCATCAGGAATACTTCTAAATAATATTTTTGAAAACTACTATATATAATCATCAGTCTATTTATTTTCTTATAATTGCATACATTCATATTTGTTATTAAATGGTTGTACTTTTTAATGTAAACGTGTTACAGACGTTTTTCACCATTACTAAACTTACAAACATAAACATTAAACAAATTTTTTTGTTACATATAACGTTTTTTTTCAATTTAATGAATCAGACACGTATATACTAAATTTATTTTTAACTATTTTTATAAAATTCGTGTGAAATTCCTGTATGATGTACACTCCTTTTGCTACACATTCGTCGTATAATATCATGACATTGCAGTTTCTGCTGCGGCAGCTGAATGTTTTGTTCGCCGGCCATTATTCCATTGCACAAAACTGAAATAGTTCTTTTCAAAAACTGCATTCGATATCACGTATCGTAATACACTATCCAAACGTCGAATCAAATTCCCTAAATTTCCATAACGAACCTTATCTTCCACCACCAATATCCTCTCAATCATATTTCAATCACACGTGCAGTTACAAACCAACATCGTCAATAACTCGAAACAGTAACCACAATGAAACTTGTAATATATCCGATAGAAATGTGACTGCGGAACATCCAATTAGTGGTGTCTTTATTTCTCGGCGTATTAGTAGTTAAATGTTTGCTCTTGATTCGCAATGCAGAGACCCGGCGCACTCCATCCCCCGAAACTCGAAAGTTCGCTGCAAGAGCAGGCTTCTCCGCCGAGAAGTTCATCGAGTTCGAGGAAGCTCCGGCCTCGGCTGAAAGCAGCTTCCGTCCTTCGAGATCCTGCGCCGCCGCGGGCAACAATCTTAATAAATACGCCGATGCGTGGCCGCGAGGCCCTCGAACGTCGACTAATGTCCTTAATCCCTTGGAAACGAATTCAGAGGTTCGGTAATTTAGGCAGACGTGTACGCTAATTCTGTTAATTAATAACTT
This sequence comes from Nomia melanderi, assembly GCF_051020985.1. NCBI lineage: Eukaryota > Metazoa > Arthropoda > Insecta > Hymenoptera > Halictidae > Nomia > Nomia melanderi. The sequence goes on along the minus strand of NC_135004.1, from coordinate 15,866,269 downwards.
TGTATAGAGTGACACATTTCGGAGCAATCTATTGCACGCGATGCGATAAGGCTAAGATATTAGCAATTTTAGAGCAAGAACGTCTCGACGCTTCTTACAATTGGAAGAATAATCACGAATTCTATAGAAGTAAATCTAAGTAATTCTAAATTATTTATTTTTTCAGGTAAACATATAATTCTTCTTCGTTTCGCATTAGCTTTACGTTAGAATATATTATAGATGCAATCGTTCCGTAAACCTAGTGTTAAACTGAAGACAAGACTATGCACTTTCGAGAAAAATTCGAGAGGATCGACTGAAAATGAACAAAAGAAAGGACAGAGATTCATCGAAGCTAGAATATAAACAGTTTCAACTTATTCAATCTAATCGACACTCGATTAACTGCCCAATGGAATCGTCACGTTCGAACTCCACCGAATTTAGTACCACGTCGAATTTGAATTCTGTAATTGCCCGAACAAGTCGCGACGATCGATAAGATAATCGGCGAACAACGCAGCCGAGCAGGTGTCCAGACGAAAGCTTTTAAAACTTTGTTGCGCCGAGAATCTGTTCGGAAATTATACGAGTAGCAAATTAACGAACCCGACGCGACCACCGATATCTCGCGGTTCGATCCGGCGGACAAGCCGGATGCCCCGTTAGCGATCGTTGTCGCGATGATAAAGCGATATCTGGGCTGCCTTTCTGCCAGCGTGTAACGCCAATTACGTCGGCGTATTCGCCGCGGCGATCTGATAAGTTCCCGATCCGCAGGAACCGTTCCGAACGGAGCCGCGTTATCGTCGAGAGGCTCGATCGGCAGACTCCCAGTCGCGACGAACAAAGATGGAGAGGAACTGGCTGTCGGTCGGATAAGCTCGCGACAACTAGTTGCGACACTAGTCGGCGATTTCGCGTTAGGACACCCTGGAGAGCCTGATCGGTGTTGTCACCGGCAGGTGCCTTTCCTCGCGTCTACTCGTTTCTCGTGGCATGATCGTATCCTCTAATAGTAGCAATGACGCGTCGCTCCTATGCAATGCTGTATGCAAATCTGTAATTGCCTTTTGTCGACGGAAAGAAATTTTGTAGCGTTCGATCGGAGATGCGATTTAGAGGGACCCTTTAACGCTGCCGAGTAGGGCTTGCGCGGGATAGGGGAACAGTGGATTTTGGAAGAATCAGGAGGATGAAAGGAATTTAATAATATGGATGTTTCGAGGGGAATAGGTGTGCAGTGAAATTCACGGGCGGAAGGGAATTTCGCAATGAACATTTGAATCGTTTTATCTAATTCCCGTTGCGTTAGTGTTCACTGCCACGATTTCGAGCGCTTATTGTGATACCTTATTCTTTCGGGACGAAGGTTAATTGGTACTCGTATTGTACAATTGTTAAGCTACTTGTATTGCAAATATTTTTATTCGACGTTTATTTCTTTGTTGTAATTGAGCAATTTGGAAACTCCTTACTGTGGAAGGAACTTGTTAATACTAGGACTACTGAGCATTACGATTAATATGCAATTGCTATAAAAATTGTAACAATTATTTTCAGTTTCTTCAGATATTCATTATAGAAAGGAGACTATTTATTTTCGAAATCATTTCGAGTATTCAATGCTTCGAAGATATCAGTAATTCAAATGAAACCAGTCATTTTGAATGAGGACTCTTCAGAGTTTGAGTAGAACTTATGGATAGTTCTCGTGTGAATATTTTAGTTATATATGTAGTTCATTAGGAAGATATGTTAATAGAAATTCTACTCGTTTTTCAATTATTAGAGATGCTTTTGTTGTGTTTTTTGACTGCTAAGCAGATTGTCGCCTTTGATTAACCCTTTTTGACGAGGATTTTCTGAAGTATTGAAAACCTTAGGAAATTAAATTGTACAACAAATTTCTAAATGTCGGAGACAGAGAAAACTGATCTCTTATTTGAATGAATTGTTTGTTTAAAACTTCTCACTCTAAATATCAAAGCTCGATGTCGCCAAAGTGACATTCGTCCTCAAAGGGTTAAACTGAAGTGATTGAGTTTCTAGAGCAGATTTAACTGCTTTGAATAGCTACTAAGTTTCATAGGACCTTCTACAGTTGATTTTTCATGATTTTGAGAATGAATCTACGGTGAATTCCCCAATTCTGATAAAATATGGAGGTTTATTCTGCGCGAGAGATACCGTTCTCGCAGCCATCGATTTGGAAACTCGATTTTCCTGGCCGGTTCCCATTGTTCCTCGCATCCTTCGACCTATGCAAATTAACCGTCATAACCGTGCAAATCCAGCCTGTCATCGATCGGTTGTGCAACCGGAACGATTGCTTCACGGTGACTTTTCAGCGGGTCGGTTGTGTTCCAGGTATCGCAAGCGAGCCCGGCAACATTGTTGCGTTTCGCCGGGATCTGGGTCGCGTTTAACGATCAATCTCATTATTTCCCTATTGGGCGTCTTTTGTAACGTCGAACGTCTCTCGGCCTGCTCGTGGATTTCCATCCGTGGCCAGCCTCTCCGCGGAGACATCAAATATGAACGCCTCCATTTGCCCGGCCGCTTCGCTAATAATCCCGTTATTACCGTGGATCGAGCTACTCGATTTTTTAAACGCGCTTCTGGCTATCTTTTCCTCAGACAGTCGGGAATATAATCTAATCGGTTCTCTGTGCGACTATTTTCTAAAGAACGACGAAGATCCTTCGAATAATTTAACACCAGAACTACCAGATAGCTCTATATGATCCATTCCGAATCAATTTTCACGGTTGAGTCGCTCAGAAGCTAATACGGTTAACTTGACGTTGAATAAATAATATTCGTTTCAGTTATTCAAGGATTTGCTCGCTACTTCGTTATTTCTAGGCCAGAACGCCAGTTTTATAGCTTCTGAATATATTATATAATAATTCCAGAAGCTACATCATTAATTTCCTCAATTCTTGTTTCCTGCACTCGATCGCAATGGCTTCTGAGCGAGTTAATTACCGAAAAGGCATACATGATTGAGAAGTTATCAAACACACCGATTTAGAGAAACTCAAACTGAAATTCCAATGAACCTATTTTTACAAATTATATCGAAAAATCTAGAACAATCAATTCCGCTCGGTTAGTCGCACAATTCCTGAAAGTTCAAATTACATGTTACTCTCCTATCGATCACATCTCATATAAAAATGACTAGAAATAAATTATACAGCAAAGGATGACTGCACGAATATATAAAACATCGCATAAAAGGCACAGGTGATTGAGAAATGATTAAACACAGATTTAGAGAAACTCAAACTGAAATTTCAATGAACCTATTTTTACAAATTATATAGTAAAATCTAGAACAATCAATTTCACTCGGTAGTTCTACTGTCAGTTATACAATTCCTCAAAGTTTAAATTACATGTTACTCTCCTATCGATCACACCTCATGTAAAAATGACTAGAAATAAATTATACAGCAAAGGGTGACTGCGCGAATATATAAAATATCAGGACGAGCCGGCTTTGTTTCCTAATTTACGCACGTTTTCTCATTAGCCGGCTCCAAGGGGCGCCGTCGTTATAAACTGTCGAATCTGTCCGGTGAAAAACTGTCGAGCGCAAACGGTTAATAAAGCGTAACGCGCCCGCGACCGGCGGGGATCCTCGCGCGTAATCAATTAAACGAAAGTCGGTGGATTAGAGCGGCGGCCGGCGGGAGAATTATATCCGTTCTGCGGCGGAGAACAATCGGCCATTGTTGCGCAAGCGTTTTGTAAATACAATCGAACTCTCATTAGACGCTCTCCTGGCTGAATAATCGAAGCTATTAACGAGGGGCCGAGGTTTTTAACTGCGACGCCGCCGCGCTGCCAGTCCCGTGTCGCAATTTTTATTATCTTCGGACCGTCCCGATACACCGCGCCGCTATTGTGAGAAACTATGCGACCGGCCGTCAGCTGCCATTGATTTAAATAACAGTATTCTATTCCTGGCGGCCGTTATAAATACCGCGATAGGAACCGGGGGATATTTCGTTCGTTCTTCGCGAATTATTTATACTTCCCAGTCGGATGCAAATATTGCGCACCGTCCCGAGCTAAAAGGAACTGCCGAGGTTTCGTATCCTCGGAGTTGATGAGTGCCATCGAACGAATCGTTTCAAGTTTACTCGAGCGGTCGCGCGATGGTCTTGAACTTGACTCCTCGAACGCGAGCGTTGTAAATGACTAAGATCTCGCGTGGATGACATGTATCGGGGAAGATCTCGGTGCAAAGTTTACAATTACTCTATTTAATAGTAAAACTATCTGATGGGTCAAAATTACTCTACGATGTCTCTACCCAATATTTATAAAAATGGATTCTTCTCAATTTCTTTGAGAAGTTATTAAAGAAATTGATAACAATAAAACTGAATCGTGAATCAAAGACAATGCACTCTCGGGGTGTCTACAATTTCAAAGAGTCAAATCGAGCTTCGAGCTATTATCCCAAGAAATCGGAGCACCTCGAAGCTCGCTCGAATGCCAAAACGACGCTTCCCGCGAAAGAAACGAGCTCGCCGTCGACCCGAGGCACCCCGAAGTCCGTCAGCATCGGGAACTTCCGTCGCACTTTCACCGTTTCCTTGGGCCGTCGGAAAAAGCGCCGCGAGGCATAAGGGGGAGTTCCCAGAAAGCATTCCGCGCGCGGCGAAACAGGCCGAAAACCGGGCGTCGCCAAAACGGAGCGCATATGCGGCGCATGTCGCGCCTCGTTTCGCCCGTGCCGAACAGCACGCAGGAATTATTCATCGATCCCGTGCATCACGAGGACGCGGAGCGTGTCCCGCGAGACAAAGACGGCGAGCACGCGACACACGAGCCGGCCCCGGTTATACATTCCTCGTGACAAGTTGAACGACGCCGTATCAAAGATGGACGCCGTTCGGATTCCATTCGAATCACGGAGCGGAACGCGCAGGTCCCGGCGGTTTTTTGCCGAGTGGAAGGAAGGGCCCCGGGGTACCTAATTCGCGGAGCAAGGGCGAGCCTGACTAATACGATCGGCCGTTGATCGTCTCATTGAATTTCGATCGAGTCGGCCGACTTCTGGCTGGAGAAGGAGGATAAAAGCGTATCGGCATTGAAAGATGACGAGGGAGAGGGAGGAGGAGGAAAACCGAAGGGGTAAAAGGTGGTCCAACCAGATCCTTCTGCCGAAAACAGGTGCACCGGACTCTCCGCCGTCCGTCGAGGCGTGTGCCGGCTAACTGCACACCTTAATAACACGCGGTCGGTGATCCTTTACGGACAGCCAGCACGCACACATTTCCATAAACACTGGCCCGCCGAAGCTGCAGGATGGCTCGCTCGCCATTACACGCCGGGGCCGGGTTGGGACTCGGGAACGATCACGGGTTCGTGAATCTCGGCCGATTTGCCAGCGAGTTTGGCGACCGAGGGTCGTTTAACACGATCATCGGGGAATGAAGGCTCATTGGGACCGTTGAGAACGGTTTTGTTAATGGAATGGCAACTGGGATGTTGGGATTGGCCTTTTAACGCTAAAACTACCGGACGGCTCGGTATAAGCTGCTCACGATTTCTTCTTTTTCGAGTTATTGCGGGGACGACAGATGTTTTAATGAATTTCATTTAGCGATACGCACGCTGAATCGCGAATCAGTGAAAGTCTCGGGAGTTGCGCTCTTCGAGTTTCTAATAACGCGGGTTTCTATTAACGAAAGTTTGTGGTTGTAGGCGATGCGTTCGTTAGTCGTGACTGTAGTTGAACTTTGAAGAATCTAGCGGAAGAAAATGAAATCCTGAGTATCCATCAGAATTTTAATACCATTTATCTCTATTATCAAAAAGAGAGATATGTAGAATTTGCAAGTTCTCGTAACAATCAATGCGTTAAAGTCCACTAGAAGTTCAAAGACTCTACTCGATCGTTAAACCTCTATTATAAAAAAATAACTTAGTTACATAAAATCTTCAAGATCCCCTCAATCAATGCATAAAACTCCACTAGAAGTTCAAAAACTCAATTCGAACGTTAGAAACCAAGGACTAACAGTAGCTAAGCAAGACAAATGGAGAAATACGAATAAACTAGAGCCTCTACTATAAAAAAATAACTGAATTACATAAAACCTTCAAGATCCCCTCGGTGAATGTATGAAACTCCACTAGAAGTTCAAATACACAATTCGAACGTTAAAAACCAAGGCCCAACAGTAGCTGGGCCAGACGAATAGTGAAAGACGACTAAACTAGAGCTTCTACTATGAAAAAATAACTGAATTACATAAAGCCTTCAAGATCCCCTCGGTGAATGCACGAAACTCCACTAGAAGTTCAAAGACTCAATTCGAACGTTAAAAACCGGGGAACAGCGTTGGCTAGGCGAGTACAAAAAGAGAAAGAGGAGTAGAAGGGGGACATGGACACGTAGAAGGAAACGACTCGTGGATAGGAACACGACGGCGGCTCGCGGGAATGGCGGCGGGAGCAGGAGGGGCCCGTGGAGAGAGGGGCCCGCGTCCAACAAAGCCATCGGGACGCAGGTGAAGCGACCGTCTGCTTAGCAAGCTGCGCGAGACGGGGCCCGGCCGGTCGGCGCGTGTTCGTTGCGACTACCAGCGGGCAGAAGAGTAGCAGCAGCAGCGGCAGCAACTCGAGAGTGTGCCCCGCAATGGGCCGGGCCCTGCGCCTGGGACCCGGCGGCCTCAGTCAACCGATGCGCGTCACTCCGAGCACCCGCTTCCGTTGCGCTCGATATTTTCGACCATTATGAGACACACCGGTCGCCTCACCTTCGCCGCGTGTGCTCTAGGCACGGACAGTGGCGACTGATACCGTTCCGTGCTCCTCGAACGAGCCATTTCGCCTTGTGCAGTCGTCGGAGTCAGTTGTGCTGTTGGTACAAGGATAATTCGATGATGATCAATAATTGAAGGTTGAGACGGATTGCACATAAGTGTCGATTTAAGGTGTCGTGGAATGTTAAGTTGGACTGGGTTGGATTGGTTGAGTTTGTCGAATGAGTGAGACTTTGTTTGATGCAAATTGTGAATTATGATTTCCATTGTGATTTGTTAGGTGTATGGTGAGTTGAGAGTTTGTTTATGATTATATGCTCAGTGTCTTTGGTTGTTGATGATCATATGGAAGTGTTACGTGTCGAGGGTATGGTAATTCTGGATATTGTAAATTGGGAACCGGTTGTCCTTTTTCGGTGCAGAAGTACAGCTAGCTTCTAGATAGCCGCGAGTGATAAGTTCGTTCCTTATTACCCACCGGAAGTGTTTAAGTGCACCGTCCAAGGCATTCTGTTCGCCGGCAGTTCAACAGCTGTGGCTGATTGCAATGATACACTGGCGCAACGCTTGTTTGCGAGGATCGCGTTTAATAGTTGCCGACGAGGGTCTAACTCGATCGCACCTTGAGGATAGAAGTAATTAGGAATAATGCTAATTCGAGTGTGCTTTATGGTTATCGATTCCTCGCGATGGAGCTCTCTAGACTGTTCCAAGTAACTTCCTTCATTGTCTGGAAGAACTTCAACGAATCAGGACCTAAGGAATTCTCTACGCATCGATTTCCAATAATACAAGATTAACGACCAAAGAATTACATCAACACAACGAAGATCTTCAAAATACACCGAATTACAAATTCTGATTCCATCCCCATTTCCGAACAATCGAAGACAATTCATCCAAAAGTACAATTACCTGCTAAACACCATTGCAATTAGTCTTCCCATCGAAACAATCAAGATCCATTCTATTCTCCGAGCGTCCATTCCCAAACTCGGTAGCCGCGACACCGATCCACCGATCAAACACAGGAATGTCATCGGGGATCGAGTCCCCGACGCGTTGAACTGCAATCACCCTCGAGTTCCTTGAACGCCGGTTCACCGAGGGAACACCTAGATCCGCGTCCGAGGCAACCGGTTCCAGAGATCGAAGAGCGATCGCGATCACCGGCGCGCGTCCCGCCACGCGTGCAACCCGCCGCGACCTTGGAACACTGCACCAGTATCGGCGAGGACGCGATTTGCGTGCGGCGGCGATCGATGGTGCGCGATTGGCTCGAATTCGCGGCAGCCGAGGACGAAAGCCGCGCCGATAACCGGCGGAAAACCGGGGCGGAGCGGGGGGAGAGAAGACAGATCGATCGGGAAGGAATGGCCGCGAGGCACGTGCTGGTAACATGAACCATCGGCCGCCGGCCGACGCGATAAGTCATGTTCAGCAGGTTCGAGCTGCTCCAGGGCGCCGTCAGCTACCTTCTGCGATCAGGTACGCGGCGAACTGCGTCACTCATCTTCACTGCGGCGTGCTGGACACTGGAATGTGTTCGGTATCGACCGCCGATTTTTCAGGGATCGTCGATTTGCGAGTTTTTGGCGTTTGGGAGCTAACTTTAGGGGATCTGATGTCCAGCTGACTTAGGGCGAAACGCACGTTAGACTCGGTCGAGTTTATTACATTACTGATCTCTCGTCGAAGTAATTATCGCGTGTATTTCTGTCGGGACTGGTGCTTATTCATTGAACATTCGGGAATCTCGCAGTATCGACCGCCGATTTGCGAGTTTTTGGAGTTTGGGAGCTAAGTTTAGGGGATCTGATGTTCAGCTGACTTAGGGAGAGTTTCTCCTTGGTTCGTTTATTATTTCGAATGGTTTTGTGTGATGCGAGTGGTAAGTTGGTATTAGAGACGAGACGAGGAAGATAATGGTCGATTGTAGTCTTAGTCTAGTTATCGAGGGGTGTAGTAACAGTTGGAGGGAGGTTTCTTTTGGGATTGATGAGGGAAGAGTGATTGAGAGAGTCTTTGAGGAGTTGATTGAGTGATACAGTTTTGAATGATGTAGATTATCTGGGTTTGAGATGGTTTTTTGGAGTTTTGAGTGGATTTTGGTAAGATTTGGATCTATGAAGGTTTAGAGGATAGTTAGGGTGTTTTAGGCTTGATTTATCGTTTCTTGGAATATAATTGTAATTTTAGAATATTAGTTCAGTAATGAAACTGTGAATGCAGGGAAGATTTTTGTAAGATCGACGAAATTCGAACTATAGTATTGCTTAAAAATTTGTAATGAATTACTTGATGCCTTAAGACTCGGTTGCGAAGGTGCAGTTTAAAAGACCCCATTCTTGCACTGTCCAAAGAAGAATGATTGCGTTAGAAATCAGCCGAGCAGCTCGCACAAAGATTCATTCTACGCGGCGCGATTAAAAAAACAACAGCCATAAAAAGAAGGGAAACCGGTGAAAACTTTGAGGGTCGATTTCAGCCGTTAAGAGCGAAGTACCGCGCGGAGGAGAGAAAAAAAATATTGTTTCTTGTACAGTCTAACCCGACTAAAAGTTCCGCGGGAAGTTTCATTAAAATCAGAATTTGCGAGTCGCGAGATTTCTCCTGCGAGCCTGAACCTTTATTTCAACGCAAGAACAACCTCTGGTTTTCTTAGACCCGTTTCCCCAGCTCTCTTTTAATTTCTTCTTTCACAAGTGAAACGTCTTTGTGGCGCGGCACGTTAAAGTACCTTTAGCTAACGGAAACGCACGTTGGTACTCGCTCGGGTTTAACCTTACATCACTAATCTCTCGTCGAAGTAATTATCGCGTGTATTTCTGTGCGCGGGACTGGTGCTTAATTATTGAACATTCGGGAATCTTGTAATTTCCATTTTTAAACCTTTGAACTTTCCACGCGCCTTACAACAGTGTAAACTATTTACAATAATGAACAACTTGTAAAGCTAACATTCTGCCAACTACATTCAATTTAGAATAATTTAATTCATAAATATTCAACTCTATTAGTGCAGAGTTAAATACATCTACGAATTGAATTACTAATATATTAAATTACATTTGGATGACTACTATATTAAGCAATTCAATATATTTAACTCTAGATTTAAATATATTCCAAATATCTAGGACCTGTCGAGTGTAGAGTTAATATACTCATAATAATACACCTTCTCAATGTATAATTATTCCAATTTAACCCTTTGCGGACGAAGATTCTTCGAAACGTACAAAACCTTCAACATATGAAGCTAAATTATATATCAATTCCTTAATTAACAGAAAGAAAGAAAACTACGTGCTCTCTTACTGTTCGACTAATTAGATCATTTGTCCATGACTTAGTCTTCCAAATCTGAACATTTCGACATCCATCTGTAAAGGGTTAAAAGCGATCTAATTCATATTTTCATTTTCGTTTAATTTACCTCAAAATAACGTGATGCGATATAACCGATAAACTCATGCTTTTTAACCAGTTGTGGAATTTAGTTTGAAAAATCTCTCATTGCGCAATAAAGTCAAATAATGAAGTGTATACTCGTTAAAAGCAGGCCAAACGAAAAACTAAATCGAAACGAAGAATTACATGTTTGTCTTAAAAAATAAACAATCCATCGTTGGAAAAGTTAGCACCATTAAGAGTTTCAAAATGACGTGTATACTCGTCACAGTTAACTGGTTAAATTGTAACTTACACCACTTTCACAATTACAGGCACGATCATAAAAGAATAGATCTAAAATCAAATATTTTCATTTGTCCAATGGTTTCGGCGTTGCTATCGCACATTGTAAACCGATGGAAACGATTCGGCGCATCGAAAACAAGTCGGCAGAGGAAGTTCTTGGTCCACGGCTCGTTCGACGGTTCCGACAGGCTCGTGACGCGATCCATGATTATGCATTCTGGCCCGCGATACTTACCCCGTTAATTGTTCCACCGATATCGACCGCGATTGCGCGTGTCATTGATTGATCGCCACTTATCCGTTCGAATGGTTCGACCGTTCGGGAAGTGGGCGGCGAGCGATTCTACCTACCGAACAGTGATAATTAGCCGCTGGAACATTGCCAGGGAATTTCGTAGCTTTTGTTAAAACGAGAGTTATGAGGATCGGTGTAACGCGGCGAGCGAGCGCGCGCGCGTCGAATGATCCGCGCTCGATAAATCATCGGCCTAATTGGACACCGCGACGCGTCTAACTCGGTATAATCGTATATTAATCGCGCTACATATGGAATTCACTGACGCGCAAGCCGGTGATCCGTGGATTCGGGGAATCGATCGGAATCATCGACTCGATCGTTTCCTCTTCCGGTGGTTTTAACGCTGAAACTAGAATCAAAATGAATTCCGGATTTCTTTCTTTCGGAGTCCATGGAATTTATTCTCTCAGTATCAGTTATTAACCCTTTGAACTCTAGGCTCCAATATTGCACCAGTTATAAAATTAAATACTTTAATGAATCTTACATAAACTACCCTAAAATTATTCGATTTTCCAAATTTTGTGCTAAGGAAAATAAAAGATCGAAGAAATGTTGCATTTGTAATTTTCGTTAGGAATACTATAGAAATTAGTTGCAGTTGCTGATTACAAAACAACCTGAAGTGCTAAGGGTTAATTTGTTCAGAGTCGGTACAGGAATATACAGGTTGTTTCATGTGAACTGTCAAAGATTAAGGAATATTTTCAGTAAAATTGTCCAGGTTTCGTACAGAGTGTAAACAGATTATTACAGAGCTGTAACGATTGATAATTATTGCAGCCAGAAGCACGTGTATATTGGAGCGTTCCAGCGCGATGAAGAATAGTTTATAGTGCCATTAATTTTTCCGCGGGAAAATCGAAGTGTAAACGCGCGGAGTGTTCCGCAAGAATGATGGTAAAAGTTCACAGTGGATATTAACTGCGTTCAAACTCTGTTCCCGAGTTGCAGCCGCTCGAACATTACAACAATTCCCGCTCGCTCCGGCGAGCCGGTGTAATTGGCCGCTCTTCAGCAAACCAAGTGCGAACGGCAACTGCAAAAGGCGGCAATAATTCTGTAACACGGTTAAATAAAACAAACGTTTACGCAATCAATTCATTATCTTCAGTAATCTACAGTCATTTTTAACTTTGTTGATCTTGCCGGCGATAAACGGCGAGTGCCCCGGCCGATATTAAAAGCGCAACGATACAAGATAAATATCCACGCGAATCGGTACTTTTGCATTCCAATAAACAATCCGCGTTTTACGGGACGTTCTACCGTGAACAATTACAGCTGGCGAATAACCCATGAATTTCATGCGCGATTTTCATTGCGCGAAATATAGAATGCAGAGATGTTCCAAATTTAGGGATATTGCTTTACTTGTGGATGAATAATGTTCTTAAGAGAGAATAGTTTCTATTGTTTGAAATGAAAATTTTTGAACGTGGGAATGTAATGATTTAATGGAAATTAGTAGGAAAAATTATTGTAATAAATATCTAACGAGAAATATAGAATACAGAAATGTTCGAAATTTAGGAATGTTGCTTTACTTGTAGATAAATAATATTCTTAAGAGGAGAATAGTTTCTATTGTTTTAGATGAATATTTTTGAACATGGGAATGTAATGATTTAATGGAATTTAGTAGGAAAAATTATAGTAATAGATATCTAATGAGAAATGAGTGAAATTCAGAGGTTAATTAGATTATGATAGTAATTGAAAATATTAATATTCAGGTTCCACTTATCTGTTTCTTCCAATTGTTTCGAGAGACGTTGATTTTCCATAAAGATCGTTTACGGATAACGCAGAAGAGGAAAGAATAAATCGTATTAATTCGATTTAATACGGGAACAACCCCTGGAACTCGGTACTTCCGTTGAAATATGCATGAAATTCAACAGAGAACTCCATGAATCGCTGTGTGTCACTGAAATTTCTCAAGGTTTCTTAAGCAGAAATAAGCTAGCGTAGATAACAGATTTCCCATGGAGAGATCGTGGCATAAAAATAAGGATACCGCGGGAGCACGGGGGATGACAATATTTCCCAATAAACGAAACGGTCTCGTTTAACTCTCCGGCTGACGGACAGCCATTTTAAAACCGTAATAAAATTCCCGTCGCGCCCGTGCTCCGAGATGGAGTTCTGTAAGTTATTTTCGCGCACGGTTTTAACTTGCACACACTACAATCACGCGAGTATATTATAATCACATAAATGAATTAATAAATAAGTAAATATGTAAACGAAGCGGCGGGCCAGAATGACTCCGCGTTTGTCATCGGGAGTTTAATGGCGCTTATTAGCGATGAACTGCAGATAAATTAACATGCATTATTCAATATTCGTGCAATTTTAATAAACATATTTCCGTGATACCTGCAAATGTCGTTCGTGTTAAATAACGACTATTCGCTTTCATAGAGAACTATTTATAATAACTCGAAACTATGGATAGCACGATTTTATCAATTCCCCTATAACGCCGTCGTGTGTTTTAGGGAGAATTAATTTCCATGAAAATTTCATTGAAATTTACAGCGTTTACCATCATCCACGATCGTGTGAAATGAATTGTATTCTGATTTCGATTTCTATTCTGATTCTGATTTTCATTCTAATTTTCATTTCTATTCGAACTTTTGTTCTGATTTTTATTTTTATTCTAATCTTTATTGTTATTCTGATTTTGATGTTCTAATTTTCATTTCTATTCGAATTTTTGTTGATTTTTATTTTTATTCTAATCTTTATCGTCATTCTGATTTTGATTTTTATTCCAATTTTCATTTCTATTCGAATTTTTGTTGATTCTTATTTCGATTCTAATCTTCATTTTTATTCTGATATTTATGTTCATTCTAATTTTTAGTACCACGATCACCCTATTACAAGCGTATCACTCGCGCGAACATTACGATCGAGGATAAAACTGTGCTTTCCCGGCAAGCTCCGCCAAATATTTCATCCCTTCGCGGTGTAAAATTTTATTTCTCCGCGAGGTGGGTCGCGATCGAACGGCCGTTGTTAAGTCGCAACCCTCTCCGCTGGCTCCCCCTTTCCCTTGTTCCGCCATCTTCCTCTTTCTCCTTTGACCCAGTCCCAGGCCCGTCCTCTTTCGCAGCCCCTTTCCCATGACGTGCGTGCGTGCCTGCGTGCACACGTTGCTCTCCATTGTTTACGCCAGTGATGCACAACCTTTTGCACACAAAGCTCCGCATACGACGTCACATGTTAATCGCGGATAACGAACTTCCCCTCCTTTCAATCGTACAAACAACTATTAACACTTCCATCGCTGCTGCGACGTTCACTGTTTTTTCATTCGCGAAAATCTACAAACGCAAGCTGTTAACACTGGATTCTCATAACGAGTCGATTCAACTAATATTGAATTTTATACACATTATTTGCTAAACTCGTGTCGATTAGTGCTGATACGCTAATATGAATCCTAATCGTATACGTTTAAACGAATTTCCGAAATCTAAACGAACATCAATTTTTCTGAGAACAGTAGAACAAACTGTACAGTAAATGTCAGTAAATCTACGTTTAAACTTCGAATTCCCGAAATCTAAACGAACGAATATTAATTTTTCTGAGAACAGTCGAACAAACTGTACAATAAATGTCAGTAAATCTACGTCTACGTTTGAACCTTGAATTTCAGAAATCTAAACGAACTAACATCAATTCTTCTAAGAACAGTAGAACAAACTGTACATTAAATATCCATAAATCTACTCTTAACACTAAACCTACTAAACAATTAAAGACTTTTGTATTTCCAACATTTTAGAATCTTCAACAACACATCTATCGAGACTTGAATCAACTTATAATTCAGCTTGCTAAATCACTCGAATCATTTCTCAGAGCAACATCTACTACCTTTTGAATAACTGCAAAATGAAGAAATCGAGTGACTCATTTTAGTCCTATAGTTTTACCATCGAGTTTTGCAATGAAAAATCCTTAGAAACGAGGTCTGCGAGAATGTTCGAGTTAGGTTGTGCATCACTGGTTCACGCAGTGCCTCCCGATCGGCAGCCTTTCATCTTCCTCTCTCCTACCTGGTACACTTCCTTTCTTCCTTGTTCCTGCCGGCAAGCTGGGTCATCGCGTTTCTATGGGGTGTAGGCTCGAGCAACGCCGCCGAAAGGTTACGCCGGCCGGGCGTAAGGGATCCACAAAGATTTCCCGTTTCGCCTTTCGGGACCTGACAATGATTTCTCGTACCCTCGAGCTTCAAGGAACGCAGCGTGCGCGCTGAAACGGGGAGGGCAGCTTCGCTCCCGAGCGTGGAACAGCGTCAAGGACGGGCCTCCGTGACCCCGGGGACACGTATTTTAATATATCCTGTTTCTCGAGGTGTCGAGACCTTAACAGTTGCCCGGAGAAAGTTTCGCGGCGACGTGAAGTGATAAGCTCGAGCGCCTTGCCGCGCTGAAACGGGACTGCGAGCCGTTGCGGCGGATTTTTACGGTGTCCTTGTTTCGAGGGAGTTGCCGAGGCTAGAGTGGATTTTCTTTGTGCTTTTGTTTGTTGGATTAATAGTGAGTTATTGGGTGAGTTGTTGGATTGTTGGATAGATTGTTGGATTATTGGATAGATTGTTAAATTATTGGATAAATTGTTAGATTATTTGAAAGGATATCAGATGTTTGTGGTGGCCTTGTTTCGAGGGAGTTGCCGAAGTTAGAGTGAATTTTCTTTGTTTTTTGTTTGTTGGATTAATAGTGAGTTATTAGATAAATTATTAGATTGTTAGATAAATTGTTAGATTATTGGATAAGATATTAGATGTTTTTGGTGTCCTTATTTCAAGAGAGTTGCGCAGGTTAGAATGTATTTTCTTTGTGTTTCGGTTCGTTGGATTAATAGTGAGTAATTAGATAAACTGTTAGATTATTAGATAGGTCATTATACGAATTAGTAAACTATTACATAGATTAGTAGACTATTATGTGTAATAATAGATTACCATCTAAATAACTCGATACTTCCACAATGAAGCAGAAACTAGATTCCATTTCCAAGATCAAACTTTCACAAGAAATTTCCTACTATCAATACAACAATTATAATTTAATAAACACAAATAGTATCTACATTATCACATACCCCTAACTGAAAACTAAGAAAACATCTCAAAATAAAAAAGGCAAACGAACATATTTGAATGTACGTAACTCAAACGACAGATATCCCACACGTTCCTCGTGCAAACACTGCCCACGAGCGTTCATTAAGAATGCACAATCGATCTCGTGGCCCCTTGTCGCGCAGGTGGTCGACTTTCGAGATTTTCACGCGCTCGTTATCGGCGATCCAAGAAGTCTTTATCGCTCCGCCGTGGCTGGAACGGCGCACGGAATTTCGCTACGGCGACGCCGTTAAGCCGGCCGAGTGATAGGGGATCCTCGTCCTTGAACGCCGATAACCATACGCTAATTAACTTGGCCGATGCTAATTGCCGTCCCTTTTTCTCTGTTTCAGAACGCGAGCGGCACAGCGCCAACAGGCTATCCGCGTAAGTATCCTATAAATTTAAAGGTCGCTCGAAGGAAAAAGCAACCGTTCCCCGGCCGCGGGTCTCTCGCGCAGCCAGTCCAGATTACGATTCTCTCGTCGGGAATTTATCGCGCACTGCGAGTTTCGGCCGAAACGGAGAACCGGCTGTGTATACTGTTTTTAGTCGTTGAATAATAGCTGGCAGTTTAGAAACTTCATTAGAAGACTGCCTACCATTCATCTAAAAGCAATTGTATTTTCTTACGAGTTCACGCTTTGCGGACGATTGTCGACGTTTCGACGAAATCGAGCCTTTGTATTTCGAATCTAAAGTCATAAACAGTTGATTTCAATTCTCCAACAATAAGAGATCTACATTTAGTTCCCTTTTTCCTTAGTAATAAAACAATTGATACAAAAACGTCGACGTTTCGACGAAATCGAGCCTTCGTATTTCAAATCTAAAGTCGCGAACAATTTATTTCAATTCTCGAACAGCAAGAGATCTATGTTTAGTTCCCTTTTTCCTTATTAATCAAACAATTGATACAAAAATGTCGACGTTTTCACAAAATCTAACATTCGTATTCCAAATCTAAAGTCACGAACAATGATTTCAATTCTCGAATAACAAGAAATCAATATTTATCATCCGTTTTCCTTACTAATGAAACAATTCATACAATACCATTGACGTTTCGACGAAATCTAACCTTTGTATTTCGAATGTAAAATCATAAACAATTAATTTCAATTCTCGAACAGCAAGAGATCGGTGTTTAGTTCCCTTTTTCCTTAGTAATCAAACAATTGATACAAAAACGTCGACATTTTCACAAAATCGAACCTTCCTATTTCAAATCTAAAGTCACAAACAATTGACTTCATTCAAACAGCAAGAGATCGTTCAGTTTCCCTTTCCCCAATTAATTAAGCAACTGACAATTCAACTTCAACTTCTACTTTTCTACATTTCGAAGAATCTTCGTCCGCAAAGGGTTAAACGGCTCATCGTGTATATCGTCGTTTTACGACGGGAAACAGTCGAAGCATCAACGATAATATTTCCCGGTCTCGTTCGGGGATCGCCGGCGCGCGATCGGGCCGTCCATAATAGTCCCGCCTGGAATCCATTTTGACGGGAATTAATTCGCGCGATCGATAATAAACGGTCGCTCGCGTATGGTTTTTCACCGTTGGCCGCGCGTCAATTAAATTCTTCCTGCGATTGGAGCCGGTTTTTCCAGCTCGGTATCTCCATTTTCCAGGAGGCACGACGGGACACGCGTCGCCCGCTTGTTTATTCCCCGACGGTTTTTTTTCGCCGCGTCATCCCGCGGGACTACGCGTCCGCCGAACAAAACTATTTGCTCGACCGGCACGCGAGAACCCAAAAGTATCCGGCCGGGTCGGGAACTTTTTACCTTTTCTCGTTTTTTAGAATCGGGCCGCGTCCCGAAGGTATTCTGAGACTCGAAAACAGAGGGATTTCTGGGAATTTCTCGAAACTTGTTTAGGGATTCGATTAAAACGAACGTTATTTTTGTGTGACATATTATTCAATTATCCTGAATGTTTTTGTCTGCGGATTCGAAGCTTCTCGGGAAATTCTTGGCTGTTTTTAAGGGACGTCTGGAAATTGATCTATTTACGTATATTATGTTCGCATTGTTTTATATTGTGAGACTGTGAAATGTTAACAGTCATTGATGCTATTCGTTAGATTACAATATTTTGAATTGATTTATGTTATATATCAGAATATTTGCAATAGGATTTTCGAGTATGAAAATATTTTCGTTATTCTAGATTATATCTATCGATAGGTAGGTCAGATAGGTCAGACCAATATTTTCCTCGTTAATACTTCTAGTTCACGAATTTCCCAGAGAACGTAGATCCACAGATAATCACAATATCCCAGTGTAAACTCCTAAAACGATTTAAATCCCGTAAGCCACTGAAAAACAAACGGAACTCTCTTTGCACTTTTTCGGTGGCCGTCCAAATAAATCGGCCGGCCGATTGTTTCGAAAGCGGCCGAGGGAAAAATGGAAAATATTTGGACGCGCGGAGAACGGTGTTTACTCCACTTTCGCGGTATGCTCGAGATTCCGGGGCGTCTCGTGGCGCAATCGTGTCCCGCGGCGGAGAGACACGCAACGGGGAACGGAAGTTTACAAACAAGAGCGGCGACGCAGCTTCCTGCCGGCGCGTGGGAAGCTACCGAGCGTCTTCGTGAACCTGGGACCCGAACGCGGTTCCCGGCCGTGATTCCGACGTGTATTTTTCCTTTCGTTTCGCGCTGTGTAGCATCGGTGTGCGCAATTGAAAATATTGCAAGTATTTGGAGACTGGAAAACCCTGAAAGTATTCTACGCTAATTAAACCCGATGCAAATTCAAATGAGGAATATAATTCGAAAAATGGAATTATAGGAAATATGTTTTAACCACTTAACTTGTACGCTCGAGATAATTCGATATATAATTTTTCACACTCGAGTATACTCGAGAATTGAAAATAACAATGTGACAGCAAAGAAAAAAAATAGTTTTATTGATATTTATCATTTATTCAAGAATAAAATATAGCCTTTTTCCATGGAACAAAAGCGCAGTATATCAAAATTGATTTTTTTGCCCGGTTTTTTTCAAAAAAACTGTGTGTTAAGAGGTTAAGAAACATTCTAAAAACAGTAGGGTTTAACCCTTTGCTGACGGATGACATTTCGACGAAAATTTTCGTATCTGGAAGACTGAGTTGTACAGATGATTTAATTGCTCGAATAGCAAGCGATGATTAATTATTCGAATAGCGCTATTCGAGTAATTAAATCATCTGTAATACTTAGCCTTCCGAATATGAAAATTTTCGAAATGTCATCCGTCAGCAAAGGGTTAAATGTTCTATTTATAGTTTTCTCTATAATATCACTTTATCTATTGTTTCATGTTCCATGCATTCTATGCAACGTTGCACTGAAATCGCCGACAAATGCACGAAGATCTCGGTAACAATGATTAACCGAGTATATGCGTTAATTGGTAGCGCGCAGTGATATCAGCGAACGATACATCGATCTCGGTGTATGGTAACCGGTCGAAATGTAAATTTCACGTAATCGACTGGCCGTGAAACGATTCTAAATAGTTTATGCGCACCGGCGGGAACACTTTGCGCAGCGCAAACCTGCCGAGCGCGAGCTCGTTCGCGCGTGAAGCGTCTTGTTTTGCCGATGAATTTATTTATTCCGATACAAGGTAAATAACATCCACTTACGGGGTCCAGCTATTTACGGAATGCTGTAAACATCGGCGATAAATCCGAAAGCAAACATTGTAGGTCAAGTCAACTGTTACCACATATCGGGAGATGAAAGCGATGACTGCGGGCAACGTTTATCGCGGATGATTGATTGCGCCGCGCTTCGCTTGACTCGTTTAAATTCAGATTCGGGGCGGGGATAGTTTCTTTTGAATTATCTGCTTGCCGTCATGCAACGGTGTCGTAATGATTTTCCTCAAACTAACCAGGAAAAATGATTTATTTCGTAATGCTTACTCAGGATGAATTCAGTTCTCTTTTTATGCTTAATTTGAAGGTTGAATGTTGTTTACGTCAAGAGAAATTGGAAAATAATATTATTGTTAACCCCTTGCCGTATTATATTTACTTTTGCTACTAAGTGCAAAATGTTTCTATCAGCAGTTTAGAAGAAACGCAAAGAAATTGTCCACTGCACTTTATGTACAAATTTTCTTTCGAGATAATATGTTGGTAATAACAAAATAACGTCCATATATTGATGCATCATACAAAGCTTAATATTATATATAAGACCTTATAATTTCGCAAATCAAATCAAGTGGTGACTGAGAGTCACCTCTCGAGTGCAAAATAATCTCCAAACGATCAAAGTAAAAACTTAATCATTACACAGTTACAACTACAATTCAACAATCTCTATACAAAGTAAAACATTCAATTACACCATTAACACTAACTTACGGGCATTTATTATAAATTTATTCTATTGTTCCTGAGGAAGTTGATATTCGTTCTTTAGATTTCGGAAACTGTACATGTAGAAATAGACAATCAGGATTCATATTCGTGTAATCAACGAAAACCGATGAAAACATTTACCAAATAATGTTTATAAAATTCAATCTGCGTCAAATTGACGCGTTCCGTAAAGCTAGTGTTAACGCAATATCGATATAATAATCTCAAAGCGATGTCAAGCGAAAGCACGAAATCTCGTTCGCTCGACGTGTACGTTAACGAAAAGAGAAAAGCCCACGTCGCGGAACGTCGTTAAATCGCGTCAGGGTTTCAACGGGCGGCCAATATCGCGATAGATTAGCCAGAAGCCGAGCGGTCCGGTTGCCTTATAAATCGGGTCGGACAATTTCATGAAATCGTTCACCCTTGGCGATCAAGCAACCGTCGGCCGATGCCGGCGAAGGGGCAGGGGGGTTGGAAGAGAATTAACGAGCCCTGGAAACGGTAGGCAGAACACGTCTCCTCTCCGCCCCGCGTTCAATCCTCTCCGAAGCTTGTGTTGCTCGAGGGTTTTCGGCTTCGACCACCGTAACTGCCCCTAATAACCCTGCCGCGGAGTTCGCCGACGGAAAACTGGGTCGAATCGCTTATCGACGTGACTTTTTCGACGGCGATCGGGTTTCGGTCCTCTGTAAACACGCCTTGCTGCCTCTAACCACCCCCGGAACTACCCCCGCAGGTTCGCCAATCTCTTCCGACGACAAAATTCCTTCGATTTTTCATACTACTGTAAAATCTACCTGGTTTCGGAGCCTGTTTATTACTCGGAACGCTCGATTCTTGTATTTTGATGAGACTCACTGTGGATTTTGCAAATTTTGTGTAGGTTTTCGTGTAAAATGTGTGTTTCAGAGAGCAAACGGATTTGATTGGTTAGCTCTTTCGTGAGATCCGGATTACACGCGTTCTGTTATGTATGATCTTAAATAAATTGTGATGGTTGTTAAGTAAATTTTAGTGCTTTCGCGTATGTTTTGTGAAGTTCTTCGTTTAGTGAACATTTCGGTTGATTTGTGTTTGGAATGTAAGAGTCGTTTGTTTACTGTGAAATCTAAGTAACTGTGGAATGAAGAGTTTGATATGAAAATGCAGTCGAAAATAGGCACTCGAAGGGTTAACTCCGTGTAGCGGTCTTATTCAATAAATTTCTCTTTCCCTTGTCTTCCCTCGTAACCTGGGAAAAAGGGGAAACGAAGTGCCAGTGAAGTTCCGCGAATATTCCGCCGACAATACGGATCAATCCGGTGATCCGATAACTCGCCGATGTACACTTCCCGTCGAAAGTTTCGGAATCGGTCCGATGGAGGCCGGGATACGCTTGTTACGCCGGCGAACTCCTAACTATGTATCATTGCGTTAATTTGCGGAACGCGAAGTACTGGAAGAACTTCTTGAAAACTGATTGCAGATGCTATCCAATATACTTGGTACTTGCAGCCTATTGCGCAATAAAATGCAACCTCGCAAATGCATATAACTAGATCTTATTTACGAAGTAAATATAATTTCAGTTAGAATCACTGGTAGTATCAGATTCTTTCTTCTGTTTGTATTTTATTGTTTCAATCAAAGCTTCATCTTTCTGACATTAAGTTCTAATTGCTAGAATCTTGTCGCTTAATGCGACATAGGACATTAATTACCTCAGTTAATTGAACCACAATTTTGAAATATTCGAAGACAAATTTTCAGAATTCTATATGTTTCGAAGTATAATTTAAAAGTTCAAATTATAGGGATCTAGGATTAGATCTACAATGATGTAGATCGTAACATTTATGAAACATTCGAACGTAATCTTCCAATTCGCGTTTAATCCTTCGAACACCTAGCTAGTCAAACCCCGGGAAAGTTGTTTCAAATAACAACGATTTGAAGTTCAAACGTTCCTGAAATACTCCAACTGAAACAGCGACTGAACAGTGAAAACAGCGAAAATTCGATTCCCAGCGAGAAGTGTCTCGGCTAACGCTGTGTTTACGGAACCAGCTAATTTCACTCGTATTGATTTTACGAACATCGTTAGATAAACGGTCGACCTTGATTGATGCAGATACACATATATCCTAATTATCTACGGTAAAGTTCTAATTTCCAAAATCTAAATGAACGAGCAACCATTCTTCGAGAAACGATAGATCAAACGATAGAATTCTCAGAAAACTGGTCGATTTTTCAAAATATTCAAATATTTTATTTCATAAGTATTAACCCTTTGAACTCCGTAGGCTCCAATACTGCACCAGTTATAATATTTCAACGAATCAAAGAAACCACCCTAAAATTATTAGATTTTCCAGACATCCAAATTTTGTACCTGATTATGAAGAGTTAGGTTCCATTTGAAAATTGGAAGCTTTGCTTATTATTTACCTATTGGTAGCAAAGAGTAATGGAAAATATGACAATTATTAGCATTCTTATGTTACTATATGATTACTATATTCCTCTGTTATTACCGCGTTATTTAGTTTCTTTATTACACTATTAACCCTTTGAACTTTGTAGGCTCCAATATTACCAGTTCTAATATCAAATATTTTAACGAATCAAAGAACTACCCTAAAATTATTAAATTTTCCACGCAAATTTTGTACTTAGAAGGATAATAAAAGATCGAAGAAATGTTGCATTTTTCATTTTCACTAGAGATACCATAAAAATTAGTTACAGTTGCTAAATTACAAAACCGTCTGGAGCGTTAAGGGTTAAATAAAAACGAGACATCTCGTTTCCGGTGCGCAACGCGTTAATCGCGGATGGAGATCTTATTGTGTAAAAACGTTAGCGAAAAATCACGGGATATCACGGTACTTTTCAGCGATACTATACGCGCGGCGTATACAACAGGTTTCGGGGCCGATCGAATGAAACAATTACGAGCGAGCGCGCGGGAATGTTGTTTCCCGCGGTTAACAGATTCCACCGGAAATTCGGCAGTTCTCGCGAGCGACAGAAGCCCGGCAGCTACGTGTGTAAATACACGTACACGTACAGCCGTGTATATATATATATTTTTTTTTTTATTTCTCATCGATATGCAACGACACGAGGGACCCGTGCGTTATCAGGCAACCGTCTCGCGGCCTTGTTCAATCCCGATAACGGCCGACTCGCGAGCTGCGCGAAACGATAAGAGTTATTTTTTTTTAAATCCGTCGCTTTTTCCCTTTCAACTTTGTCTTTCTTCGGTTTCCATCTCTTAACCTTTGAAAACAAATTTTCAGTGATTACTGTTCACTGTTATACTATATTATAATATATATTGTTATACAATAATATTCTATATTATATACTATAATATAGTATAACAGTGAGCAGTGATTACTGAAAATTTGTAATTTCAAAGGGTGAGAAACCGGAGAAATAAAAACGTATAATATAATATTCTATATGTTTTTATAGTAGATCATAGTTCGTATTATAATTACATATTATTATAGCATACGTGCAAGTCGCTCAGAAACTTTTTCATATTTTTTTCATTTTCTAAGATTTCTTGATATTTTCTGGTTTTTATATGTGACTCAACAAAAGAAAAGATAAACAGAATAAAAGGCAATACGTTGCTAAGGGAAAAGTGGTAGATTTCACCATTCGGTTGGCCAAGTGTTAACATCCCCGTTCACCCGAGCGAAGCACGCCGGCCAATAGTCTCGAAGAGGCGAAAGAGTATCCGTGTCGCGAACGCCGGGCACCGAGATGGTTATCGGGCAAACTAATAAACCCGGCGTGGAAGTCGTTCGCGGCGGAAAGTTCGCAGTTCGCTAACCTTTGTTGAACGAGCCCCGGCGACGGCTCGGTTATTCCCTTTGCCGGGAGCTACGTGAAAATTCCGGCCGGGAGAGCCCTTTGACGGATCATGGCGATCGCGATTTCGCCGTTTCTCCGCCGAGGAGACGAGATACACACTCCCGCCGTCTGGGGCTCGCGTTTGGGCCTGCCTTATGCGTCTGGGCGCTTCGGGCTCGCCGCGGGATGGGGGAACGGTGAATTTTGGAAGAATCAGGAGGATGAAAGGAATTTAATAATGTGGATGTTTCGCGGGGAATAGATGTGCAGCGAAATTCACGGGCGGAAGGGAATTTCGCAATGAACATTTGAACGCGGATCGTTTTATCTAATTCCCGTTGCGTTGGTGTTCACTGCCACGATTTCGAGTGCTTATTGTGATACCTTATTCTTTCGGGACGAAGGTTAATTGGTATTCGTATTGTACAGTTGTTAAGCTACTTGTATTACAAATATTTTTATTCGATGTTTATTTCTGTTGTAATTGAGCAATTTGGATACGATCGGTGACTACTGTGGAAGGCAACTTGGCAGTTCTCAGGATCGACTTATATCGAAGTTAATATTTCATGGGCGTTTAGAAGTGGATCATTGGGATATATATCTGTGTAACTGTGTCAATCAAAATTTCAGATGAATCGAATCAATCAAGATTTGTCGAATTAATCAAAATTTTCTAAATTAGATTAATCAGAATTGAATTAATCAAACTAACACTAGGACTACCGAGCATTACGATTAACATGCAATTCCCATAAAAATTGTGACAATTATTTTCAGTTTCTTCAGACATTATAGTACTGAAATGAAACTATTTTCAAAATCATTTCGAATATTCAATGCTTCGAAGATGTGAATGATTGCTAAACAAAAGAATAGAAACCGGTCATTTTGACTGGTACCGAGCAATCGTACCTTGCAATTGCAAGAATATGTATCGCAAATGTCTGTTTTAAAACCCCTAATTTCTAAGATCTACGCGAATGAATATTCATTTTGCTAGGAACAGCAGAATAAACTGTACGATAAACGTACAGTGTGTTTTAGTGTTAAAAAGAGAAAGAGAGGAGAGTGTATGGTTCTGATAGAAGCGAGATAGTAGAGTTGATAAGAAATTATTGAGAGGAGTAATATTTCCAAAGTTAGTTTAGATTTTCCAGTTGCGAATCGTGTTCTCTGCGAACGCGAGAGAAACAGAAAGATCGCCTCTGGATATCTATCGCGAGGTATCTAGAGTTTTGCGAAACTTTAATTCGACTCGCCTCCAGTTCTAGCAATACTCGTTACAGTGCCGTGGAAACATGGGTATTAGTTCCTAAATTTATCCCAGTGGGCGACGAAGTAACTCGAGTGGGCGGTCCACTCGCGTTCAACTTATAAATAATTTG